>NC_135237.1:251629864-251937780 GCF_051348905.1 Ranitomeya variabilis | reverse complement strand
GTGGAGGCTATCCAAACATGGCCGAAGCCACTCTCCAAAAAGCAAGTTAAAGCCTTTCTGGGAATCGTGGGATATTACAGGAGGCCACAGTGGCTGCGCCTCTGACGGATCTGCTAAAGGGGACAAAATCAGTGATGGTTAAATGGTCTGAAGAGACAGACTCAGCCTTCCAAGAGTTGAAAGGGGCTCTATGTAAGCAGCCCGTTCTGATGGCCCCAGACTTTAATAAAGAATTTATTCTTCAGACAGATGCCTCAGATGTTGGGGTAGGAGCAGTCCTTTCCCAAGAGCTACATGGGGAGGAGCATCCTGTCCTCTATCTGAGTAGAAAGCTGTCCTCATCTGAGAAGAACTACTCAGTCATGGAAAAAGAGTGTTTGGCCATAAAGTGGGCGGTGGACACGTTACGGTACTATCTGCTGGGTCGTAAATTCAGATTGATATCTGACCATACCCCACTAAGATGGATGAGGGAAACAAAGGGTAGAAATGCTAGGGTCACCCGTTGGTTCTTAGCCCTGCAGGACTTCAGTTTCCATGTGGAACATAGGGCCGGAAAGCTGCACGGTAATGCGGATGCCCTATCAAGAATCCTGTCATGATTCTCAATGGTGAGAGAACATAGCCCAGCATATATGAGAACTAGCTCTTGGAAGATGGAAACTATACTGACCATGAACTAAACCTGCCGCACAACTAGAAGTGGCCGGGTAGCATGCCTACGTTTTTTATCCCTAGATGCCCAGCGCCAGCCGGAGAACTACCTAATCCTAGCAGAGGAAAAGACAGTCCTGGCTCACCTCTAGAGAAATTTTCCCAAAAGGCAGACAGAGGCCCCCACATATATTGGCGGTGATTTTAGATGAAATGACAAACGTAGTATGAAAATAGGTTTAGCAAAATCGAGGTCCGCTTACTAGATAGCATGAAGACAGAAAGGGCACTTTCATGGTCAGCAGAAAACCCTATCAAAACACCATCCAGAAATTACTTTAAGACTCTAGCATTAACTCATAACACCAGAGTGGCAATTTCCGCTCACAAGAACTTTCCAGACACAGTAACGAAACAGCAGCTGTGAACAGGAACAAAATGCAAAAACACACAAGGACAAAAGTCCAACTTAGCTAGGAGTTGTCTAGTAGCAGGAACATGCACAGAAGGCTTCTGATTACATTGTTGACCGGCATGAAACTGACAGAGGAGCAAGGTTATATAGCGACTCCCACATCCTGATAGGAGCAGGTGAACAGAGGGGATGATGCACACAAGTACAATTCCACAAGTGGCCACCGGGGGAGCCCAGAATCCAATTTCACAACAGTACCCCCCCCCTCAAGGAGGGGGCACCGAACCCTCACCAGAACCACCAGGGCGATCAGGATGAGCCCTATGAAAGGCACGGACAAGATCGGAGGCATGAACATCAGAGGCAGTGACCCAAGAATTATCCTCCTGACCGTATCCCTTCCATTTGACCAGATACTGGAGTTTCCGTCTGGAAACACGAGAGTCTAAGATCTTTTCCACAACGTACTCCAACTCACCCTCAACCAACACCGGAGCAGGAGGCTCAACGGAAGGCACAGCCGGTACCTCATACCTGCGCAACAATGACCGATGAAAAACATTATGAATCGAAAAGGATGCAGGGAGGTCCAAACGGAAGGACACAGGGTTAAGAATCTCCAATATCTTGTACGGGCCGATGAACCGAGGCTTAAACTTAGGAGAAGAAACCCTCATAGGGACAAAACGAGAAGACAACCACACCAAGTCCCCAACACAAAGCCGAGGACCAACACGACGACGGCGGTTGGCAAAAAGCTGAGTCTTCTCCTGGGACAACTTCAAATTGTCCACCACCTGCCCCCAAATCTGATGCAACCTCTCCACCACAGCATCCACTCCAGGACAATCCGAAGATTCCACTTGACCGGAGGAAAATCGAGGATGAAACCCCGAATTACAGAAAAACGGGGACACCAAGGTGGCAGAGCTGGCCCGATTATTGAGGGCGAACTCCGCCAAAGGCAAAAAAGCAACCCAATCATCCTGATCCGCAGACACAAAACACCTCAAATATGTCTCCAAGGTCTGATTAGTCCGCTCGGTCTGGCCATTAGTCTGAGGATGGAAAGCAGACGAAAAAGACAAATCTATGCCCATCCTAGCACAGAATGCCCGCCAAAATCTAGACACGAATTGGGTCCCTCTGTCAGAAACGATATTCTCCGGAATACCATGCAAACGAACAACATTTTGAAAAAACAGAGGAACCAACTCGGAAGAAGAAGGCAACTTAGGCAAGGGAACCAGATGGACCATCTTAGAGAAACGGTCACACACCACCCAGATGACAGACATCTTCTGAGAAACAGGCAGATCCGAAATAAAATCCATCGAGATGTGCGTCCAAGGCCTCTTCGGGATAGGCAAGGGTAACAACAATCCACTAGCCCGAGAACAACAAGGCTTGGCCCGAGCACAAACGTCACAAGACTGCACAAAGCCTCGCACATCTCGTGACAGGGAAGGCCACCAGAAGGACCTTGCCACCAAATCCCTGGTACCAAAGATTCCAGGATGACCTGCCAACGCAGAAGAATGAACCTCAGAGATGACTCTACTGGTCCAATCATCAGGAACAAACAGTCTACCAGGTGGGCAACGATCAGGTCTATCCGCCTGAAACTCCTGCAAGGCCCGCCGCAGGTCTGGAGAAACGGCAGACAATATCACTCCATCTTTAAGGATACCTGTGGGCTCAGAATTACCAGGGGAGTCAGGCTCAAAACTCCTAGAAAGGGCATCCGCCTTAACATTCTTAGAACCCGGTAGGTAAGACACCACAAAATTAAACCGAGAGAAAAACAACGACCAGCCTAGTCTAGGATTCAGGCGCCTGGCAGACTCAAGGTAAATTAAATTTTTGTGGTCAGTCAATACCACCACCTGATGTCTGGCCCCCTCAAGCCAGTGACGCCACTCCTCAAAAGCCCACTTCATGGCCAAAAGCTCCCGATTCCCAATATCATAATTCCGCTCGGCGGGCGAAAATTTACGGGAAAAAAAGGCACAAGGTCTCATCACGGAGCAGTCGGAACTTCTCTGCGACAACACCGCCCCAGCTCCGATTTCAGAAGAGTCGACCTCAACCTGAAAAGGAAGAGCAACATCAGGCTGACGCAACACTGGGGCGGAAGAAAAGCGGCGCTTGAGCTACCGAAAGGCCTCCACAGCATCAGGGGACCAATCAGCAACATCAGCACCCTTCTTAGTCAAATCAGTCAATGGTTTTACAACATCAGAAAAACCAGCAATAAATCGACGATAAAAGTTAGCAAAACCCAAAAATTTCTGAAGACTCTTAAGAGAAGAGGGTTGCGTCCAATCACCAATAGCCTGAACCTTGACAGGATCCATCTCGATGGAAGAGGGGGAAAAAATGTATCCCAAGAAGGAAATCTTTTGAACCCCAAAAACACACTTAGAACCCTTCACACACAAGGAATTAGACCGCACAACCTGAAAAACCCTCCTGACCTGCTGGACATGAGAGTCCCAGTCATCCGAAAAAATCAGAATATCATCCAGATACACAATCATAAATTTATCCAAATAATCGCGGAAAATGTCATGCATAAAGGACTGGAAGACTGAAGGGGCATTTGAAAGACCAAAAGGCATCACCAAATACTCAAAATGGCCCTCGGGCGTATTAAATGCGGTTTTCCACTCATCCCCCTGCTTGATTCGCACCAAATTATACGCCCCACGGAGATCAATCTTAGAGAACCACTTGGCCCCCTTTATACGAGCAAACAAATCAGTAAGCAGTGGTAACGGATATTGATATTTAACCGTGATTTTATTCAAAAGTCGATAATCAATACACGGCCTCAAAGAGCCGTCTTTCTTAGACACAAAGAAAAAACCGGCTCCTAAGGGAGATGACGAAGGACGAATATGTCCCTTTTCCAAGGACTCCTTTATATATTCTCGCATAGCCGCGTGTTCAGGCACAGACAGATTAAATAAACGACCCTTAGGGTATTTACTACCCGGGATCAAGTCTATGGCACAATCGCACTCCCGGTGCGGAGGTAGTGAACCAACCTTGGGTTCTTCAAAAACGTCACGAAAGTCAGACAAGAATTCAGGAATCTCAGAGGGAATAGATGATGAAATGGAAACCAAAGGTACGTCCCCATGAGTTCCTTTACATCCCCAGCTTAACACAGACATAGCTCTCCAGTCGAGGACTGGGTTATGAGATTGCAGCCATGGCAATCCCAGCACCAAAACATCATGTAGATTATACAGCACCAGAAAGCGAATAACCTCCTGGTGATCCGGATTAACACGCATAGTCACTTGTGTCCAGTATTGTGGTTTATTACTAGCCAATGGGGTGGAGTCAATCCCTTTCAGAGGTATCGGAGCCTCCAATGGCTCCAAATCATACCCACAGCGTTTGGCAAAGGACCAATCCATAAGACTCAAAGCAGCGCCAGAGTCGACATAGGCGTCCGCGGTAATAGATGACAAAGAACAAATCAGGGTCACAGATAGAATAAACTTAGACTGTAAAGTGCTAATTGAAACAGACTTGTCAGGCTTCTTAGTACGCTTAAAGCATGCTGATATAACATGAGTTGAATCACCACAATAGAAGCACAACCCATTTTTTCGTCTAAAATTCTGCCGCTCGCTTCTGGACAGAATTCTATCACATTGCATATTTTCTGGCGATTTCTCAGTAGACACCGCCAAATGGTGCACAGGTTTGCGCTCCCGCAGACGCCTATCGATCTGAATAGCCATCGTCATGGACTCATTCAGACTCGCAGGCACAGGGAACCCCACCATAACATCCTTAATGGCATCAGAGAGACCTTCTCTGAAAATCGCCGCCAGGGCGCACTCATTCCACTGAGTAAGCACAGACCATTTGCGGAATTTTAGGCAGTATATTTCAGCTTCATCTTGCCCCTGAGACAAGGACATCAAGGCCTTTTCCGCCTGAAGCTCTAAATGAGGTTCCTCATAAAGCAACCCCAAGGCCAGAAAAAACGCATCCACATTGAGCAACGCAGGATCCCCTGGTGCCAATGCAAAAGCCCAGTCCTGAGGGTCGCCCCGGAGCAAGGAAATTACAATCCTGACCTGCTGTGCAGGGTCTCCGGCAGAGCGAGACTTCAGGGACAAAAACAATTTGCAATTATTTTTAAAATTTTGAAAGTGAGATCTATTCCCCGAGAAGAATTCAGGCAAAGGAATTCTAGGCTCAGACATAGGTGCATGAACAACAAAATCTTGCAAATTTTGTACCTTTGTGGCGAGATTATTCAAACCTGTAGCTACACTCTGAAGATCCATTTGAAACAGGTGAACACAGAGCCATTCAAGGATTAGAAGGAGAGAAAGAGAGGAAGGCTGCAGTATAGGCAGACTAGCAAGTGATTCAATTAAGAGCACACTCAGAACTAGAGGGAAAAAAAAAAAAAATTGTAGCAGACTTCTTTTTTCTCTCCTTTCTCAGCCAGTAATTTAACCCTTTTTTGGGCCGGTCAAACTGTCATGATTCTCAGTGGCGAGAGAACATAGCCCAGCATATATGAGAACTAGCTCTTGGAAGATGGAAACTATACTGACCATGAACTAAACCTGCCGCACAACTAGAAGTGGCCGGGTAGCATGCCTACGTTTTTTATCCCTAGATGCCCAGCGCCAGCCAGAGAACTACCTAATCCTAGCAGAGGAAAAGACAGTCCTGGCTCACCTCTAGAGAAATTTTCCCAAAAGGCAGACAGAGGCCCCCACATATATTGGCGGTGATTTTAGATGAAATGACAAACGTAGTATGAAAATAGGTTTAGCAAAATCGAGGTCCGCTTACTAGATAGCATGAAGACAGAAAGGGCACTTTCATGGTCAGCAGAAAACCCTATCAAAACACCATCCAGAAATTACTTTAAGACTCTAGCATTAACTCATAACACCAGAGTGGCAATTTCCGCTCACAAGAGCTTTCCAGACACAGTAACGAAACAGCAGCTGTGAACAGGAACAAAATGCAAAAACACACAAGGACAAAAGTCCAACTTAGCTAGGAGTTGTCTAGTAGCAGGAACATGCACAGAAGGCTTCTGATTACATTGTTGACCGGCATGAAACTGACAGAGGAGCAAGGTTATATAGCGACTCCCACATCCTGATAGGAGCAGGTGAACAGAGGGGATGATGCACACAAGTACAATTCCACAAGTGGCCACCGGGGAAGCCCAGAATCCAATTTCACAACAGAATCCCTTGTTTAGTGGGGAAAAGTGCCAAGTCCCACGGCTTTAGGCAGAGGGGGGAGGTATGTAGCATGGCTAAAGGGTCCTGGAACATGGTTATATACAACAAAGAAATACTCCGGGCTACATTACAGCAACAAGGCACTTATGTGGCACATACCTCCCGTCGACTACACAGTCGACGGGAGGTATGTGCCACATAAGTGCCTTGTTGCTGTAATGTAGCCCGGAGTATTTCTTTGTTGTATATAACCATGTATATATGTGTGTTCCAGGACCTGTGGTGATGTCAGACCACATGGCTAATCATGTGATGGGTTACTGGGTGTGGTTAGCTCTATATAAGACAGGCAAATGTTTAACACAGGGGGGCATGTGTGGAGGTGAAACCCTCATGAGTGTGTTAACGCTACAGGACTGAGCCTGGTGGACTGGACACTTTGTTTTGCTTTTCCTGAACTTAAGGCTATTTTGTTTGCTGTTATTTTTCCATGTGGTTTATGACGTAATAAACCCTGTGAACTTTAAAGGAACGTGCCTCCTGAGTGTCAGCCGTCGCACCTGAGCGAGTGAAATCCCTACAAAGGGTAACAGGAGAAAATGGACCCCAAAAAGTTGTTGTACAATTTGTCCTAAGTACGCTGATACCCTACATGTGGGGGTAAACCACTGCTTGGGCGCATGGCAGAGCTTGGAAGGGAAGGAGTGCCATTTGACTTTTCAATGCAAAATTGACTGGAATTGAGATGGTACGCCATGTTGCGTTTGGAAAGCCCCTGATGTGCCTAAACATTGAAACCCCCCCAAGTGACACCATTTTGGAAAGTAGACCCCCTAAGGAACTTATCCAGATGTGTGGTGAGCACTTTTACCAAACAAGTGCTTCACAGAAGTTTATAATGCAGAGCCATAAAAAAAATCATATTTTTTCACAAAAATGATTTTTTCTCCCCCAATTTTTTATTTTCCTAAGGGTAAGAGAAGAAATTGGACCATAAAAGTTGTTGTGCAATTTGTCCTGAGTACGCTTATACCCCATATGTGGGGGTAAATCACTGTTTGGGCGCATGGCAGAGCTCGGAAGGGAAGGAGTGCAGTTTGACTTTTCAAAGCAAAATTGACAGGAATTGAGATGGGACGCCATGTTGCGTTTGGAATGCCACTGATGTGCCTAAACATTGAAACTCCCCACAATTGACACCATTTTGGAAAATAGACCTCCTAAGGAACTTATCTAGATGTGTTGTAAGAGCTTTTAACCCCCAAGTGTTTCACTACAGTTTATAATGCAGAGCCGTGAAAGTAAAAATTCTTTTTTATTCCACAAAAATTATTTTTAGCCCCCAGTTTTGTATTTTCCCAAGGGTAAAAGGAGAAATTGAACCCCAAAAGTTGTTGTCCAATTTGTTCTGAGTACGCTGATACCCTATATGTGTGGGGAACCACCGTTTGGGCGCATGGCAGAGCTCGGAAGGGAAAGAGCGGCATTTGGAATGTAGACTTAGATGGATTGGTCTGCAGGCGTCACGTTGCATTTGCAGAGCCCCTGATGTATCTAAGCAGTAGAAACCCCCCACAAGTGAACCCATATTGGAAACTAGACCCCCCAAGGAACTTATCTAGATGCGTTGTGAGAACTTTGAACCTCCAAGTGTTTCACTACAGTTTATAACGCAGAGCCGTGAAAATAAAAAATCATTTTTTCTCCACAAAAATTATATTTTAGCCCCCAGTTTTGTATTTTTCCAAGGGTAGCAGGAGAAATTGGACTGCAAAAGTTGTTGTCCAATTTGTCCTGAGTACACTGATACCCCACATGTTGGGATAAGCCTCTGTTTGGGCGCACAGGAGAGCTCGGAAGGGAAGGAGCACTGTTTTACTTTTTCAACGCAGAATTGGCTGGAATTGAGATCAGATGCCATGTCACGTTTGGAGAGTCCTGATGTGCCTAAACAGTGGAAACCCCCAATTGTAACTGAAACCCTAACCCAAACACACCCCTAACCCCAACCACACCCCTAATCTCAACCCTAACCACACCCTAACTCCAACACACCCCTAACCCTAATCCCAACCATAACCCTAACCACACTCCTAACCCAGACACACCCCTAACCCTAATCCCAACCATAAATGTAATCCAAACCTGAACCCTAACTGTAGCCCTAACTGTAGCCCTAACCCTAACTTTAGCCCCAACCCTAACCCTAACTTTAGCCCCAACCCTAACTGTAGCCCTAACCCTAACTTTAGCCCCGACCCTAACTGTAGCCCTAACACTAGCCCCAACCCTAACCCTAGCCTCAACCCTAAACCTAACCCTAGCCCTAACTCTAACCCTAGCCCTATCTATAGCCCTAACCCTAGCCCTAACTCTAGCCCTAACCCTAGCCATAGCCCTAACGCTAGCCCTAACCCTAGTCCTAGCCCTAACCCTAGCCCTAACCCTAGCCCTAATCCTAGCCCTAATCCTAGCCCTAATCCTAGCCCTAACCCTAGCCCTAACCCAAGCCCTATCCCTAACCCTAGCCCTAACCCTAATGGGAAAATAGAAATAAATACATTTTTTTATTTTATTATTTTTCCCTAACTAAGGGGTTCATGAAGGGGGTTTGATTTACTTTCATAGTAGGTTTCTTAGCGGATTTTTGTGATTGGCAGCTGTGACACACTAAAAGACGCTTTTAGTTTTTGCGTCTCCACATTTTGAGAGCTATAATTTCAGAGTCATGTGAGGTCTTGTTTTTTGCGGGACGAGTTGACGTTTTTTATTGGTAACATTTTCGGGCACGTGACATTTTTTGATCGCTTTTTATTCCGATTTTTGTGAGGCAGAATGACCAAAAACCAGCTATTCATGAATTTCTTTTGTTGGGGGCGTTTATACCATTCCATGTTTGGTAGAATTGATAAAGCAGTTTTATTCTTCGGGTCAGTACGATTACAGTGATACCTCATTTATTTTTTAATGTTTTGGCGCTTTTATACGATAAAAACTTTTATAGAAAAAATAATTATTTTTGCATCGCTTTATTCTGAGGACTATAACTTTTTTATTTTTTGCTGATGATGCTGTATGGCAGCTCGTTTTTTGCGGGACAAGATGACGTTTTCAACGGTACCATGGCTATTTATATACGTCTTTTTGATCGCGTGTTATTTCACTTTTTAAACAGCGATATGATAATAAAGCGTTGTTTTTTGCCTTTTTTTATGGTGTTCACTGAAGGGGTTAACTAGTGGGACAGTTTTATAGGTCGGGTCGTTACGGACGCGGCGATACTAAATATGTGTACTTTTATTGTTTTTTTTTATTTAGATAAAGAAATGTATTTATGGGGACAATATTTTTTTTTTCTTTACTTAGGAATTAATATTATTTTTTTTTTTTACACATCTATTTTTTTTTTTTTACATTGTCACATTGTCCCGGGGGGGGGGGGGGGGAGCATCACTATATAGTGACAGATCGCTGATCTGACACTTTGCAGAGCATTGTGTCAGATCAATAATCTGACGTGCACTGCTCCAGGCTTAGATGCACCTGCTCTGAGCAGGCGCCTGTAAGCCACCTCCCTGCAGGACCCAGAAATAGCCCCGTGGCCATTTTGTATCCAGGGCCTGCAGGGAGGAGACGCTCGGTACAAGGTTAGCACATCGCCTTGTACCGAGGGTCTCAGGGAAGCCCACAGGGATCCCCCTCCCTGCGCGATGCTTCCCTATGCCCCCGGAATGCTACAATCATGTTTGATTACAGTGTTTCTGGAGTTAATGTGCCAGGAGCGGTCCGTGACTGCTCCTGGCACATAGTGCCGGATGTCAGCTGCGATGATGAGCGCGGCCGATTGCATATGATGTACTATCCCGTCACTGGGAATTAAGTCCCAGGTCACCTTGACGGCATAGTAGGTCATATGGGATTAAGGGGTTATGCAGCGTCAGCCATCCCTGGCCGAGTACCACAGGTGGCGTAACGAACAATTTCCTTATCCCCTACAAACATTTCCCTAATCCCCTTTTATTGCATGCTGAGGGCCATGGACTGGGTCAGTTGCTGCCGTGACCACCCCTTTAAGAACAGTCCGACCCGGTTCCAAGTATCCCACGGCCCTAGCGGGCGTTGCATTTTCTATACAGACAGACTTTCTGTTTTTCACCCAATATACCAATTCAATAGTGTCTGAAGACCAAGTCTTACATTGATATGCATCAAATATATGACTGTCACTCAGGCTTAACTAGCAACAGTACTTTGTTACAGTAGCAAGTATCAACCCTACAGATCACCCAGTTCCACCAAAATATTTGAGTTAGGAACCACCATTAATAGTGTTTAGTGATGGGCGAGTACTAAAATGCTTAGGTGTTCATTGCTCAGGTCGAGCAAATTGGAATGCAAATTGGTGCTCTACGCGAGCAACGAGCCCAATGGGAAACTCAAGCATTTTTCCTGCGCCCCCGGCGGTCTGCAGAGGGACTAGAAATTGTGGTAATCAATGGTAACAGTGCTCAAATGACATGGGAACAGCATGGGGAAGACCCCTGGAAGCATTTCTGACTCCCAAGTCACTGCTGTGAACAATGCTGTCAGAGTTTTATGCCACTTTTACAGACTCACAATAAAACATTCAAAAACAAAGCCAAAATGGATTTTCCTGAGAAATATACTAAGGAACATCCTTTAAAGGGTAATGACTTGTATATAAGGCAAAATAAATAATCAAAAACAAAAATGCTCCTCCACACCTGGGGCTATATTCACACTTAGCATTTTTTATTCATTTTTGAACTTTAACATTGCTTTCAACAAAGACCAATGCAGCCACTGGGAAATTTAATTTTAACATTTTACAACCCTGGCTGTCCATGTGGTGTGTGACACATCTTCAAACACATCCTGTTTCATTTATGTAGGAGGTACTCTGAAAGTCACAAAGGCTATTTTTATAGGGCCATCAGGTGGCCTTTACTATTCTTAAAGGGCCAGCAGTGGCCATCCCTATTCTTAGAGAGCCATCAGATGGCTATGCTTTGTTGTTTCCATTATTAAACAGTGGGTCTCCTATACTGTTATTGCGTATGCAGTGAGTGGCAGGGCTGCGTGCCCACAGTTTGGACGCACCCCAATACCCCTTTGAAGAGACATACAAGAGGGCCTCCTTAAAACAATGTTCCCATTATTAGGAAGTGGGTCTACCAAACTGTTTGCCTATGCAGTGAATGCAAGGGCTGCCAAAAATTTTGACCTACTCCAATGCCCCTTGGAAGAGATGTGGAGGAGGGCCTCATAAAAAAATGTTTCCATTAGAAAGGAGCGGGTCACCTATACTTGTAATGCCCATGTACTGAGTGTATGGGCTGACGAACATTTACCCCTGGGGGGTATACATGTCTAGAAATATCTGTAAAAGCAGCAGCCGCAGACAGAACTAGAATGGACCCTCACTGCACTGCAGTCTGCCACATACACTGCCTGCCTACCTAGCACTGAGAACTATGAAGCTGGATAAGTTCTCCGAAAGACTGTTAGTTGAGATGGACATGTGTATAATATATTTTGGTATACCTACACTAACTAAGCAGCAAGCAAATCTCTCCCTAACTCAGCAGCACCTCTCCCTACACTGCCAGATTTCGGAGTACACTGTGATGAGCATGGCGGTGCCAGGTCTGATATGGACCTGATGACGCTGTACGTCCAGCCAATCACTGTAATGCCACAACCAACATGGCTGGGGCATTACACTGTGTGGCAAACAATCCCTGCATGTTCAATGGTTTTCTAAAGAATGCCAAACATGCAGGGAGTAAAAAAAAATGAGATAAAAAGGTGGATTAACTCCGCGTTGATTGAAAGAAAGAGGTCCAAATGGATATTCAGATGAAAAAGTGGCTTTTTTTGACGCGTTTCGGAGTACTATGACTCCTTCATCAGGAAATATGCAGGGAGGGGACACGAGCTCCCGCCAAGCAACCCCGGAAATACTCGGCGAACTCCAAGCATCTCGAGCAGTAAGATGCTCGGGTGAGTACAGAGTAGTAGCGAGTATGGTCGCTCATCACTAATGTTTATGATAGAAGAATGTAATGAAAAGCATAATAAAGGAGGTTAACAAATAAATACATGATTTACAATACCCTTGTACCTAAAGAGCTTTTGCCTTTCACCTCACTTCAGCAAATTTTGTTCCAGTTTTGATTCCATCACTCAAAATATGAAAATATTGCAGTTTGCTCTTTTCATGGTTGGCTTCAGCTATTCTATTTTTTAGGATGCTGGAGTTGGGAAAATAGCTGCACTAGAGAACTTCAAAGAAGAACTCTGTGTAAATATTTTTTTCTTGCAGTTATGGAAATCATAAGGTACTCTTTCACAAAAGTGAATGGATCCCTCACCTTCCCTGACCTAATATGACATATGATTTTCTAATGGTCTTGTGATAATCCCATGAAATAACAGAAAACTTGTTGGATTAGCATGTTACTGTTTAACTGTAAAGTTTATATTTAGTTTTGTTTTATGAGACTAGTTTGTATTAATCTCTGTCCAAACTTATCTTTTTCTGAAAATGGACTTCACGCTCCCATATTAGGGCAGAGTTGTTATTTTTGTGCTGTTTTGGATTAAATCAATGTTTTATAGCTTTTTTTCAGTTATTTTGGTTTTGGATCCATTCAATCGAATTTTTAGGCACTGCTGTGTCAATGTGGCTTTAAAGCTTTCACCGTTATTAAAAAGTAAATACATATCTTGTTTCTCTTTTACTCTTATCTTCTAGTTACAAATACTTTTAAGCAATATAGAGCTTACAGAAAGCATTTCAGATTGCTTTATTGAGCTTTTTAAATTTACTGACGTTCAGCAGAAGCCAATACTTTGATCCACACCAGAAAAAGCCAGAAATTATTTTTTTTATTTCTTGTTCATATACTGAACTTTTTATTCAGCTGTGAAAAAGATCATTTCCAAATGCTTTTTCATCGAGTGATTGGCAGCCTGTTTACAGAGCAAGATAATCATGACAAAAAGCATTTTTACCGGGAACCTGTCAACACTGTGAGCAGAGCATAAAACATCACTGTGCAAGCGCCGAGCTATGTCATTCCATTCATTTTCAGTGGCAGGGTATGTTAAATACAGTGCAGGAACAAATAAAATGGTACTTTGGGGTTATAAACGTGGAGCCAGTGGATGATACTGTAGATCTTTATTGAATGCAGTGTATGAGCAGATAAAGGTGGTGGCATTTGTACTTAGATTCAAAAACTGGTGACAGGTTCCCTTTAACATCGCTCACTCGCTATTATCTTGCAATGTACATGCAACTTAAGAAACTAAAAATTTACTATCACATTCAATTCACATGTGCAGTCAGTGGCAAATCATGACACTATGCCACAAGACAATGTCTGACCCTTTATCAAGTCTTTCAAAATGATCAGAGTGTGACCGTTGTATTGGTGCTTGCCTTTTCTGTCTCTGGGCAGCACTGTGCTCTCATTTCTGGCGAAAGAGAGGCAACAACTCTGTTACGTGTCCTCTGGGAATAGGAGTCCCATCTGGGCTGGGAGATTGGAAATTAACTTCCGTCAATGTTCTTCTCTCCTGTGTGGCATGGGTCCACTGCCATGTATAATCTGACTAGCTTCAGTGAACATCTGTGAGCCCTTCTAATACCACAAACGCAAGCTCTTACTTCCTCCACCTCAAAATCAATTCTCTAATCTGCTCTTTCCTCGCCTTTGAATCAACAAAAATATGAATGCTTGTCCTTATTATCTCCTGCCTGCAATATCTTTTTATGTAGTCTTTCATCTTGCATTTTTGTTCCCTTCCAATCTGGCCCACTCCTGCAATGAGACGAGATGGGCATCTTGGCTCAGGTAATGGTTTAAGGTGATTCTCAAAGACATTTTCCCCACCCTGGGAGCACAGCCGAACTACAAGAAGATTTAGTGGTTTAGTTCGACAGTGTGCCGCATCAGCTTGCATTACTTTTAACAATATCCTCTCATTGCACCACCACTTACTCTAGCAGGATTTTGGCCCACTGCGAAACAACCTGGAGTAGAAGACAAAGGTGGATGAGGAACCTTTATTAGATGAGTATACTTTTTTGTTTGAATTTTTTTTCTATTATATAGCCTGGGAGTAAGGAGTGGTCTGTGGTGGTATCATATACAATGGGGAAAATAAGTTTTTGATACCCTGCAGATTTTGCAAGTTTTCCCACCTACAAAAATGGAGAGATCTGTAATTGTCATCATAGGTACACTTCAACTGTGAGTGACAGAATCTAAAAGTAAAAAAGCATAACATCACATTGTATGATTTTAAATAATTAAATTGCATTTTATTGCATGAAATAAGAATTTGATCACCTAACAACCAGCAAGAATTCTGGCTCTCACAGACCTGTTAGTTTTTCATTAAGAAGCCCTCCTTCTCTGCACTCATTACCTGTATTAATTGCACCTGTTTGAACTTGTTACTTGTATAAAAGACACCTGTCCACAAACTCATTCACACTCCAACCTCTTTAATATGGCTAAGACCAAAACGTTGTCTAAGGACACCTGGGATAAAATTGTAGACCTGAACAAGTCTGTATTGTCTGGAGACTACAGTTCAAAAAAGTGGTCAGTGTGATGTGTATAGATCGTATGGTGTGATGGTCTCTTACAGTCCATAAGGGTGAATTGTCTGTAGGTTACAGTTCATAAAGGGCGATGATGTCTTATGGTTCATAAGGGCGAATAGTGTGGAGGCAGTATTTTATAGGAGAGAACAGTGTAGAGGTTTTGTATCATAAGATGGCCAGTGTGGGAGTCATATTTTATGCAGGAAGCACAGCCAAGGACAATTGTTATTCAAGGGCATAGTATGGGCAAATATTTTTATTCTGTAGCCTTATAATGGCGCTATTATTTTTAAAGCTACCATGTTGAAGTGTTCTGTAGAAGAACAGAGAAGAGGAACATTTGCAGAGATGAGTTGTGGATGGCCAAAGCATTTATGGTGTCTGGGCCAGATAGATACAAATGGTATAAAAATTAATTTAATCAGACATGATGTCACATACAAGGTACCGGAGTATAAATATTTCTTTGTTATACTGTTTGTGTCTAATCATAGCTGTGGTTCATGTATGGTCCATACTCTGATGATGACTATCAACAATAACTTCCAGTATATTCTTTCCATTTTTTAAGGCATACTGGTAGTTATAGATTCATGTGATACCAGTGTAAATTGTGTGGGGTTTACATGACATTGCAACTGATTGCTGTACTAGGCTTGTGCTGTATACATATAATTATGTGGGTGCTGGTTATGTATTTATGTACTAATGGTGCTTCTTGTCCTCTATTTCTGTACTGATTATGGTTCTGGCGGTGTGTTCAAGTACAGAAGTACAGATGATAGTTTTGGTGCTGCATTTATGTATTGATTGTTCTGGTGATGTGAGGTTTTCATGTATTAATTTTGGTTATGTATTTATGTATCATTGGTAGTTTTGATGCTGTATTGATGTGCTGATACGATTCCGGTGCTGTACTCCTGTGTTGATGTTGGTTCAGATGCAGTATTCTTTCATAAGAGACTATATACTATATATGTTCTATATACTGCAATACTGTGGCATTGTAATACAGGGCCTTGCGAAAGTATTCGGCCCCCTGGAACTTTTAAACCTTTTCCCATGCTTCAAACATAAAGATACCAAATGCAAATTTTCGGTGAAGAATCAGCAACAAGTGGAACACAATTGTGAAGTTGAACGAAATGTATTGCTTATTTTAATTTTTATGGAGATTCAAAAACTGAAAAGTGGGGCGTGCAATATTATTCGGCCCCTTTACTTTCAGTGCAGCAAACTCACTCCAGAAGTTCATTGTGGATCTCTGAATGATCCAATGTTGTCCTAAATGCCTAGTGATGATAAATATAATCCACCTGTGTGTAATCAAGTCTCCGTATAAATTCACCTGCTCTGTGATAGTCTCAGAGATCTGTTTGAAGCACAGAGAGCATCATGAAGACCAAGGAACACAACAGGCAGGTCCGTAATACTGTTGTGGAGAAGTTTAAAGCCGGATTTGGATACAGAATGATTTCCAAAACTTTAAACATCCCAATGAGCATTGTGCAAGAGATCATATTGAAATGGAAGGAGCACCATACCACTGCAAATCTACCAAGACCCATCCGTCCCTCTAAACTTTCATCTCAAGCAAGGAGAAGACTGATTAGAGATGCAGCCAAGAGGACCAAGATCACTCTGGATGAACTGCAGAGATCTACAGCTGAGGAGGGACTGTCTGATCATAGGACAACAATCAGTCGTAAACTGCACAAATCTGGCCTTTATGGAAGGGTGGCAAGAAGAAAGCCATTTCTCAAAGATATCCATAAAAAGTGTAGTTTAAAGTTTGCAACAAGCCACCTGGCAGACACACCAAACATGTGGAAGAAGGTGCTCTGGTCAGATGAAACCAAAATCGAACTTTTTGGCAACAATGCCAAACGATATGTTTGGCGCAAAGGCAACACAGCTCATCACCCTGAACACACCATCCCCACTGTCAAACCTGGTGGCAGCATCATGGTTTGGGCCTGCTTTTCTTCAGCAGGGACAGGGAAGATGGTTAAAATTGATGGGAAAATGGACGGAGCCAAATACAGGGCCATTCTTGAAGAAAATCTGTTGGAGTCTGCAAAAGACCTGAGACTGGGATGGAGATTTGTCTTCCAACAAGACAATGATCCCAAACATAAAGTAAAATCTACAATGGAATGGTTCACAAATAAACGTATCTAGGTGTTAGAATGGCCAAGTCCAAGTCCAGACCTCAATCCAATCGAGAATCAGTGGAAAGAGCTGAAAACTGCTGTTCACAAACAATCTCCATCAGATCTCACTGAACTGTTTGCCAAGGAAGAATTGGCAAGAATTTCAGTCTCTCGATGTACAAAACTGATAGAGACATACCCCAAGCGACTTGCAGCTGTAATCGCAGCAAAAGGTGGCACAACAAAGTATTAATTTAAAGGGGCCGAATAAATTTGCATGCCCCACTTTTCAGTTTCTGAATTTCCACAAAAATTTTAAATAACCAATAAATTTCATTCAACTTTACAATTGTGTTCCACTTATTGTTGATTTTTCACCAAAAATTTACATTTGGTATCTTTATGTTTGAAGCATGGGAAAAGGTTGAAAAGTTCCAGGGGGTCGAATACTTTCGCAAGGCACTGTATATAGTATAAGCAATTAGATGATCACAGGTTCAAGTCCTCTAAGGGGACTAAATAATAATGAATGAATACCGTAAAAGCAAAACTCCAAAACAGTGATGTAATTGTGTTTCTTCACTGCAGGTTTAAATTGCACTGTAGGGAGGGGCCCATTTTATTTTTTTCCTCAGGCATCAGAAAACTTAGATTTAACCCTGCGTCCAATCCATGCTTAACTTAGCTATTATTTTATTTTTTAAAGGAATCTTACTTTGCAGTCTTTTTCCACACCTGCAGAAAACATTTACATAGTGCTGTATCCTCAGTATATCTATCTAAACAATATCTTATCGTACTGGATCATAGTTCATGCCTAATATAAAATATTAATGCTTATACCATTGAGATATAGAAAACATACAGGTACCGTATTTTCCGGCGTATAAGACAACTTTTTAACCCCTAAAAATTGTCCCAAAAGTTGGGGGTCGTCTTATACGCCGGGTACGGGTACACAGAGCGATCCTGGATGGTTCCCAGGGTCTGAAGGAGAGGAGATTCTCCTTCAGGCCCTGGGATCCATATTCATGTAAAAAATAAAGAATAAAAATAAAAAATATGGATATACTCACCCCTCCGACGGACCCTAGACCTCAGCGGTGCAAGCGTCTGCCTCCGTTCCTAAGAATGCAGTGAGTGAAGGACCTTCGATGACGTCCCGGTCACATGAGCGGTCACGTGAGCGGTCGTGTGACCGCAACGTCATTGCAGGTCCTTCACTCACTGCATTCTTAGGAACGGAGGCATACGCTTGCACCGCTGAGGTCCAGGGTCCGTCGGAGGGGTGAGTACCGTATATCCATATATTTTTTATTTTTATTCTTTATTTTTTACATGAATATGGATCCCAGGGCCTGAAGGAGAGTCTCCTCTCCTCCAGACCCTGGGAACCACACGCCATATAAGATGACCCCCATCTTATACGGCGGGTATATCCCAAATTCCATATTTTATGTGGAAAAGTTGGGGGTCGTCTTATACGCCCAGTCGTCTTATACACCAGAAAATACGGTAATTGTTTGTCCATCAGTAATTAAACTGGATTGTATAATTATAATTATGGAAATAATATACAATTTCCATACACCACATGCGCCATGAGTGTGCTTGTACAGCATATACAGCATTTGGCAATAAAGAACCAATACATTTACAGTAAGTAAATTATGAAAGGCACAGCAAAACTAAGTGCTGAAGAGTAATTCTGTTACTTGCTGTAAATCTCATAGACGGAGTATGGATAATGCTTATACTTCAAAATTCATTTTATTTCTTAAGAGGAAAATATGAATCTACCTACAGGGAATTATGTTCACTGCAAATGCACATGATGTAAGCCTTGCAAATTTATCAAAAGATTCCTTTCAGACAATCTACATTTACTATTCGGCGCCTTCAGCAATGAGCTAACTCCCTCTATTCTGCTACTATTTAAAGGTGTAATTACTTTTCAAAGCAACAATAATCATTTCAGTGTCCTAGCAATTGCACTATTTCTACTGGGACAGCTCAAAATGGATTCAATTAAACGTCCTGATCCTCCATTCTATTGGCATTAGGAAACTTTCAGCACCATATCTTAGAGTCTAACTTCAACAAATTGTGGAAATGCCAAATTTATATAAGCTTTAGAAGCTTTACTTAGTAACGTGACTGAATTGCATAATGAGTTACAGATAAAAGGATTATGAAGACAATGTAAATTATTAGGCTAAGCCTGAATTCATCCCTCAGCAAAAGGTGCGAGACAGCACGTTGACACTATAACTGCATGTAAGGATAGCATTTGTCTGAAGTTAAAATCTCTATTTTGGAGATTGATGTCATAATTGTGATATTTTAATTCAAGTAACTTGGATTTACTTTACTTATTTTTCTTGTATGTCATTATTTTTTACTTTTTCAATATTTTCACAGCTTTTACTTTTCTATAATATGCATTTTATCATTAGTTAATAGTGAATGGATAAAACATTAACCCCTGAATGGCAGCCGATACGCTTTTTAACGGCAGTAGTTAAGGGTACTTAAACCACAGCGCCGTTAATTTAAGGCGACTGTGGAAAAAGTGTATAGCGCCCCCCAGAGTCAGATTTTCTCCTGGGTCTCGGCTGCTGGGGGTAGCCGAGACCCCAGAGAAAACGATTTGGGTCGGTCTTTACCGACCCCCGGGTTGCGATCACCGTTACTAACCGTATAACAGCGACCGCAAAAAAAAGCATGATTTGCCATTTAATTTCTCTGTCCTCTGATGTGATCTGCCATCCGGCACCCGGCAACAATTGGAAGATTTTTCCTATTGTTTCAATTTGGTCACTGTGATAGACCCTATCCCAGTGATCAAAATAAAAAAAATAGTAAATAAACCCCCCTTTATCACCCCCTTAGCTAGGGAAAAATAATAAAATAAAGAAAATGTATTTATTTCTATTTCCCAATTAGTGTTAGAGTTGGGCTAAAGTTAGGGTTAGTGTTGGAACTAAAATTAGGGTTAGGACTGGGGCAAAAGTTGGGTTAGAGTTGGTATTAGGATTAGGGTTGGGATTAGGGTTAAGGTTGAGATTAGGGTTAGGGTCGGGATTAGGGTTAGGGGTGTGTTGGGATTAGGGATTTGATTAGAGTTATGGTTAGGGTTGGGATTAGGGTTAGGGGTGTGTTGGGGTTAGGGTTGTGATTAGGGTTATGATAGGGTTGGGATTAGGGTTATGGTTGGGATTAGGGTTAGGGGTGTGTTGTGGTTAGGGTTGTGATTAGAGTTATGGTTAGGGTTGGGATTAGGGTTAGGGGTGTGTTGGGGTTAGGGTTGTGATTAGAGTTATGTTACGGTTGGGATTAGGGTTATGGTTGGGATTAGGGTTAGGGGATAGGGTTGGAGTTAGAATTGGGGGGTTTCCACTGTTTACGTACATCAGGGGGTCTGCAAACGCGACATGGCACCATTGATTCCAGCCAATTTTTTGTTCAAAAAGACAAATGGTGCTCCCTCCCTTCTGAGCTCTGCCGTGCGCTCAAACAGTGGTTTACCCCCACACATGGGGCATCAGAGTACTCAGGACAAATTGGACAACTTTTGAGGTCCAATTTCTCTTGTTACCCTTGGAAAAATAAAGAATTTGGGGCTATAAAATGATTTTATCTTTTGACGGCTCTGCATTATAAACTTTAGTGAAATACTTGGGTGTTCAAAGTGCTCACCACTAGTGATGAGCGAACACGCTCGCCACTATTCGGTACTCTCTGTGCTCGGTGTACTCGGCGAGCACCGAATATTTCCATCATTATTCGGCGGGAGCTCGGGTCTCTGCCCTGAAATTCTGGCGCTCATGGCTTGTCTGCCATGCACTGTAATGTCGCAGCCATCTTTTTTGTGGTATTACAGTGATTGGCTGGCCACACAGCATAATCAGGTCGATAAGAGACCTGGTGCCACCATGCTCGCTGCATTCTGCTCTGGACTTAGCAAGAGTAGGGAGAGCTGCTGCTGAGATAGGGTCAGAATCGTCCTTTTAATAGTTAGTGTAGGTCTGCAACTGTTCAGTCCACAACTTCTGAGAAACCAATAGTCCTTCTTAGGGCTAATTCGGTGGACCAGTGATTGCAGCGCTAGGTAGGCAGGGAAGTCTATGTGCACATATCCACATCAGTGCAAGGCCAGCAGGCACTGTATGTGAGTACATAGCTCTCACTGCATACCTCCAAAAGCTCCATTACTGTCTGCTGCTGCTTATTTAATATATACCTAGCTGCAGTTATCTGTGGCATTTTTTTTTCTTCACCTTATGCCTGCTCCTTTTATTCTAAAGCAATCCATAGCCCCCTTATTTCTACATTTATTTGCTTGGTCACGCTGCAGACTACAGCCGGGTCATTCTAATCGAAAAGCATGCAAATCTAATAATTTTTTTTGTCCCAGGCATCATATGTGAGTGGCCCAAATTTTTTTTTTTTGTCATAGCCAATTTATTAACACAATTTAGCTGTGCCCAAAAAAATCAAGGCCACATTTAGCTCAGTCTGCTATGTCAGGCTGAGGCCTTGTGTATCTGTGGTGGAAAAATCGTAGCTTTGCAGGCATACGTACCATAGTTCTGTGTGCTAGCCTTGTTCTACTTTTTTTTTCAAAAATTCACCAAAACCCCCCAAAAATATTTCAGACAGTCTGTTATGTCAGGCTGAGGCCTTTTGTATCTGTGGTGGAAAAATCGTAGTCTCGCAGGCATACGTAGCATAGTTCTTTGTGCTAGCTTTGTTCTACTCTTTTTATTTATTTTTTTTAAATTTCACATACAACAGAATAAATAAATATACAGTCTGTTATCTGTTAGGAGGAAACTGAAGCACCACTGTAATAGGTATTAGAGGGAAACAAGTCACAAAGACTCCCTCTTCATGCCCTTTAGGCCAGACAGGATAGCTCCAAGCAGAGATATATACAAAGAAACGGAGCAGAAACATCCACAACAACATAGTTGTATATAAAAGCAAAAAAGTTTATTAAATATAACTCATAAACATAAATTTATATATATGCACATACTACCGCGGGCGCTGTATGCAACCCGCAGATACAGGGAGGTAACACAAGAAAGGGGAAAAGAATCGTACCCAACCACAAGGAGGAACGGCACAAAAAAATGTGCCCTTAAAAACCCCCCCTATGTCTCAATAAGGTGCCCAGCTCAAAGCTCTCTCAATAACATACAGGGTCCTACGGTATCCCCTGTTCACATTCAGTAAACAGCTGATGCATAGAAAAGCAATGTGCTATGTTCAATAGGGCTTACCCATACTGAGGTCCTAGAAAGGGTCTCTCCTCCTGGTGTGTCACCCCTGGACGCGCGTTTCGCGTTGTCGCTTTTTCAACAGGGCTAATGTGTAACCGTTCCCATGTTCTTAAAGTACTAAAATGACCGGAAATAGCGCCGGCATATCGGCGCATGCGCAGTGGCGCCCGGGTCGCGTAATCAGCCGGGTCGTCATAGCAGGGCGGGCGTAAGGGGGAAAATCCTCCCATAGACGTCATGTGACGCCCCCCTGCTATTGCAGACAAACTCAGCAGAGGACGCATTATCCGGGCGGCAGTGGGCATGCGCACACCTGGCGTCCATATTTAAGAAGACCGCAGAAGCGGCCATGTTTAGGGAGACTACGGGGCTGTATATTTCCACCTACCATGTAAGTGAGAAGAGTGAGATTAATAAGTGCATAAAATCTATTATAATACAACGATCCAGTGCATAAGGGGATAAAAATATCCAGTATAACCAACATAGTTGTATAAATATATCAAAAAACTCCAACTATATAAAAAGCTGCATTCAGGCATATAAGGAGAAATACATATATATAAATACATATAGTGAATACATTAATAAACATGCATACATAAGATCATAAGACATCACACATAAGATCGGCATTCAAATTATTCATTAATGCCGACTTTTTCTCCTTTTTCTTTCTGTGGCATCACAAGATGGCAAATAGTGTTGTTACATGGAGGGAAGGAATATTAGGCAGCCCCAACGTCATCCACGGCCATAAACGTGCAAATGTATACTAAAAATAAAACAAACATAAGAACAATTATTATTAAAAGAGAATAAAACCAGAATGGTGAATTCACTCAAGAGTAGAGAATATATGGGCAAACAAAGCCCATTTATTAAATCTCAAATTTCAAGGTGCCCAATGCCACACAGGCGCAAAGAGACCGAGGGACAGGCACCAAATACCAGGCACATCAGAGGAAAGGGGCGAAACTTAATTTTTCGTTTAGCCCCTTTGGAGCCATGGTGTCAAGGGTGACAATCCACCTACACTCACGTTGTGCAAGAGTCTTGGTGGTATTGCCACCCCTGACCCCCACATGTATCCTCTCTATGCCCCTTATTTTCAGGCCTCTGGGGTCACATCCATGAAACTTCCGGAAGTGTCTAGGTAAGATTTTTAAACTGGCCACATCCACTGCCTTTTTTGCGGCAATGAAGTCGCGTACATGCTCGCGCGTCTGAATTCTTAATTCCCTAGATGTGAGACCCACATAAATAAGGGAGCAGGGGCACGTTGCATAATATACAACACAGTCTGTACTACATGAGATAAATTCCCTTATTTTAAACTCCCTGCTCCCGTCTGAGGTCTTGAAGGTCCCACATCTAAGGATATTCGGACACGCGACACATGAACCGCATGGGTAACACCCCTGTCTCGGGCTCACCGCACCCAAGAAATTTTTGTTGTTACTATTTTTGGCCACATAATGACTCCTCACCAGGTTATCTCTTAGATTCCTACCCCTCCGTTGAGTCATGAGGGGGGACTCTGTTAAATGTGAGGCTAACACTGTATCGGTTTGTAATATAGACCAGTGCCTCTTCAATATTTCTCGGATGCGGTGCCACTGGCAGTTCGAAGTTGATAGGAACCTGACCCCAGACCCGCCATCAGATCTTGGTTTCCCCCTTGTGCCAACAAATCCTCCCTCCGTGTGGACTTAGCCCTTCCATACCCTGCCCTGATGCTCCGGCGACTGTACCCCCTTGCCTGAAAGCGTTCCGATAGGATGGCGGACTGCCTCTCGAAGCGGGCTTCCGTAGAGCACACCCGTCTGTTCCTCAAAAATTGCCCAACTGGGATGGCCTTAATAACAGAATAGTTGTGTGCCGAGGATGCGTGCAATAACGAATTCACAGATGTTTATTTTCTATAAAGATCCGTTTCAATGGATCCATCCCTGGCCACACACAAGGTAATATCTAAAAAATCAATAGTGGTTTTATGCCAAAAATAAGTAAATTTCAAATTAAAATTGTTATGATTTAATTCCTGCATAAAGTTGGATAGGCTGGCTTCGCTACCGTTCCAAACCATCAGAACATCATCGATGTAGCGAAACCAGCCTACCACTGGGTCGGCGGCATGTGCCCCGTCTCCTTGGAAAATGTACCTCTCCCAGAATCCCAGAAAGAGGTTTGCATAAGACGGGGCACATGCCGCGCCCATTGCAGTACCTTGTAACAGTAAATAAAACCTATCCTTGAAAACAAAATAGTTGTGAGTTAAAATAAACTCAAGTAACTCCAAAATAAATTCAACTAAATGGCCATCCCAGTTGGTACCTTCAAGGAAGAAACGGGCGGCCTTAAGTCCATCCACATGTCTAATAGATGTATACAATGATTCAATGTCAATGGTGACGAGAATCATACCCGCCTCGAGAGTCAGTCCATCCACCCTCCTTAATACATCCGTGGTGTCTCTGACATAGGAGGGAAGCGTCTCGACTAATGGTTTTAAATAAAAGTCAACAAATCTGCAGACATTCTCACATAACCCCCCTATGCCAGGGACAATCGGTCGCCCAGGCGGGTTCACAGCATCCTTATGCACCTTGGGCAGGGCATAGAATGTGGCAGTTCTAGGGAACTTAGGTATGAGTCCCTCAAGTACCTTCCTGGGAACAGCATCCAACCCGTCCGCCAGATCCAGGATGCGCGTCAGTTTATTCATAAAAGTTTGAGTGGGATATTGGGGTAATACCCGATATGTGTCCTTATTCCTCAATTGCCGCATAATCTCCCTTTCGTATTTCTCGGTTGGCCATATAACCACATTCCCCCCCTTGTCCGCTGGTTTTATTACTACGGAATCAAGTTCCTGTAATTCTCTCAGGGCTTTCCTATGACCCACTGTCAAATTGTCCTTGTACAGACCCCTCGTTATCTTGGCCAGATCCTCAATGACCAATCTACAAAATATGTCCACCTGTGGACATAAAGACAAGGGAGGGAATGTGGTTGACCTAGGCAAAAGTGTGGAAGGAAATTTACCTAAAAAGTCTGGTTGTTGTTCTTCGAGAAGATCCTCTAACGCTGATAAAGCGTCAGCCTCCGCCTCACTCAATGGAATATCTCCAAGATTTTTTTGGCCATGTAGTTTTTTGAGGAGTAATTTGCGGCAAAATAAATGGGTGTCTTTCACGACTGTAAAGAAATCAAATTGGTTAGATGGAACAAAATTAAGCCCCAATTTTAGGGCCTCAATTTGTATACTAGATAGATGATGGGAGGACAAATTAATCACCTCTAAACCTGTATTCTTAGCTTTCCGTTCATACAATGGCGGAGGGGTAAGTTTCCTTCTTTTGCCGTTGTACTTCACCTTAGCAGCTCTATTCGGTTGTATCTTCCGCTCCCTACCTCCACCAGATGTATTGGATCGGTCTGAAATTATACTAATTTCATCCACTGATGTTGTGGATGAGATAGAACCCGATCTAATTTGTGATACAGGGCGGGTTTTATTTTTGCCCATCCTCCAACGGTATACCCGATTCTCCCGATAGTCTCCATTGTCTCTCTGTAATTTTTTGGTTTTGACCATGCTGATCTCCTGTTCCCATTTAACAAAATCTTTATCCAAATCACTATTTAATTTTTCTAGTGCCTCCGTAGTCAGGTCATCTTTTATACTAGTTTGGATGATATCAATTTCTTTCTCCAACTTCCGGAAGTTTCATGGATGTGACCCCAGAGGCCTGAAAATAAGGGGCATAGAGAGGATACATGGGGGGGTCAGGGGTGGCAATACCACCAAGACTCTTGCACAACGTGAGTGTAGGTGGATTGTCACCCTTGACACCATGGCTCCAAAGGGGCTAAACGAAAAATTAGGTTTCGCCCCTTTCCTCTGATGTGCCTGGTATTTGGTGCCTGTCCCTCGGTCTCTTTGCGCCTGTGTGGCATTGGGCACCTTGAAATTTGAGATTTAATAAATGGGCTTTGTTTGCTCATATATTCTCTACTCTTGAGTGAATTCACCATTCTGGTTTTATTCTCTTTTAATAATAATTGTTCTTGTATTTGTTTTATTTTTAGTATACATTTGCACGTTTATGGCCGTGGATGACGTTGGGGCTGCCTAATATTCCTTCCCTCCATGTAACAACACTATTTGCCATCTTGTGATGCCACAGAAAGAAAAAGGAGAAAAAGTCGGCATTAATGAATAATTTGAATGCCGATCTTATGTGTGATGTCTTATGATCTTATGTATGCATGTTTATTAATGTATTCACTATATGTATTTATATATATGTATTTCTCCTTATATGCCTGAATGCAGCTTTTTATATAGTTGGAGTTTTTTGATATATTTATACAACTATGTTGGTTATACTGGATATTTTTATCCCCTTATGCACTGGATCGTTGTATTATAATAGATTTTATGCACTTATTAATCTCACTCTTCTCACTTACATGGTAGGTGGAAATATACAGCCCCGTAGTCTCCCTAAACATGGCCGCTTCTGCGGTCTTCTTAAATATGGACGCCAGGTGTGCGCATGCCCACTGCCGCCCGGATAATGCGTCCTCTGCTGAGTTTGTCTGCAATAGCAGGGGGGCGTCACATGACGTCTATGGGAGGATTTTCCCCCTTACGCCCGCCCTGCTATGACGACCCGGCTGATTACGCGACCCGGGCGCCACTGCGCATGCGCCGATATGCCGGCGCTATTTCCGGTCATTTTAGTACTTTAAGAACATGGGAACGGTTACACATTAGCCCTGTTGAAAAAGCGACAACGCGAAACGCGCGTCCAGGGGTGCCACACCAGGAGGAGAGACCCTTTCTAGGACCTCAGTATGGGTAAGCCCTATTGAACATAGCACATTGCTTTTCTATGCATCAGCTGTTTACTGAATGTGAACAGGGGATACCGTAGGACCCTGTATGTTATTGAGAGAGCTTTGAGCTGGGCACCTTATTGAGACATAGGGGGGGGTTTTAAGGGCACATTTTTTTGTGCCTTTCCTCCTTGTGGTTGGCTACCATTCTTTTCCCCTTTCTTGTGTTACCTCCCTGTATCTGTGGGTTGCATACAGCGCCCGCGGTAGTATGTGCATATATATAAATTTATGTTTATGAGTTATATTTAATAAACTTTTTTGCTTTTATATACAACTATGTTGTTGTGGATGTTTCTGCTCCTTTTTTTGTATATAAGTCTGTTATCTGTGGCTGCGACCTGTAGTATCTGGAGTGGAAAAATCATAGCTTTGAAGGCATACTGATCAGATATAATTTTGCTCCAATCAAATACATTTGTGTTGAGCTTTTGAAATAGATCAGTAGTCCATTTAAAATGGGCAAGGCAAGGTACAGGCAAGTGGATGTGATACTGATGGTATATGCAGAGGATGAGGCCGTGGCCAAGCTGAAAGTAGTCCACAACAAAGACCCACATCTTCTTGCTCGACCTTCCTGTCCCAGTTTCTAGGGGATCGCAGCAAACTACTATTGAAGCCAGAGCAGTGTGGAACGGTTGTTGGTTGGATAGTAGATAATGCTTCCAGTCACTTAGCCACCACCACCATGTCTTCCACACGGTCAAGTCTGAGTAGCCGTGAGTGTGGACCGGATATTCCTCACCCTGATCCTCCTTCCTCCCACCATGCCGAATGCCATGATACAACTGATCCCACACTTCGATACTCTGAAGATTTGTTCAGTTTTCCCTTTCAAGATTCCGGACTCTCGGCCGGTCAACTTGAAGTGGGGCCAGATGAGATTGCATGTAGTGATGCCCAAAGCTCTGACCAGCCACGGTCACATCAAGGTTATAGTAGGAATGTGCCACAAGAGATGGATGATGATGAGACACAATTGCCAGAAAGTCAGGAGGCGGAGCAGGGTGTGGATGTGGAAGACGAGGTGGTGGATGACATAGTGACTGACACAATCTGGCAGGAGAACATGCAGAGCAAGGACAGCAGCACACATGGGGAAGGAGGCATAGCACACCAACAGGCAGGAAGAAGCAGTGTGGTGGCCACAGACAGAAGGCGTGCATCCATTCCCCATAACACCAACATGAGGAAAGTTGCCATTCCAACTGTTAGAACTTCCTGCGAATGGTTATTTTTTAAAGATTCTGCCGATAAACCGAAAGAGGCCATTTACAGCACCTGCCATGCCCGCATCAGCAGGGGTAGCAAAACTACCAGCCTGACCACCACCAGCATGATCAGGCGCATGGCAGCAAAGCACCCAACTTTGTGGGCCGAACCCCAGGCTCCAGGAACACTGTCTGCAATTGATACCACTGCTTCTTCCACTGTTTTGCGTAGAAGCCAATCCCCAGTCCACCGTTTATGTGAAGATGTCTCGAGCCCTGCACCTGTTACCCACAGTAAAGGAGCACCATCATCAAGCCCGTCCACATCCTTGTCCCAGAACAGCCTTCAGTTTTCTATACCCCAGTCATTGGAATGCAAGCGGAAATAACCAGCCAATGCCCCACGGGCCACAGTACTAAATTCTAACATTTCTCTTCTGCTTGCACTGAAAATGTTGCCTTTTAGGCATTTTGAGATGGAAACTTTCCACAACCTGATGGCAGCAGCTTTCACAAGGTACTTGGTCCCCAGTCGCCACTTTTTCTCCCGGTGTGCCGTGCTGGTATTACACCAGCATGTGTCCCACAACATTACCCATGCCCTCAACAATGCTGTTACTGGAAAAGTCCACCTAACCACGGACACGTTGACAAGTGCTTTTGGACAGGGATGGTAAATCTCACTGATGGCAGACTGGGTTAACATAGTGGAAGCAGGGACCCAGTGGGACCTTGGGATGGAAGACATCCTCCCCACACGAGGATTGCAGGCCCTACGTCAATCAGGGTTGACCCCACAGTCTACAGCTCCTGCACCTCCTCCTCCTCTTCTTCAGCCTCCATCTCTGAAATCAACACATCAATCAGAAGCTGAAAGCACTGCAGCACTGCCTGAGCCAAGCGGCAAAAGGCTGTGCTGAAGCTAATCTGCATAGGTGACAAACCGCACAATGCAGAAGAGTTGTGGACAGCACTGAAAGAGCAGTCAGATATTTGGATGACACCGCTGAACCTACAGCCAGGCATGGTCGTGTGTGACTATGGCCAGAGCCTGGTGGTGACTCTGAGGCAAGGTGAGCTCACAAACGTACCTTGCCTGGCCCATGTGCTTAACCTCGTGGTTCAATGTTTTCTGAAAAGCTACTCGGAGCTGCCGGATCTGCTAGTGAAAGTACGCCATCTGTCTGCCCATTTTAGAAAGTCAGCTACAGCTTCAGCCGCCCTTGCTGTGCTTCAGCAGCGTTTACAGCTTCCAGCTCACCAACTGGTGTGTGATGTCCCCATACATTGAAACTTTACACTGCATATATCGAAAAGCATTTGTGAGCAGAAGAGGGCAGTTGCTGACTACCAACATCAACAAGGCTGTTGATATTCAGTTCAGACTCCACACATAAGACCTTAGGAGTGGACATGGATGTCAGACATATGTACCATACTCCAAAACTTTGAGGACTGTACCAGGATGGTAAGCGGCGATGACGCCATAATTAGCATCACCATCCCGCTTTTCCGCATTCTGAAAACCTATCTGCTCACAATTAAAGAGGACGTATTGCAGGCAGAGCACGAGGACGTGGAACAAGGAACCAAACAGGGGGATTACACTCAGCCCAGCCTCATGTTTTCCCAACGTGGATTGGTAGGCAATGAGGAGGAGGAGGAGGAAGAACGGGAGCTACTTTCATGTGCGGTACTACAAGCACAGCTGTCATACCGTCTGTTCAGCAGGAATGGCCTGAGGACAGGGGGGAGGAGGAGGATGAAGAGGAGGAGGACTGTTGTGAATTCTGCTCTTGGGCTCCCTCCGGTGGTTGTTGGTGGTAGTGCAGTTGTCTTGGGGTTGTAATCTAGGGCAGGTGTTTCTGCTGATTGCAGCTCTACTAGGTATTTAGGTGTGCAGGATCCATGAGTCCTTGCCAGTTGTCCATTGTTCTTGGAGGGATTGCATCCCTCTCTGGTTCCTCTTGCCCTGCTGCCAATTCAGCTAAGATAAGTGTCTGGTTTTTTGTCTCTGTGCATACATGCAGTGTGTTTTGCTATTCAGTGCAATTCATTGTGTTTTTGTCCAGCTTAGACTTTGTTTGGATTTTTCAGTCATGCTGGATTCTCAGGAGAAGCAGATATACTTTCTATGTCTTTAGTTAGATGTAGAATATTTGTATTATCTGCTGTGGATATTTTTAGGATTTTAATACTGACCGCTTAGAATTCTGTCCTATCCTTTTCTATTTAGCTAGAAGTGCCTCTTTTGCTAAATCCTGTTTTTCTGCCTGCGTGTGTCTTTCCTCTTATACTCACAGTCAATATTTGTGGGGGGCTGCCTATCCTTTGGGGTTCTGCTCTGAGGCAAGATAGAATTCCCATTTCCATCTATAGGGGTAATTAGTCCTCCGGCTGTGTCGAGGTGTCTAGGACTTATTAGGTACACCCCACGGCTACTTCTAGTTGCGGTGTCAGTTTAGGGTTTGCGGTCAGTATAGGTACCACCTACTCCTGAGAAAGTCTCTCATGCGGCTCCAAGGTCACCGGATCATAACAGTACAACTGGCCAACAATGAGTTAAATGCATCTCAGAAAAAGGGAAGAAAGGTGTTGAGCCTTTTTTTTTCTGTAGTCTGTTTTGTCTCTTCTTCCCTCTTTTCCTCTGGGTGACTGAGGAGTCTTGTGCTAGCATGGATGTTCAGGGATTGGTTTCTCGAGTAGACCAGCTTGCTGCTAGGGTACAGGGTATTTCTGATTATATTGTTCGGATTCCAGTTTTAGAGCCGAAGATTCCTACTCCTGATTTGTTTTTTGGGGACAGGTCCAAATTTTTGAGTTTTAAAAACAACTGTAAACTGTTTTTTGCCCTGAAACCTCGTTCCTCTGGTGATCCCATTCAGCAGGTTAAAATTGTCATCTCCCTGCTGCGTGGCGACCCTCAGGATTGGGCATTTTCCCTGGAATCTGGGAATCCGGCCTTGTTTAATGTAGACGCCTTTTTTCAGGCTCTAGGATTATTATATGATGAACCAAATTCTGTGGATCAAGCGGAGAAGACCTTGTTGTCCCTGTCTCAGGGTAAAGAAGCGGCAGAATTGTATTGTCAGAAATTTAGAAAATGGTCTGTGCTGACTAAATGGAATGAGGATGCTTTGGCGGCAATTTTCAGAAAGGGTCTTTCTGAATCTGTTAAAGATGTTATGGTGGGGTTTCCCACGCCTGTTGGTCTTAGTGATTCTATGTCTCTGGCCATTCAGATTGATCGGCGCTTGCGGGAGCGCAGAACTGTGCGCGCTGTGGCGTTGTCCTCAGAGCAGATGCCTGAGCCTATGCAGTGTGATAGGATTCTGTCTAGAACGGAACAGAATAGGTTGTGTTTTTATTGTGGCGATGCTTCTCATGTCATTTCAGTCTGCCCTAAGCGTACAAGGAGAATCGCTAGTTCAGTTACCATCAGTACTGTACAACCAAAATTTCTGTTATCGGTGACCTTGATCTGCTCATTGTCGTCATTTTCTGTCATGGCGTTTGTGGATTCAGGCGCCGCTTTGAACTTAATGGACTTTGAATTTGCCAGGCGTTGTGGTTTCCCCTTGCAGTCTTTGCAGAACCCTATTCCTTTAAGGGGCATTGATGCTACACCTTTGGCTAAAAATAAACCCCAGTTTTGGACACAGGTGACCATGTGCATGGCGCCAGCCCATCAGGAAGATTGTCGTTTTCTGGTGTTGCATAATTTGCATGATGCTATTGTGCTGGGTTTTCCATGGTTACAGATACATAATCCTGTGTTGGATTGGAAGTCTATGTCTGTGACTAGTTGGGGTTGTCAGGGGGTTCATAATGACGTTCCTTTGATGTCAATCTCCTCTTCCTCCTCTTCTGAAGTTCCAGAGTTTTTGTCTGATTTTCAGGATGTATTCGATGAGCCCAAGTCCAGTTCCCTTCCACCGCATAGGGACTGTGATTGTGCTATTGAATTGATTCCAGGCTGTAAGTTTCCTAAGGGCCGACTTTTCAACCTGTCTGTGCCTGAACATACCGCCATGCGGAGTTATGTTAAGGAGTCTTTGGAGAAAGGGCATATTCGGCCATCTTCTTCACCGTTGGGAGCGGGATTTTTTTTTGTTGCTAAGAAGGATGGCTCCTTGAGACCCTGTATTGATTATCACCTCTTGAATAAGATCACGGTCAAGTTTCAATACCCTTTACCTTTGCTTTCCGATTTGTTTGCCAGGATTAAGGGGGCTAGTTGGTTTACTAAGATTGACCTTCGGGGGGCATATAATCTTGTTCGTATTAAGTAGGGTGATGAATGGAAAACTGCGTTTAATACGCCCGAAGGCCATTTTGAATACCTTGTGATGCCATTCGGACTCTCTAATGCTCCATCTGTGTTTCAGTCCTTCATGCATGATATCTTCCGGAATTATCTTGATAAATTCATGATTGTATATTTGGATGACATCTTGATTTTTTCCGATGATTGGGAGTCTCATGTGAAACAGGTCAGGATGGTATTTCAGATCCTTCGTGATAATGCTTTGTTTGTGAAGGGGTCTAAGTGTCTCTTTGGAGTGCAGAAGGTTTCTTTTTTGGGTTTCATTTTTTCTCCCTCATCTATAGAGATGGATCCGGTTAAGGTTCAGGCCATTCATGATTGGATTCAGCCCACATCCATGAAGAGCCTTCAGAAATTTTTGGGCTTTGCTAATTTTTATCGCCGTTTCATTGCTAACTTCTCCAGTGTGGTTAAACCCCTGACCGATTTGACGAAGAAAGGCGCTGATGTAACGAATTGGTCCTCTGAGGCTGTCTCTGCCTTTCGGGAGCTTAAACGCCGATTTACTTCTGCCCCGGTGTTGCGTCAGCCAGATGTTTCTCTTCCGTTTCAGGTTGAGGTTGACGCTTCTGAGATTGAGGCAGGGGCCGTTTTATCTCAGAGGAATTCTGTTGGTTCCTTGATGAAACCGTGTGCCTTCTTTTACCGTAAGTTTTCGCCTGCTGAACGCAATTATGATGTCGGCAATCGGGAGTTGTTGGCTATGAAGTGGGCGTTTGAGGAATGGCGACATTGGCTTGAGGGAGCCAAGCACCGTATTGTGGTCTTGACCGATCATAAAAATCTGATTTACCTCGAGTCTGCCAAACGGCTGAATCCTAGACAGGCTCGATGGTCCCTGTTTTTCTCCCGTTTTGATTTCGTGGTCTCGTATCTTCCGGGTTCTAAGAATATTAAGGCTGATGCCCTCTCTAGGATTTTTTTGCCTGATTCTCCTCAGGTACTTGAACCGGTTGGCATTCTGAAGGAAGGGGTGGTCCTTTCTGCCATTTCCCCTGATTTGCGAAGGGTTCTGCAGGAATTTCAGGCTGACAAACCTGACCGCTGTCCAGTGGGGAAACTGTTTGCTCCTGATAGATGGACTAGTAGAGTGATTTCTGAGGTTCATTGTTCTGTGTTGGCTGGCCATCCTGGTATTTTTGGTACCAGAGATTTGGTTGGTAGGTCCTTTTGGTGGCCTTCTTTGTCGCGTGATGTGCGTTCTTTCGTGCAGTCCTGTGGGACTTGTGCGTGGGTCAAGTCTTGTTGTTCCCGTGCTAGTGGGTTGCTTCTGCCTTTGCCGGTCCCTGAGAGGCCCTGGACGCATATTTCTATGGATTTTATTTCAGATCTTCCGGTTTCCCAGAGGATGTCGGTTATCTGGGTGGTTTGTGACCGGTTCTCTAAGATGGTTCATTTGATACCTTTGACTAAATTGCCTTCCTCTTCTGATTTGGTTCCGTTGTTTTTTCAGCATGTGGTTCGTTTGCATGGTATTCCGGAGAATATTGTGTCCGACAGAGGTTCCCAGTTTGTTTCTAGGTTTTGGCGGGCCTTTTGTGCTAGGCTGGGCATTGATTTGTCTTTTTCTTCCGCATTTCATCCTCAGACAAATGGCCAGACCGAGCGAACTAATCAGACTTTGGAAACTTATTTGAGATGCTTTGTGTCTGCTGATCAGGATGATTGGGTGGCTTTCTTGCCATTGGCCGAGTTTGCCCTTAATAATCGGGCTAGTTCGGCTACCTTTGTTTCGCCCTTCTTTTGTAATTTTGGTTTTCATCCTCATTTTTCTTTGGGGGAGGTTGAGCCTTCTGATTGTCCTGGTGTGGATTCTGTGGTTGACAGGTTGCAGCAGATTTGGGCTCATGTGGTGGACAATTTGGTGTTGTCTCAGGAGGAGGCTCAGCGTTTTGCTAACCGTCGTCGGTGTGTTGGTTCCCGGCTTCAGGTTGGGGATTTGGTCTGGTTGTCTTCCCGTCATGTTCCTATGAAGGTTTCTTCCCCTAAGTTTAAGCCTCGGTTTATTGGTCCTTATAGGATTTCTGAGATTATCAATCCGGTGTCTTTTCGTTTGGCCCTTCCGGCCTCTTTTGCCATCCATAATTTTTTCCATAGATCTTTATTGCGGAAATACGTGGTGCCCGTGGTTCCCTCTGTTGATCCTCCTGCTCCTGTGTTGGTTGATGGGGAGTTGGAGTATGTGGTTGAGAAGATTTTGGATTCTCGCTTTTCGAGGCGGAGGCTTCAGTACCTTGTCAAATGGAAGGGTTATGGCCAGGAGGATAATTCTTGGGTTTTTGCCTCTGATGTCCATGCTGCTGATTTGGTCCGTGCCTTTCATCTGGCTCGTCCTGATCGGCCTGGGGGCTCTGGTGAGGGTTCGGTGACCCCTCTTCAAGGGGGGGGTACTGTTGTGAATTCTGCTCTTGGGCTCCCTCCGGTGGTTGTTGGTGGTAGTGCAGTTGTGTTGGGGTTGTAATCTAGGGCAGGTGTTTCTGCTGATTGCAGCTCTACTAGGTATTTAGGTGTGCAGGATCCATGAGTCCTTGCCAGTTGTCCGTTGTTCTTGAAGGGATTGCATCTCTCTCTGGTTCCTCTTGCCCTGCTGCCAATTCAGCTAAGATAAGTGTCTGTTTTTTTGTCTCTGTGCACACATGCAGTGTGCTTTGCTATTCAATGCAATTCATTGTGTTTTTGTCCAGCTTAGACTTTGTTTGGATTTTTCAGTCATGCTGGATTCTCAGGAGAAGCAGATATACTTTCTATGTCTTTAGTTAGATGTAGAATATTTGTATTATCTGCTGTGGATATTTTTAGGATTTTAATACTGACCGCTTAGAATTCTGTCCTATCCTTTTCTATTTAGCTAGAAGTGCCTCTTTTGCTAAATCCTGTTTTTCTGCCTGCGTGTGTCTTTCCTCTTATACTCACAGTCAATATTTGTGAGGGGCTGCCTATCCTTTGGGGTTCTGCTCTGAGGCAAGATAGAATTCCCATTTCCATCTATAGGGGTAATTGTTATGGTTCTCAATGGCAAGAGAACATAGCCCAGCAAACATACGAACTAGCTCTTGGAAGGATGGAAACTAAACTGACCATGAACTAAACCTGCCGCACAACTAACAGTAGCCGGGTAGCGTAGCCTGCGTTTTATCCCTAGACGCCCAGCGCCGGCCGGAGGACTAACTAATCCTGGCAGAGGAAAATATAGTCCTGGCTCACCTCTAGAGAAATTTCCCCGAAAGGCAGACAGAGGCCCCCACAAATATTGGCGGTGATTTTAGATGAAATGACAAACGTAGTATGAAAATAGGTTTAGCAAAATTGAGGTCCGCTTACTAGATAGCAGGAAGACAGAAAGGGCACTTTCATGGTCAGCTGAAAACCCTATCAAAATACCATCCTGAAATTACTTTAAGACTCTAGTATTAACTCATAACATCAGAGTGGCAATTTCAGATCACAAGAGCTTTCCAGACACAGAAACGAAACTACAGCTGTGAACTGGAACAAAATGCAAAAACAAACAAGGACTAAGTCCAACTTAGCTGGGAGTTGTCTAGCAGCAGGAACATGCACAGAAAGGCTTCTGATTACAATGTTGACCGGCAAGGAAGTGACAGAGGAGCAAGGCTAAATAGCGACTCCCACATCCTGATGGAAACAGGTGAACAGAGAGGATGATGCACACCAGTTCAATTCCACCAGTGGCCACCGGGGGAGCCCAAAATCCAATTTCACAACAGTACCCCCCCCTCAAGGAGGGGGCACCGAACCCTCACCAGAACCACCAGGGCGATCAGGATGAGCCCTATGAAAGGCACGGACCAAATCGGAGGCATGAACATCAGAGGCAGTCACCCAAGAATTATCCTCCTGACCGTATCCCTTCCATTTGACCAGATACTGGAGTTTCCGTCTGGAAACACGGGAGTCCAAGATTTTTTCCACAACGTACTCCAACTCGCCCTCAACCAACACCGGAGCAGGAGGCTCAACGGAAGGCACAACCGGTACCTCATACCTGCGCAATAATGACCGATGAAAAACATTATGAATAGAAAAAGATGCAGGGAGGTCCAAACGGAAGGACACAGGGTTAAGAATCTCCAATATCTTGTACGGGCCGATGAACCGAGGCTTAAACTTGGGAGAAGAAACCCTCATAGGGACAAAACGAGAAGACAACCACACCAAGTCCCCAACACAAAGCCGAGGACCAACCCGACGCCGGCGGTTGGCAAAAAGCTGAGTCTTCTCCTGGGACAACTTCAAATTGTCCACTACCTGCCCCCAAATCTGATGCAACCTCTCCACCACAGCATCCACTCCAGGACAATCCGAAGATTCCACCTGACCAGAAGAAAATCGAGGATGAAACCCCGAATTACAGAAAAAGGGAGACACCAAGGTGGCAGAACTGGCCCGATTATTGAGGGCAAACTCCGCTAAAGGCAAAAAAGCAACCCAATCATCCTGATCTGCAGACACAAAACACCTCAAATATGTCTCCAAGGTCTGATTCGTCCGCTCGGTCTGGCCATTAGTCTGAGGATGGAAAGCAGACGAGAAAGACAAATCTATGCCCATCCTAGCACAGAATGCTCGCCAAAATCTAGACACGAATTGGGTACCTCTGTCAGAAACGATATTCTCCGGAATACCATGCAAACGGACCACATTTTGAAAAAACAGAGGAACCAACTCGGAAGAAGAAGGCAACTTAGGCAGGGGAACCAAATGGACCATCTTAGAGAAACGATCACACACCACCCAGATGACAGACATCTTCTGAGAAACAGGAAGATCCGAAATAAAATCCATCGAGATGTGCGTCCAGGGCCTCTTCGGGATAGGCAAGGGCAACAACAATCCACTAGCCCGAGAACAACAAGGCTTGGCCCGAGCACAAACGTCACAAGACTGCACGAAGCCTCGCACATCTCGAGACAGGGAAGGCCACCAGAAGGACCTTGCCACCAAATCCCTGGTACCAAAGATTCCAGGATGACCTGCCAACGCAGAAGAATGAACCTCAGAAATGACTTTACTGGTCCAATCATCAGGAACAAACAGTCTACCAGGTGGGCAACGATCAGGTCTATCCGCCTGAAACTCCTGAAAGGCCCGCCGCAGGTCTGGAGAAACGGCAGACAATATCACTCCATCCTTAAGGATACCTGTAGGTTCAGAATTACCAGGGGAGTCAGGCTCAAAACTCCTAGAAAGGGCATCCGCCTTAACATTCTTAGAACCCGGCAGGTAGGACACCACAAAATTAAACCGAGAGAAAAACAACGACCAGCGCGCCTGTCTAGGATTCAGGCGTCTGGCGGACTCAAGATAAATTAGATTTTTGTGGTCAGTCAATACCACCACCTGATGTCTAGCCCCCTCAAGCCAATGACGCCACTCCTCAAAAGCCCACTTCATGGCCAAAAGCTCCCGATTCCCAACATCATAATTCCGCTCGGCGGGCGAAAATTTACGCGAGAAAAAAGCACAAGGTCTCATCACGGAGCAATCGGAACTTCTCTGCGACAAAACCGCCCCAGCTCCGATTTCAGAAGCGTCAACCTCAACCTGAAAAGGAAGAGCAACATCAGGCTGACGCAACACAGGGGCGGAAGAAAAGCGGCGCTTAAGCTCCCGAAAGGCCTCCACAGCAGCAGGGGACCAATCAGCAACATCAGCACCCTTCTTAGTCAAATCAGTCAATGGTTTAACAACATCAGAAAAACCAGCAATAAATCGACGATAAAAGTTAGCAAAGCCCAAAAATTTCTGAAGACTCTTAAGAGAAGAGGGTTGCGTCCAATCACAAATAGCCTGAACCTTGACAGGATCCATCTCGATGGAAGAGGGGGAAAAAATATATCCCAAAAAGGAAATCTTTTGAACCCCAAAAACGCACTTAGAACCCTTCACACACAAGGAATTAGACCGCAAAACCTGAAAAACCCTCCTGACCTGCTGGACATGAGAGTCCCAGTCATCCGAAAAAATCAAAATATCATCCAGATACACAATCATAAATTTATCCAAATAATCACGGAAAAGGTCATGCATAAAGGACTGAAAGACTGAAGGGGCATTTGAAAGACCAAAAGGCATCACCAAATACTCAAAGTGGCCCTCGGGCGTATTAAATGCGGTTTTCCACTCATCCCCCTGCTTAATTCGCACCAAATTATACGCCCCACGAAGATCTATCTTAGAGAACCACTTGGCCCCCTTTATGCGAGCAAACAAATCAGTCAGCAGTGGCAACGGATATTGATATTTAACCGTGATTTTATTCAAAAGCCGATAATCAATGCACGGCCTCAAAGAGCCATCTTTCTTAGCCACAAAGAAAAAACCGGCTCCTAAGGGAGATGACGAAGGACGAATATGTCCCTTTTCCAAGGACTCCTTTATATATTCTCGCATAGCAGCATGTTCAGGCACAGACAGATTAAATAAACGACCCTTAGGGTATTTACTACCCGGAATCAAATCTATGGCACAATCGCACTCCCGGTGCGGAGGTAATGAACCAAGCTTAGGTTCTTCAAAAACGTCACGATATTCAGTCAAGAATTCAGGAATCTCAGAGGGAATAGATGATGAAATGGAAACCACAGGTACGTCCCCATGCGTCCCCTTACATCCCCAGCTTAACACAGACATAGCTTTCCAGTCAAGGACTGGGTTATGAGATTGCAGCCATGGCAATCCAAGCACCAACACATCATGTAGGTTATACAGCACAAGAAAGCGAATAATCTCCTGGTGATCCGGATTAATCCGCATAGTTACTTGTGTCCAGTATTGTGGTTTATTGCTAGCCAATGGGGTGGAGTCAATCCCCTTCAGGGGTATAGGAGTTTCAAGAGGCTCCAAATCATACCCACAGCGTTTGGCAAAGGACCAATCCATAAGACTCAAAGCGGCGCCAGAGTCGACATAGGCATCCGCGGTAATAGATGATAAAGAACAAATCAGGGTCACAGATAGAATAAACTTAGACTGTAAAGTGCCAATTGAAACAGACTTATCAAGCTTCTTAGTACGCTTAGAGCATGCTGATATAACATGAGTTGAATCACCGCAATAGAAGCACAACCCATTTTTTCGTCTAAAATTCTGCCGTTCACTTCTGGACAGAATTCTATCACATTGCATATTCTCTGGCGTCTTCTCAGTAGACACCGCCAAATGGTGCACAGGTTTGCGCTCCCGCAGACGCCTATCGATCTGGATAGCCATTGTCATGGACTCATTCAGACCCGCAGGCACAGGGAACCCCACCATAACATCCTTAATGGCATCAGAGAGACCCTCTCTGAAATTCGCCGCCAGGGCGCACTCATTCCACTGAGTAAGCACAGCCCATTTACGGAATTTCTGGCAGTATATTTCAGCTTCGTCTTGCCCCTGAGATAGGGACATCAAGGCCTTTTCCGCCTGAAGTTCTAACTGAGGTTCCTCATAAAGCAACCCCAAGGCCAGAAAAAACGCATCCACATTGAGCAACGCAGGATCCCCTGGAGCCAATGCAAAAGCCCAATCCTGAGGGTCGCCCCGGAGCAAAGAAATCACAATCCTGACCTGCTGAGCAGGATCTCCAGCAGAGCGAGATTTCAGGGACAAAAACAACTTGCAATTATTTTTGAAATTTTGAAAGCAAGATCTATTCCCCGAGAAAAATTCAGGCAAAGGAATTCTAGGTTCAGATATAGGAACATGAACAACAAAATCTTGTAAGTTTTGAACTTTCGTGGTGAGATTATTCAAACCTGCAGCTAAACTCTGAATATCCATTTTAAACAGGTGAACACAGAGCCATTCCAGGATTAGAAGGAGAGAGAGAGAGAAAGGCTGCAATATAGGCAGACTTGCAAGAGATTCAATTACAAGCACACTCAGAACTGAGAAAAAAAAATAAAAAATCTTCAGCAGACTTCTCTTTTCTCTCCTTTCTCTGTCAATTAATTTAACCCTTTATGGCCGGTCAAACTGTTATGGTTCTCAATGGCAAGAGAACATAGCCCAGCAAACATACGAACTAGCTCTTGGAAGGATGGAAACTAAACTGACCATGAACTAAACCTGCCGCACAACTAACAGTAGCCGGGTAGCGTAGCCTGCGTTTTATCCCTAGACGCCCAGCGCCGGCCGGAGGACTAACTAATCCTGGCAGAGGAAAATATAGTCCTGGCTCACCTCTAGAGAAATTTCCCCGAAAGGCAGACAGAGGCCCCCACAAATATTGGCGGTGATTTTAGATGAAATGACAAACGTAGTATGAAAATAGGTTTAGCAAAATTGAGGTCCGCTTACTAGATAGCAGGAAGACAGAAAGGGCACTTTCATGGTCAGCTGAAAACCCTATCAAAATACCATCCTGAAATTACTTTAAGACTCTAGTATTAACTCATAACATCAGAGTGGCAATTTCAGATCACAAGAGCTTTCCAGACACAGAAACGAAACTACAGCTGTGAACTGGAACAAGATGCAAAAACAAACAAGGACTAAGTCCAACTTAGCTGGGAGTTGTCTAGCAGCAGGAACATGCACAGAAAGGCTTCTGATTACAATGTTGACCGGCAAGGAAGTGACAGAGGAGCAAGGCTAAATAGCGACTCCCACATCCTGATGGAAACAGGTGAACAGAGAGGATGATGCACACCAGTTCAATTCCACCAGTGGCCACCGTGGGAGCCCAAAATCCAATTTCACAACAGGTAATTAGTCCACCGGCTGTGTCGAGGTGTCTAGGACTTGTTAGGTACACCCCACGGCTACTTCTAGTTGCGGTGTCAGTTTAGGGTTTGCGGTCAGTATAGGTACCACCTACTCCTGAGAAAGTCTCTCATGTGGCTCCAAGGTCACCGGATCATAACAGAGGACAGCATGGTCAGTAATCCTGTTGGTGAGGAAGTCTTGCCTGTTAGCAGTCTGGCACGCATGGCTGACTTTATGTTGCGCTGAGTTTCACATGACCCTCACATTATAAAAATTTTTGGTGGCACTCATTACTGGTTGGTGACATTTCTAGACCCACGCTACAAGGAAAACTTTCAGTCTCTTCTGCCAGAGGCAGAGAGGTGTACTAAAATGTTGCAGTACCAGAGGGCCCTTGCAGCGGAATTACTTAGAAAATTCCCATGTGATAACGCTGGCAGCAGACGTCAGAGTTTGTTGTACAACCAAGGAGTCCAAGCAAGAGAGACAGAAGTACAATCCAGCTCAGGCAGGGGAACAATGTTAAAGTTCTAGGACAGTTTTCTCAGACCCTACCATCGTGCTGACATAGTGGCAAGGGGTGCTGTCACAAGAAGTGCAATGTTTGGGAAGATGCTGAGGGAGTACCGTGCCGATTGTACAAACGTCATCCGTGATTCCTCTGTGCCTTTTAATTATTGGGTATCCAAGCTGGACACATAGCATGAACTGGCTCTCTATGCCTTGGAGGTCCTGGCCTGCCCTGCTGCTAGTGTTCTGTCAGAGCAGGTTTTTAGTGCCGCTGGTGGAATTATAGCAGATAAGCGCATCCACCTGTCAACCGAAAATGCTGACAGGCTGACTCTTATAAAAATGAACAAGTGTTGGATTGAGAAAGATTTCTGTACACCACCAAGTGAAAACAGTGAAACATAACCTGTAATACATTGTCTTTTTTGTGGAGGTGTATTGTCATGCACCTCTCCCCAACCACACATGGCTATCCGCTTCCTGATTTTGTCTGTTCGGCGTTATCCTCCTCCTATGGCCAGGATCACACATACGCGAGATACAGCCGAGTCTTGCAGGTGAAATCCCTCCTCTGGCGCCGGCACTCCGGAGCGGAGTGTGCAGCCGCACAGCAACACATAGAGCTGCACACTCCGCTCCCAAGTGCCGGCACCAGAGGAGGGATTTCACCTGCGAGATTTGTCCGTATCTCGCGTATGTGTGATCCCGGCCTTATCCTCATCCTCATCATCAACAACCAGTATAACACCAGGGTGAACGTATTCTGTGATGCAAAACTCACTCAATTTTTGTGCAAGGGTATTTTTCAAATGCCCGTTACTAATTAGAAACCAAAATAAACTCCCCCGGGGGAACTGTCATCGAAATGAGATGTACGTATATTTAACCCATTTATTCTTATATATTCCAGTTTTAATATCTCTGCACCGTCCTTTTATGACCCAGTGTATACCTCTACAATATGAAAATATTGAAATACTATTATATATATATATATTTTTATATCCCTGTCTCTGAGCTGTTGCTAAGGACAAACATATCACGTTGGACACAATCTGGCATCATATATATGAACCTGTGTTCGCCCCTTCCTTTTGTTATTTACTTTCATCTGTGGATTCACATCCTTTTTTTTTTAATTTCAGTATGATTTATCTTTATGTCTCCTCATTCTCCACTACTAGATCACCAAGCTTAACATCTTCTGTGCTGCTACAGGCAGTCCAATTTTTGGCAAGGGTGTCTATGATGATGCCCACAGTATATTTTTAGAAAATGTATCCCCCCTGGGAAAATGTTTGTCAGCCCATGCACTGCGTGTATGGGCATTACAAGTCTAGGAGACACACTCCTTTACATTGGGCCTAGTTTATAATGAGGCCTTCAGCAATGTCTCCTCATTCTCCACCACTATATCACCAGGCTTAACGTCTTCTGTGCCGCTACAGGCAGTCCAATTGTTGGCAAGGGTATCTATGATGATGCCCATAGTATATTTTTAGAAAATGTATCCCCCTTGGGAAAATGTTTGTCAGCCCATGCACTGGGTATATGGGCATTACAAGTCTAGGAGACCCACTCCTTTACATTGGGCCTAGTATACACTCACTGGCCACTTTATTAGGTACACCTGTCCAACTTCTTGTTAACACTTAATTTCTAATCAGCCAATCACATGGCGGCAACTCAGTGCATTTAGGCATGTAGACATGGTCAAGACAATCTCCTGCAGTTCAAACCGAGCATCAGTATGGGGAAGAAAGGTGATTTGAGTGCCTTTGAACGTGGCATGGTTGTTGGTGCCAGAAGGGCTGGTCTGAGTATTTCAGAAACTGCTGATCTACTGGGATTTTCACGCACAACCATCTCTAGGGTTTACAGAGAATGGTCCGAAAAAGAAAAAAAATCCAGTGAGCGGCAGTTCTGTGGGCGGAAATGCCTTGTTGATGCCAGAGGTCAGAGGAGAATGGGCAGACTGGTTCGAGCTGATAGAAAGGCAACAGTGACTCAAATTGCCACCCGTTACAACCAAGGTAGGCCTAAGAGCATCTCTGAACGCACAGTGCGTCGAACTTTGAGGCAGATGGGCTACAGCAGCAGAAGACCACACCGGGTACCACTCCTTTCAGCTAAGAACAGGAAACTGAGGCTACAATTTGCACAAGCTCATCGAAATTGGACAGTAGAAGATTGGAAAAACGTTGCTTGGTCTGATGAGTCTCGATTTCTGCTGCGACATTCGGATGGTAGGGTCAGAATTTGGCGTAAACAACATGAAATCTTTGGGATGTGGTGGAACGGGAGATTCGCATCAGGGATGTGCAGCCGACAAATCTGCGGCAACTGTGTGATGCCATCATGTCAATATGGACCAAAATCTCTGAGGAATGCTTCCAGCACCTTGTTGAATCTATGCCACGAAGAATTGAGGCAGTTCTGAAGGCAAAAGGGGTCCAACCCGTTACTAGCATGGTGTACCTAATAAAGTGGCCAGTGAGTGTATAATGAGGCCTTCAACAATGTCTCCTCATTCTCCACCACTATATCACCAGGCTTAACGTTTTCTGTGCCGCTACAGGCAGTCCAATTTTTGGCAAGGGTGACTATGATGATGCCCATAGTATATTTTTAGAAAATGTATCCCACTTGGGAAAATGTTTGTCAGCCCATGCACTGCGTGTATGGGCATTACAAGTCTAGGAGACACACTCCTATACATTGGGCCTAGTTTATAATGAGGCCTTCAGCAATGTCTCATTCTCCACCACTATATCACCAGGCTTAACATCTTCTGTGCCGCTACAGGCAGTCCAATTGTTGGCAAGGGTGTCTATGATGATGCCCATAGTATATTTTTAGAAAATGTATCCCCCTTGGGAAAATGTTTGTCAGCCCATGCACTGCGTGTATGGGCATTACAAGTCTAGGAGACACTCCTTTTCATTGGGCCTAGTTTATAATGAGGCCTTCAGCAATGTCTCATTCTCCACCACTATATCACCAGGCTTAACGCCTTCTGTGCCGCTACAGGCAGTCCAATTGTTGGCAAGGGTGTCTATGATGATGCCCATAGTATATTTTTAGAAAATGTATCCCCCTTGGGAAAATGTTTGTCAGCCCATGCACTGCGTGTATGGGCATTACAATTCTAGGAGACACACTCCTTTACATTGGGCCTAGTTTATAATAAGGCCTTCACCAATATCTCCTCATTTTCCACCACTATATCACCAGGCTTAACGTCTTCTGTGCCGCTACAGGCAGTCCAATTGTTGGCAAGGGTGTCTATGATGATGCCCATAGTATATTTTTAGAAAATGTATCCCCCTTGGGAAACTGTTTGTAAGCCCATGCACTGCGTGTATGGGCATTACAAGTCTAGGAGATACACTCCTATACATTGGGCCTAATTTATAATGAGGCCTTCAGCAATGTCTCATTCTCCACCACTATATCACCAGGCTTAACGTCTTCTGTGCCGCTACAGGCAGTCCAATTGTTGGCAAGGGTGCCTATGATGATGCCCATAGTATATTTTTAGAAAATGTATCCCCCTTGGGGAAACATTTGTCAGCCCATGCACTGTGTGTATTGGCATTACAATTCTAGGAGACAAACTCCTTTACATTGTGCCTATTTTTTCATGAGGCCTTCAGCAATGTCTCCTCACTCTTCACCACTAGATCACCAGTCACCACGCTTAACGTGTTCCGTGCTCCTATAGGCAGTCCAATATTTGGCAAAGGTGTCTATGATGCCCAAAGCATATTTTTTAAAAATGTACCCCCCCTTGGGGAAATGTTTGTCAGCCCATGCACTGAGTGTATGGGCATTACAAGTCTAGGACACACACTCCTTTACATTCTGTGATGCTACAGGCAGTTCATTTTTTGCCAAGCCTGTCTATGAGGTCCATAAAAGATTTTGTAGAAAGGTACCCCCCATGGTGAAATGTTTCTCAGCCCATGCACTTCGTGTATGTTCGTTACAAGCCTAATAGATCCGCTCCTTATCATTGAGCCTAGTTTTTAATTGTGCTAGTTGGGCAGGGGAGTCTATCTGTACATATCCACAAACAGTACAGACCAAAAGTTTGGACACACCTTCTCATTTAAAGATTTTTCTGTATTTTCATGACTATAAAAATTGTAAATTAACACTGAAGGCATCAAAACTATGAATTAACACATGTGGAATTATATACCTAACAAAAAAGTGTGAAGCAACTGAAAATATGTCTTATATTCTGGGTTCTTCAAAGTAGCCACCTTTTGCTTTGATGACTGCTTTGCACACTCTTGGCATTCTTTTGATGAGCTTCAAGAGGTAGTCACCGGAAATGGTCTTCCAACAATCTTGAAGGAGTTCCCAGAGATGCTTAGCACTTGTTGGCTCTTTTGCCTTCACTCTGAGGTCCAGCTCACCCCAAACCATCTCGATTGGGTTCAGGTCATCTGGCGTAGCACCCCATCACTCTCCTTCTTGGTCAAATAGCCCTTACACAGCCTGGAGATGTGTTTGGGGTCATTGTCCTGTTGAAAAATAAATGATGGTCCAAATACACGCAAACCGGATGGCATTTCAGTGCGAAGCGCGCGTCGGGTGTGGTGGGTCCCCGGGTCCTTCCTCCTGGTAATTATGTTTATATTTTACATCTATGCAGTATCTATAGTGTTTTGTTAGGCTGTTCAGCTGACTGTCTTATCTCTTTATGGGTACGTTGCAAAGTTTCATGTGTATAGATATATGTTATACTTTATGTGAACAAATTACTTTGATGGATCTCATGTTACACATGCACTTATTTTGCATCCCATTTATATCTATATTTATGTAATATCGAGTTGGATTTCCTCTTTACAGTAGTTTTTTACTGTCTTAATTGTTCATACTGAGGTTGTTTCCTGTGTGTGACCCACTGTTGCTGCCGCACTGGTGGTTACTGCCCCAGGTATTTTTATTGTTGTTTTTACATTTTCTTGTATGTACTAATAAAGTTTATATATTTTATTTTTTGGCTCTAGTGTGAGGGTGTTTCTTTTTGGTATTTTGTTATGGTTGTACCTTCATAGCCTTGTTAGGGATATCATTTTGGTGTTTTTTGTCATTGTCCTGTTGAAAAATAAATGATGGTCCAAATACACGCAAACCGGATGGAATAGCATGCTGCTGCAAGATGCTGTGGTAGCCATGCTGGTTTAGTATGCCTTCAATTTTGACTAAATCCCCAACAATGTCACCAGCAAAGCACCCCCAGACCTCCTCCTCCATGCTTTACAGTGGGAACCAAGCATGTAGAGTCCATCTGTTCACCTTTTCTGCGTCGCACAAAGACACGGTGGTTGGAACCAAAGATCTCAAATTTGGACTCATCAGACCAAAGCACAGATTTCCACTGGTCTAATGGCCATTCCTTGTATTATTTAGCCCAAACAAGTCTCTTCTGCTTGTTGCCTGTCCTTAGCAGTGGTTTCCGAGCAGGTATTTTACCATGAAGGCTTGCTGCACAAAGTCTCCTCTTAACAGTTGTTGTTGAGATGTGTCTGCTGCTAGAACTCTGTATGGCATTGACCTGGTCTCTAATCTGAGCAGCTGTTAACCTGCGATTTCTGAGGCTAGTGACTCGGATAAACTTATCCTCAGAAGCAGAGGTGACTCTTGTTCTTCCTTTCCTGGGGCGGTCTTCATGTGAGCCAGTTTCTTTGTAGCGCTTGATGGTTTTTGTAACTGCACTTGGGGACACTTTCAAAGTTTTCCCAATTTTTCGGACTGACTGACCTTCATTTCTTAAAGTAATGATGGCCACTCATTTTTCTTTACTTAGCTGCTTTTTTCTTGCCATAATACAAATTCTAACAGTCTATTCAGTAGGACTATCAGCTGTGTATCCACCACACTTCTGCTCAACACAACTGATAGTCCCAACCCCATTTATAAGGCAAGTAATCCCACTTATTAAACCTGACAGGGCACACCTGTGAAGTGAAAACCATTTCTGGTGACTACCTCTTGAAGCTCATCAAGAGAATGCCAAGAGTGTGCAAAGCAGTCATCAAAGCAAATGGTGGCTACTTTGAAGAACTTAGAATATAAGACATATTTTCAGTTGTTTCACACTTTTTTGTTAAGTATATAATTTCACATGTGTTAATTCATAGTTTTGATGCCTTCACTGTGAATTAACAATTTTCATAATCATGAAAATACAGAAAAATCTTTAAATGAGAAGGTGTGTCCAAACTTTTGGTCTGTACTATAACTGCAAGGCTTGCAGGCACTGCATGTGAGTGTATAGATCTCCCTGCATACATCAAAAGGCTCCATTACTGTCACCTGCTGCATATTTTATATATACCTAGCTGCAGTTATCCATGGCAATTTTTTTTTTAAGATTATGCCTGCTCATTTTGTTATAAATAGTGTTGAGCATTCCGATACCGCAAGTATCGGGTATCGGCCGATATTTGCTGTATCGGAATTCCAATACCGAGTTCCGATATTTTTGTGATATCGGAAATCGGAATCGGAAGTTCCCAGTGTATGGTTCCCAGGGTCTGGAGGAGAGGAGACTCTCTTTCAGGCCCTGGGATCCATATTCATGTAAAAAATAAAGAATTAAAATAAAAAATATGGATATACTCACCCCTCCGGCGGCCCCTGGACCTTAGCGATGTAACCAGCAGCCTCCGTTCCTAAGAATGCAGTGAGTTTAGGACCTGCGATGACGTCGTGGCTTGTGATTGGTCACGTGAGCAGTCACATGAGCTGTCACGCGACCAATCACAAGCCGCGACATCATCGAAGGTCCTTAACTCTGCATTCTTAAGAGCGGAGGCACCGCTAAGAGCAGGGGCCGCCGGAGGGGTGAGTATATCAATATTTTTTATTTTTATTCTTTATTTTATACATGAATATGGATCCCAGGGCCTGAAGGAGAGTTTCCTCTCCTTCAGACCCTGGGAACCATTCCGATATTTTGTGTCCCATTGATATGCATTGGTATCGGGTATCGGTATCGGCGAGATCCGATATTTTGCCGGTATCGGCCGATCCAATCCGATACCTTTGCATATCGGAAGGTATCGCTCAACACTAGTTATAAAGCAATCGATTGCCCCCTTTTTTTAAACATTTATTTGATTGGTCACGCTGCAGACTACAGCCAGGTCATTGCAATAAAAGAGTGTGAAAATTTGTCCTTTTGGGGGGCTACTATCTAATATTTTGTAGTGTCATAACATTTTTGGACACCATTTTGTTGCCTCCAAAAACTTTAGCTGGCCCCCAAAAAATTAGCTACAGTTGTAATATTTATCACTGTGTGTTGTACGACACACGCATAGCATATTATTGCGCTAAATATGTTACAATTTTAGCACTCCACTTTAATTTCTGGGTGTCATTGCCAACTTTTTGACAAAATTTTGGTGTGCAAAAAAAAAACACCACATTTTGATCAGTCTGTTGCATCAGTGGTGTCAAAATCTGTACTTTGCAGGCATACGCTGCATTCTTCTGTCTGCTACCTTTGGTCTACTGAGTATTTATTTTTAAAAATTTAAAAAACCAAAAAAATTATACAGTTTGTTATCCCCGTCACACACCTGGTGTATCTGTGGTGTAAAAATCTTCTGTTTGCAGGCATACGTTGCATTGTTCTGTCTGCTAGCCTTGGTGTACTCAGTATTTATTGTTTTACAAAACATAAATAAATAAAATTAAAGAAAATTTATACAGTCTTATGTAGCTTTGCAGGCATAAGTTGCATAGTTCTGTCTGCTATCTTTGTTCTACTCTTTTTTTCAAAAATACACCAAAACCCCCCCAAAAAATCTTCAGCTTCAACCAACACTGCCCGGTTAATCTTGATGCGTATTTGCTGTGTGATCTTCAATATGTTCTGCAGAAGAGCATTGGCCACATCCTAATTTCTCCCGATGTAAAAGAGCAGCCAATTATTCATATCTCGGGGGTGATCTGGATGGGACTCCTCTGTTCGCGCAACCAATCAGCAAACTGTGGATTATATTCAGCAGATTTGTCTTTTTGCATGATTTATTTCTGGAGGTGCGATTCTCCCTTCGAACTGCAGCGGTTCGGTATAAAAATTCAGCCCCCAGTCACGTAGCTCTTTCTGAATGCTGTCATCCTTGTGTATGTAGTTCATGAACTTCCCAACTTGCCACTCCTTCTATTCTGGTGGTAAGCGGGTGAGAACAGCCAGGTCTTTTATGACGTTGAAGTTGTTTCTCATTCTGTAGGTCGGTCTGTCTGTGGCTCCCGGCTTGGGCCTCCAGGGGATGTTCATGATTAGCGGCTGGATCATGTCTTTCACTTGTTCATTGCATTGGTTCTTATAGTAGTCCACAAAGCTGATCTCGCTTCCATGTGCCTTCTTGAAGGTGGACGCTGAAGTCATGTTCCAGGCGATCTCGTCTATACAGTAGGTTTTAGTGTTGGACTTGGTGAGGACAAACTGTCCGATCAGCTCCTTGCAGCAGGCATCCTGGAACCTCTGTGGGCCCCACGAGGAGTAGAGGTTGCTCATGATTTCGTGCACAGTCTCGTTCCTGAGGACTTTATGGCTGACATCAATGCTCAGCATGACGCTGGACTCATACTGGAGGATGGAGGTGGAAACCCCGTGCAGATAGCGAGTCGGTGGGCTCTGACTTCGGTGGCATCGCTCGGGTTGTAATAGTTACGTTCTATATGCTTGATATCCATTATCTTCAGGAGTCTTCGGGAAATTATGTTATAGAAATGGAAGCAGGTGGGCGAGGTTGGTGGAAGCTTGTTGGTCAGGGTGACTGTTATCCACACGTTCTCTCCATTTCGAGTTTGGCTGAACACCTCGGTGACCTTATTCAGTCTTTTTGGTAAAAACAACATGGTTCCATCAAACGCCTGTGCCTTCCCGATGGTTTCTTCATGCTGGTACAGGAGGCCATACCGCAAACGCTTGGACTCCATGGTGGGGTTGAAGTCAAGGTGATACTGGTACAGGGCCCGCTGTGGTCGGGACACCAGCTTCATGTGGTTGGTCACAAGAGCAATCTTGGTTCCAGAGGCGCCAGCTTTAGATTTTTGGACCTGTTCGATACTCTGTAAAAATAGAAGTGACCAAGGGCAAATAGATAAAACTCATCATCTGGGCAAATATAAACAAATCAAAACAAGTAATAACAATAGTTAGTACCCAGAATTAATAAATGCCATGGACTGAAAAGTAAGATTGGTTATCAAAAACATGCAAGAGAAAGGGAGAGGAAAAAAATCCAAACGATAACCTGTGGTCTTTTAATAAAAAATGCTTTATTGTGGAGGGCAAGGAAGCAATGGCGACAACAGATGGTCACCAGACAAAGTGTAGAAAGGGCACTGAAAACCATACATGCCATATTATAAATATAGTACACACTCTATATAGGTAACAAAAAGGCAGTAGATGTATCCAAAGGCATATGGAAGATAATGTATATATATACTAGATTATATCTCATACAGGCCAGTGCCATCCCAGCTCATAATAGAGCCTAAAATCATGCTAAATGGAAATAGAAAGAATAAATATAAATAAATAGCAAGAATACATCACCCCAAAATGCAGGCAAGTGCTGGCAGGTAAAAGGTCCCAGTGCCCGCCCCACTGCGCGTTTTGGAACACCTTCGTCAGGGAGCGCATTGTATAACAAACGGAAGTGGTATAAAAAGGCCACACACAGGAAATGAACCATGCAAGTGCTACGGAAGTACCTCAGCGCTCCTTAGCAACCACCCACACAACAGAGAGAGCGGCGCAGTCCAGGCTGTGCACACGGAAACACGTGGGGCCCCACGTGATCCGCTGGCAACTAATCCATGGACGTCGCCGCCCGCAAAAGATAATGGGTGGGCGCATGCGCTGAAGAAAATCCGAGGCTGAAGCCACCATCTATTCTAAGGGCAAGATGTAACCTACCACAGAAATAGCAGGATGGCAGATTTAACCATATAGTAGCCGCAATGGCTCCAATGTTAGTGTGTCACCTTTAAAAGCACTAAGGTCAGTAACTGAAAAACGGAGCAAAGAACTAACATAACGATATATAAATGAAACACATCAAACTAAAGGGAGGACAAAGAGTGTAAAAATACACACATAATCTATCACTGTTATCTATTTTATAACCCATCGCGTGTTCAGGCTACATTCATAAAGTCAGATTATACATGTACATATCATACAATTATTGACATATACAGTAGAAGATTACATCATAGGGTATAGATAGATAGTAATAGCACAGGGTAGGATATAGTCTTTCACTGATATCACTCCGCATAGATGTCCAAACAGATAGTACATTGGATAGTTTCATATCTTCAGTCTTGTGCCATAAAGAAGACAAAGATTCCATTACCATGGCCAGAAAATAAAAAGGAATACGAATCTAAAAACATAAAAATATTATTAAAACAAGTCGGATGACAATCCACAGTCACAAGAGAACCTCACAGTCAAATGATCACAAAAAAGGGGCAAAGCTAATATTTTCATTTAGACCAAGGGGGTGTGCAGTCCATAGTGTCCATATCTACCTAGATTCAAGACATGCCAGTTTGGTAGAGAGTTTACCACCCCGTATTTGAACATCTAACGAATCAATTCCCCGAAACCTAATCAATTTACCATTACTCCCATGGAATATTTTGACGTGTCTTGGGAGTGTCTTCAAAGTAGAAATATCCATACAACTTGCTGCTGCTTCAATACCTAACACGTGTTCACGTACGCGGACTTTCAGTTGGCGGGACGTAAGCCCTACATAAATTAAGCCACAAGGGCATGTGGCATAATAAATCACGAAACGTGTAGTACATGTGATTGTTTTTTAATTTTAAAGTTTTTTCCACCACTAGAATCAGAGAATGTGTTAATGCGATCCACATTGGGGCACGCCACGCAATGGCCGCACGGAAAGGAACCACACCATGGAGCGGCATTGTCTAGAAAAGCAACTCTTGGTATTCCTTCGTAATGACTCTGTGTCAGATGATCTTTTAAATTCCTAGCCTGCCTAAATGACATTAGGGGATGATCCGGTAGGATTTTAGAGATAGTCTTATCCACCTTAAGGATAGGCCAAGATTTTAATAATGCCTCATGAATTTTAGTAGCTTGGGAATTAAAGTTAGTTACAAAACGTAACTGCTTATCAGACTGCGAAGATCTACTTGCTGAATTATTATAAAGAAGGGATGCCCGAGAGGTTGTCCAGATGGTACAGCCCCAATAATATGAGATGGATGGCATGAAGATGCATGCAGTAAAGTGTTTGTTGATGTTGGCTTACGAAACATGTCATTCCTTACCATGACATTCAAAAATTCAACCCTTTCCATATCCCAGTTATATGTCAGGTGAATGTTCAAATCATTGTCATTCAAAGCTGCCATTCCACATTTATGGCAGCTTTGAATGACAATGATTTGAACATTCACCTGACATATAACTGGGATATGGAAAGAGTTGAATTTTTGGATGTCATGGTAAGGAAGGATTCTTCTGGCATAGTACAAACTGACATGTTTCGTAAGTAGTGTTGAGCATTCCGATACTGCAAATATCGGGTATCGGACGATATTCGCGGTATCGGAATTCCGATACTTTCTCAATATCGGATACTGGAATCGGAAGTTCCCCTAGTGCAATGAGCCAGTTTGATTTAATTCAGCCAATGAGGAATCCTAAGAAGTGTTGGCACATCCTGTTATGCATGTTAGGCATGTAAGTAAGGGCATGGCTGTGATTGGCTGCTGAAATTATGTCATGATGCACTATAAAAGCCGCTGCTGCCATTTTGGGTTCACTCTGCTGTGAATTCAGTTAGGGACAAGACGCTGCTGTTCTGACTGAGGGATAGTTTGAGATATTTGCTTCATTGTGCTTTACCCAGGCTAATTTAGCAACCGCTGTATGAGAACCTTGTTTTTGCCTTGCAGCGCTGTTCAGGGCTGTCTGCAAGGTATGTGTGTGAGTGCAGCTCACGCTGTAGCCTGTTCTGCAGCCATAGCTGGTTGTAGTCAGCTCAGCGTGCGTCAGTGCCTCATACTGTTCCATTGTCCTCTTTTCAATTAGTGCTGCCTGTTGCACATTTTTTCTGACTTATCCTATTAGTGGGTTTCCATCCGTATCCTGCTAGATTGTGGAAAAACACTATATAGGATTACATAGAGAGCTTTTTTTGGCCTTGCAGCACTGTTCACGGCTGTCTGCATGGTCTGTGTGTGAGTGCAGCTCACGCTGTAGCCTGTTCTGCAGCCACAGCTGGTTGTAGTCAGCTCAGCATGCATCACTGCCTCATACTGTTCCATTGTCCTTTTTTCCATTAGTGCTGCCTGCTGCACATTGTTCCAGATTTATCCTATTTGTGGGTTTCCATCCGTATCCTGCTAGATTGTGGAAAAACACTATATAGGAGTACATAGAGGAGCTTTTTTAGGCCTTGCAGGGCAGTTCACGGCTGCCTGCAAGGTCTCTGTGAGAGTTCAGCTCACGCTGTAGTCTGTTCTGCAAAAAAAACAAAAAGTTAATAAAGTTCACTAAACACTCCACTTTACAGTAGTGTAGGCCACATTAGTTAATATTAAAGTCTAGTCCACACTTTATAAAATTAGTGTTTCTTATACCTGTTAGCAGCTGTTCAGAAATAAGCACACTAAGCCTTTAGTACTTTTCTACCTATCTTTATCAGTCTACCAAAATGAAGAAGGCAGGGCGTAAGGCACGTGGTCATGGGCATGGAGTTTCTGCAGGGAGAGGACGTGGGGATTCTGTGCCTGCTGCGGGCACCGGTGACTCATCATCCCCCAGTTTTAGCAGGGAACAGTCCTTCATGCGCAGCTTTGTAGGATCTCGCCATACCCCACTGCTGCGGGATGAACAAATTGAAGCCGTTGTTGGATGGATGGCAGCTAACGCATCGACTTCAATTAGTTCCACATCCTCTCAGGCACAGAGCACTGAAGAGCACCCATCTGTCTCTTCACCACCTGCCAAATTGCCCAGGCAGTCAGAGAGCCCTGGACAGGAGCCATCTCTACTTCTGTTCTCTGAATCTCTTGGCTTGGAAAGAGGGGGCCAGCCAAGCAGCATTCGAGAAATGGAAGAAGAGGCAGTATGCAGTGAAGCCCAACTGCTTTGTCTCTCTGAATCTGAAGAGGCGGGTGGGCCAGTGCCTCCGGTCAGCACACCTCAGTACGCATCTGATCATGAGACTCAGGTGCCACTTTCTGGTGCGTACTGTGCTGCCGAGACTACCTAGGAGAAGCAGTCATTGGAAGAGGGTAGTGTAGATGATGAGGTCCTTGACCCATCATGGCGTGAGGTACAGGAAGGTGGTGGGAGCAGCTCTGAGGAAGAGATTCCCCGAACGGCCCAAAAAGAAGGGAGAGGGAGGGGGAAGACTGCGTTGCCTGTAGCCTCCACTTCGGCTCCCATTAGGAGCATGCCCCTTCCAAAAGCCAAAGCAGGTGCTCCCAAGACTTGCAGTGCCTGGTCCTTTTTTGACACAGTTGCAGATGACATTTGCTTTGTCAAATGAAAGCTGTGTAATCAGAAAGTCAAAAGAGGGAAAAGTGTCAGCAACCTCAATACCACAAATATGTGGAAACATGTGCGGACCAAGCACGTGGTGAAGTTACAAAAACACACTGAAGACCTAGGCCAACCTACAGCGGCACCTACCACCACTTCAGCTCGTGTTGTAGCCTCTTCCTCCAGCTCACACACAGCTGGTTCGGCTTCCTCACAGGATCGCCATGGAAGAACCTCTGGCACTGTTGTACAGAGACCCAGTGTAATTCCACCCACAGCACCATGTTCACTGTCATCCTCACATTCCCAGCCCAGTCTACAGCCATCAGTAGCACAGGCATGGGAGAAAAGGCAGCCATTCTCGGCAAACCACCCTAGAGCACAGGCTCTGAATGCTGGCATTGCAAAACTACTTTCCCTTGAAATGCTGTCATTCAGGCTGGTGGAGACTGACACCTTCCGTAATGGCATTGGCAGTCCCACAATACAACGTGCCCAGCCGCTTTTATTTCAGCAGGTAAGCCGTCCCTGCCCTGCAAAAGCATGTGGAGGGAAACATTAAACATGCTCTACTAAATGCCGTCAGTAGCAAGGTCCACCTCACCACCGATGCGTGGACCAGTCACCATGGACAGGGACGATACCTTTCCCTCACTGCCCATTGGGTAAATGTTGTGGAGCCGGGGACAGATCTTGAGAGTGGCGCTCTATGTGTTCTGCCAACTCCAAGGATTGCAGGAATCCAGTCTATACTCATTAAGTCCTCCTCATACTCCAGTTCCTCAGAATCACTGCTGCAGGAGCCGTCACGGTCTACCTCCACCTTGACCCGTGAATGCTTACCTGTTACAACCGATATGAGCACAGCCATGGCCAAACATCAACAGGCCGTATTTAAATTAACAGTCCGCACCGCATGCGCCGTGGCATGCGCTTAGGGATCAGCTGACACCACACAGTCTGAAGAAGGCGGAAGGAGATGAGTGAGAGGCGAAGATATGCACAGCGTATGCCCATGAATCCCAGCCCCGCAGTGTGAATAAATCAGAAGACACTGCGGGGTGGGATCTCTGGCAGCGCGGCCGCACAGGCGCAGTCAGCCTGACAATAAATGATGTCAGAAGACGGGCAGCGCTAACTGCGCATGCCCAAGGGATAACATAACAGTGCAGGCTCTGGGAGAGATTCAAACAACGCTCAGGAGGCGGCGCACGGTGCCAAGGGGGTATGAATGACAGCTGTGCCGAGTCTGATTTGGAAGGAATGTCCCGCCTCCAGGACGGTTTCATGGTATGAGGGGGCACATTTTATAAGTGTTAACTTCAGCGTGTGCAAGGAGCATAAGTAAAAGAGCCACCTTTTCCTTGTGCAGCATTAGTGTGCACAAGGTGGCTCTTTTAGTTACAAATGCCTGGGGGGGTTACAGGTTCCCTTTCAGCATGCTCCAATTAGGCCTCAGCCTACACTCTGTTTCTCCTGTAATCCCTGGGCTCCAACACCGCCAGTTGCTGCTAGGAAGTGCCGTCTGTACAGTCAACACATGCTCCAGTGTTTTGGGGTTCAGTAACTTCAGCTGATCCCCAGCTGTGTGTGCGGCAATTTCTCCTGCTCCCTCCACATTGACACCACTACAGATTTTAAACTTGCTACAATTAGGCCTCAGCCTACACTCTGTTTCTCATGTAATCCCTGGGCTCCAACACCGCCAGTTGCTGCTCAGAAGTGTCTTTGGCACGGGTACTCCCTCCTGCCCAGCCTGGTTCCAGCACGCCAGCTGTTTCCGGGTAGTGTCAAGGTCACTTTGCCTCCAATACGTTGTCCTGTTCGGTTGCGTTCGGGTTAGCTAACTCTATGGTGCCTGCAGTTTAGGTGCTTCCTATGTGGGCTTCGGGAACTGGCAATCAAGGCTGGTTCTGTAGAGCCAATAGAACAAGCTCCCTCTGTAGGACTGTGGGTTTTTAGTAACTACGGCCGGGTCGCGGCCTAGTAATTTTTTTTTCATGTGGACCTTCTGCTGCCTATCTGAGTTCCAGCACCATTAGCTGGTTCTTTGGAAGACAATCTTGAATAGGTCCCCCCTGGTTTCAGTACCGTCAGCTGGTTCCAGGCAGGACGTTTGGCTTAGGTACCTCCTTCTTTGTATCCGAGTTCCACCAACGTCTCGTGGTCCTTGGTAGTGCTTTCTGGCACGGGTACCTCCTGCTTGGTAACCGGGTTCCAGTACTGTCAGCTGGACCTCGGTAGTTCCATTGGCTCTTGTACCTTCTGCTCCCCATCCTGGTTCCAGTACCATCAGCTGGTTCCAGGCAGAGCCTTTGGCTTAGCTACCTCCTTCTGGGTATCCGAGTTCCACCAACGTCTGGTGGTCCTTGTTAGTGCTTTCTGGCACGGGTACCTCCTGCTTAGTAACTGGGTTCCAGTACCGTCAGCTGGTCCTCGGTAGGTCCATTGGCTCTTGTACCGTCTGCTACCCATCCGGGTTCCAGTACTGTCAGCTGGTTCTCGGCAGTGTCTTTTGTTCTTGTACCTTCTGCTCCCCATCCTGGTTCCAGTACCGTCAGCTGGTTCCAGGCAGAGCCTTTGGCTTAGGTACCTCCTTTTGTGTATCCAAGTTCCACCAACATCTGGTGGTCCTTGGTAGTGCTTTCTGGCATGGGTACCTCCTGCTTAGTAACCGGGTTCCAGTACCGTCAGCTGGTCCTCGGTAGTTCTAATGGCTGTTGTACCTTCGGCTACCCATCTGGGTTCCAGTACCCTCAGCTGGTTCTCGGCAGTGTCTTTGGCTCTTGTACCTTCTGCTCCCCATCCTGGTTCCAGTACCGTCAGCTGGTTCCAGGCAGAGCCTTTGGCTTAGGTGCCTCCTTCTGGGTATCCGAGTTCCACCAATGTGTGGTGGTCCTTGGTAGTGCTTTCTGGCACGGGTACCTCCTGCTTAGTAACCGGGTTCCAGTACCATCAGCTGGTCCTCGGTTGTTCCATTGGCTCTTGTACCTTCAGGTAGCCATCCGGGTTCCAGTACAGTACCGTCAGCTGGTTCTTGGCAGTTCCTCAGCCTTCTTGTACCTTCTGCTACATTTCCAAGGTCAAGCTTTTGGAAATCGTTTTTGCTAATCACTCTGGATCTCCCTGATGACGACCCTAAAGACGACGACCCTGAAGACCACCCCAAAGAAGACAATGACCCCGGAGACGACGACCCTGGAGACGACGACCCTGAAGATCACCCCGAAGAAGACGACGACCCTGGAGACGACGACCCTGGAGACGACCACCCTGAAGACCAAGAAGCAGAAGAACAGGAAGCTGCAGAACAAAAAGCAGTAGAACATTAAGCATAAGACTTAAAATCAGAGCAAAAGATATTATCTAAATTATTAGCAGAAGAAGATTAAGCAGTGTATGGGGGTGAGTCCGTTCCTCCTCATAGTACCCTTGGAAAAAACCTGCTGCTGCAGGCCAAACTGAACGCGGACAACTCCTGTTGTAAATCTTTTGTGACAGGCAGAACGGAAGGTGTAATCTTCAAACTTTTATAGATAACAACTACAGGAATGCCTGTCACAAATAATAATATGATGAAGAAGAAGAATATGAAGAAGATGAAGAAGTAGAATATGAAGAAGAAGAATAGTTGAATAAAAAGAATATGAAGAATGTAAAAAAAAAGAATAATAGGAAGAAGGTGAAGAAGAAGGAGATGAATAAGGTGAAGGAGAAGTTGATGAAAAAGATGCTGCTGCCGAGGATGATGAAGAAAGTGTGGGAGAAGTAAAAAAGAAGGTGAAGAGCATGGAAGTAGTGAAACATAAATATCTGACAAAATATAAAAAAGCTTAACAGTCAATATCTTTGTAACTCCGAACGTCTTAAAAAAAAATTAATTCCTGCTATTCCATTTGATTGGGCTAAACCTCTATGCCTTTAATGTCTCCTCCACCTCCCCCAATACATCCAACATTATTCTTAGTTGTTTTCCTTCATGTAGAATTAACCTACAAGAAAAGAAAGGGTTTATTTAAATTCCCATATTTTTGTCCCATTGACTTGCATTGGTATCGGGTATCGGTATCGGCGATATCTGATATTTTTTTGGATATCGGCCGATCCAATCCGATACCGATATTTCCGAATATCGGAGGGTATCGCTCAACACTATTCGTAAGCCAAGATCAACAAATACTTTATTGCATGCATCTTCATGCCATCCATCTCATGTACTTTGAAGACAGTCCCAAGACACTTCAAAATATTCCATGGGAGTAATGGTAAATTGATTAGGTTTCGGGGAATTGATTAGTTAGATGTTGGAATACAGGGTGGTAAACTCTCTACCAAACTAGCATGTCTTGAATCTAGGTGGATATGGACACTACGGACTGTACACCCCTTGGTCTAAATGAAAGTCTTAGCTTTACCCTTTTTTGTGATCATTTGACTGTGAGGTTCTCATGTGACTGTGGATTGTCATCCGACTTGTTTTAATAATATTTTTATGTTTTTAGATCCGTATTCCTTTTTATTTTCTGGCAATGGTAACGGAATCTTTGTCTTCTTTATGGCACAAGACTGAAGATATGAAACTATCCAATGTACTATCTGTTTGGACATCTATGCGGAGTGATATCAGTGAAAGACTATATCCTACCCTGTGCTATTAACTATCTATCTATACCCTATGATGTAATCTTCTACTGTATATGTCAATAATTGTATGATATGTATATGTATAATCTGACTTTATGAATGTAGCCTGAACACGCGATGGGTTATAAAATAGATAACAGTGATAGATTATGTGTATATTTTTGCACTCTTTGTCCTCCCTTTAGTTTGATGTGTTTCATTTATATACAGTATCGTTATGTTAGTTCTTTGTTCCGTTTTTCAGTTACTGACCTTAGTGCTTTTAAAGGTGACATATTAACATTGGAGCCATTGCGGCTACTATATGGTTAAATCTGCTATTCCGCTATTTCTGTGGTAGGTTACATCTTGCCCTTAGAATAGATGATGGCTTCAGCCTTGGATTTTCTTCAGTGCATGCGCCTACCCATTATCCTTTGCGGGCGGCGACGTCCATGGATTAGTTGCCAGCGGATCACGTGGGGCCCCACGTGTATCCGCACGCACAGCCTGGACTGTGCCGCTCTCTCTGTTGTGTGGGTGGTTGCTAAGGAGCGCTGAGGTACTTCCGGAGCACTTGCATGGTTCATTTCCTGTGTGTGGCCTTTTTATACCACTTCCGTTTGCTATACAATGCGCCCCATGATGAAGGTGTTTCCGAAACGCGCGTTGGGGCGGGCACTGGGACCTTTTACCTGCCAGCACTTGCCTGCACTTTGGGGTGACGTATTCTTGCTATTTATTTATATTTATTCTTTCTATTTCTCTAGCATTATTTTAGGCTCTATTATGAGCTGGGATGGCACTGGCCTGTATGAGATATAATCTAGTATATATATACATTATCTTCCATATACCTTTGGATACATCTACTGCCTTTTTGTTACCTATATAGAGTGTGTACTATATTTATAATATGGCATGTATGGTTTTCAGTGCCCTTTCTACACTTTGTCTGGTGACTATCTGTTGTCGCCATCGCTTCCTTGCCCTCCACAATAAAGCATGTTTTATTAAAAGACCACAGGTTATCGTTTGGATTTTTTTCCTCCCCCTTTCTGCTGTTCGATAGTCTGCAAGGTGTTCACCCCGACATCATGGAAGTCACGCCTACTGCCGCCCCATTCACCGATAGACAATTCTGCAAGTCTGCCAGACACCTGCAGAACCTCGGGCGATGGTCTCTCTGCGGCAGACCTCTCTGGCACCCTCTTCCGACTAGCAAAGGTTCAGGCTCTGGTTGCTGAGATTGGACTGCTGACCGGGGTCCTTGGGTCTGCTATACCTGTCCAGGTGGTCTTTGCGGGGCTTGCTCCTGCACACGAGCTCGGCCACGGGCCCGGGATCTTACTCATCAGCTCATATTTACTTCGTACACAATCCATGCACTAGTGTTTATTGTGCCTAGTTTTTAATGAGACCTTCATCAATGTTTCCTCATTCTCCACCACTAGATCACCATGGTTGTATGCTGCTACAGCCATTCAATTTTTGGGCAAGGGTATCTATGATACTACCCATAAATAAATTTTTAAAGCTGTAACCCCCATTTGGAAACGTTTGTCAGGCCATGTACTTAGTGCATGGGCATTACAAGCCTAGGAGACCGGCTCCTTTAAATTGAGCCTAGTTTTTAATGAGGCCTTCCTCCACCTCATCATTTTCCACCACTAGATCACCAGGGTTCACATGTTTCGTGCTGCTACAGACAGTCAATTTTTTGGCAAGGGTGTCTGTGATCCCAATTAAATATTTTTTTTAAATGTATTCCCCATGGGGAAAGGTTTATCAGCCCATACACTTAGTGTATGGGCATTACAAGTATAGGAGACCCTCTCCTTTAAATTGGGCCTAGTTTTTAATGAGGCCTTCCTCCACCTCTCATCATTTTCCACCACTAGATCACCAGGGTTCACGTGTTCCGTGCTGCTACAGACAGTCAATTTTTTGGCAAGGGTGTCTGTGATCCCAATTAAATTTCTTAAAACCGTATCCCCCATGGGGAAAGGTTTGTCAGCCAATACACTTAGTGTATGGGCATTACGAGTCTAGGAGACCAGCTCCTTTGTAATGGGACATTTTTTTACGAGGCCCTCCTCCATGTTTTTTCCAAGGGGGATTAGGGTGCGTGCAAATTTGGGTCAAGGAGGCCCTTCAATGCATAAAGAAACAGTATGGCAGGACTGTTGTGAATTTGGTTTCTGGGCTCCCCCGGTGGTTACTGGTGGTACTGAACTTGTGTGCTTCATCTCCTCTGTTCACCTGTTTCCATCAGGATGTGGGAGTTTCTATTTAGCCTTGCTCCTCAGTCATTTCTATGCCGGCCAACAATGTTACCAGAAGCCTTTCTGTTGCATGTTCCTGCTCCTAGACTACTATCAGCTAAGTTGGACTTGTAGTCCTAAGATTGTTTTGCATTTTTGTTCCAGTTCTCTGTGTTTGAATATTTCTGAGGCTGGAAGCTCTTGTGAGCTGAAATTGCCACTCTGGTGTCATGAGTTGATATTAGAGTCTTAAAGTAATTTCTGGATGGTGTTTTGAAAGGGTTTTCAGCTGACTGTGAAGTTCCCTTTTCTGTCTTCCTACTATCTAGTAAGCGGACCTCAATTTGCTAAACCTATCTTCATACTTCGTATGTCAATTTCCTCTAAAATCACCGACAATATATGTGGGGGCTACTGTCTGCCTTTTGGGGAAAATTTCTCTAGAGGTAAGCCAGGTCTGTATTTTCCTCTGCTAGGGTCAGTCAGTCCTCCGGCTGGCGCTGGGCGTCTAGGGATAAAACGTAGGCACGCTACCCGGCCACTGTTAGTTGTGCGGTAGGTTTAGCTCACAGTCAGCTCGAGTTCCCATCTTCCAAGAGCTAGTCCTTTTGTATGCTTTACTACGGTCTCTTGCCATTGAGAACCATGACACAGAACCAACTGAAGAATGTGAAGTGGGTTTTTCTGTGGCCATCCCTTACCTGGGTTCAAAGGCTTGTTGGGGTGCATATGACTTGGTAGCAGGGCAGGCCTTGCAGTTAATACATAAGAAAACAGTATGGCAGGATGAACTGAAGAATATGAAGTGGGTTTTCCTGTGGTCATCCAGTACCTGGGTTCAAAGGCTTATTGGGGTGCATATGACTTGGTAGCAGGGCTGGCCTTGCAGTTAATACATAAGAAAACAGTATGGCAGGACCAACTGAAGAATGTGAAGTAGGTTTTCCTGTGGCCATCCAGTATCTGGGTTCAAAGGATTCTTGGGGTGCATATGACTTGATAGCAGGGCAGGCCTTGCATTCAATGCAACATTTTTTCAGGAAGTCCTCCTATACCTCTCGTGAAAGGAGTATTGGAGTGCATCGTAATTCTTGGCAGCCCAGCCACTCACTGCTTTTGCAATAACAGCATAGGAGACCCACTGTTTAATAATAGCCCTTTAAGAATATTAATGCCGAATGATGCCCCTCTAAAAATAGGCTTTGTGACTTTAAGAGTCCCTCCTTCATAAATGAAACAAGATGTGTCTCCTTATGTGTTACACACCACATGACCAGCTAGAGTTGTTAAATGTTACAATGACATTTCCCAGTGAATGCATTTGTATTGTTGAAAGCAATGTTAAAGTTGAAAAACGCATCAAAAATGCTGCGTGTCAACATAGCCCAAGTGGTGGAGGAACATTTTGGTCTGGGGTTAATTATTTTGACTTCTATACAAGTCATTAACCTGGAAAGGATGTACCTTAACATATTTCCCAGCAAAATCCATTCTGGTTTAATTTTTGTATGTTTTTTGGTGCACCTGTAAAAATAGCGTGAAACTCTGACAACAGCTCTGACAGCTGTGACCTTGGAGCCAGAAATGCTTCCATGGGCGATCCCCATGATATTCCCATGTCATTTGAGCAGTGTTTCCATCATTTTTCGATGTTTTTAGACCTTAAAAGGACCCTTGGGGGGATTGCGGTAAAAATACTTCTGTTACCCATAGACTTACATTTGGGCTCGTTGCTCGGGTCGAGTACCTGAGTATTCGAATCTGCTCGACCCGAGCAACGAGCACCCGAGCATTTATTGCTCACTCATCATTACTCACGACACATCTAGATAAGCTCCTCGGGGGGGGGGTCTAGTTTCCAAAATGGGGTTAGTTGTGGAGGATTTCTACTGTTTAGGCACATCAAGGGCTCTGCAAATGCAACATGACTCCCACAGACCATTCCATCAAAGTCTACATTCCAAAACATCACTACTTCCCTTCCGAGCCCCGACGTGTGCCCAAAGAGTAGTTTTCTCCCACATATGGGACACTTTTGGTGTCCAATTTCTCCTGTTACCCTTGGAAAAATAAAAAATTGCGGGCTAAAAAAATCATTTTTTTTTTTAAATGATTTTCTATTTTCACGGCTCTGCGTTATAAACTTTAGTGAAACACTTGGGGGTTAAAAGCTCACACAACATATCTGGTAAGCTCCTTGGGGGGTCTAGTTTCCAAAATGGGGTCACTTGTGGAGGGTTTCTACTGTTTAGGCACATCAGGTGCTCTGTAAATGCAACATGACGCCCGCAGACCATTCTATCAAAAAGTCTGCATTCCAAAACGGCGCTCCTTCCCTTCTGAGCTTTGCCATACACCAAAACAGTGGTCCTCCTCCACATACGGGGTATCATAGTACTCAGGACAAATTGCACAAGAACTTTTAAGGTCCAATTTCTCCTGTTACCATTGGGAAAATAAAAATTTGGGGGTGAAAAGGTCATTTTTGTGGAAAAAATATAATGTTTTATTTTCATGGCTCTACGTTATAAACTTCTGTGAAGCACTTGTGGGTTCATAGTGCTCACCACACATCTAGATAAACTCCTTGGGGGGTCTAGTTTCCAAAATGGGGTCACTTGTGGGGGTTTCTACTGTTTAGGTACATCAGGGGCTCTGCAAACGCAACATGATGCCCGCTGACCATTCCATCAAAGTCTGCATTTTAAAACATTACTACTTCCCTTCCGAGCCCCGATGTGTGCCCAAACATTGGTTCCCCCTCCACATATGGGGGTATCGGCGTACTCAGGACAAACTGGACAACAACTTTTGGTGTCCAATTTCTCCTGTTACCCTTGTGAAAATAAAAAATTGCAGGATAAAAAATAATTTTTGAGGAAAAAAAAGATTTTTTATTTTCAAGGCTCTGCGTTATAAACTTCTATGAAGCACTTGGGGGTTAAAAATGCTCACCACACATCTACATAAGTTCCTTAATGGGTCTAGTTTCCAAACCGGTGTCACTTATGGTGGGTTTCCACGGTTTAGGCACATCTGGGGCTCTCCAAACGCGACATGGCGTCCAATCTCAATTCCAGCCAATTCTGCATTGAAAAAGTCAAATGGCGCTCCTTGCCTTCCGAGCTCTGCCGTGTGCCCAAACAGTGGTTTACCCCCATATAAGGGGTATTAGCGTACTCAGGACAAATTGCACAACAACATTGGTGGTCTAATTTCTCCTGTTATCCTTGTGAAAATAAAAAATATGTTTTTTTATTTTCATGGCTCTACGTTATAAACTTCTGTGAAGCACTTGGGGGTTTATAGTGCTCACCACACATCTGGTAAGCCCTTGGGGGGGTCTAGTTTCTAAAATGGGGTCACTTGTGGGGGGTTTCTACAAATCAGGTGCTCTCCAAATGCGACATGGCGTCCAATCTCAATTCCAGCCAATTCTGCATTGAAAAAGTCAGATGGCGCTCATTCCCTTCCGAGCTCTGCCATGCACCCAAACAGTGGTTTACTGCCACATGTCGGGTGTCAACATATTCAGGAGAAATTGCACAACAAACATTGTGGTTCACTTTCCCTTTTTACACTTGAGAAAATAAAAAAATTGCTTCTGAAGTAAAATGTTTGTAAAAAAAATGTTGCATGTTAATTTTTTCCTTCCACATTGCTTCAGTTCCCGTGAAGCACGTAAAGGGTTAATAAACTTTTTGAATAATGTTTTGAGCACCTTGAGGGGTGCAGTTTTTAAAATGGTTTCACTTTTGGATATTTTCTGTCATGCACCCCCCTCAAAGTGACTTTAAATGTGAGATGGTCCCAGAAAAAATGGTTTTGTAAATTTTGTTGTAAAAATGAGAAATCGCTGGTCAAATTTTAACCCTTATAACTTCCTAACAAAAAAAAGTTGTTTCCAAAATTGTGCTGATGTAAAGTACACATGTAGGAAATGTTATTTATTAACTATATTGTGTGACATATCTCTATGATTTAAGGGCATAAAAATTCAAAGTTTTAAAATTGCAAAATTTTTAAAATTTTCGCCATATTTCCGTTTCTTTCATAAATAAACATAAGTAATATCGAATAAATTTTACCACTATCATAAAGTACATTATGTCATGAAAAAAACATTCTCAGAATCAGTGGGATCTGTTAAAGCGTTCCAGAGTTATAACCTCATAAATGGACAGTGTTCAGAATTGTAAAAATTGGCCCGGTCATTAGGCTGCAAATTGGCTCCATGACTAAGGGGTTAATAGACAAAGTACAGCAATCCAAAGCAGGGGTACCCAAGTAGGTTCCAACCCTAGTACTGTAGAAAACAGACTTGGCATTCTCTTTGTTGCAGTGAAACTGTGGAATGTGTAATCCAAGTAATTATACATTAGGTTATTGTCCTGTAATTGATGTGTTGCAGATATACACTGTGTGCAGAATTATTAGGCAAGTTGTATTTTGATCACATGATACTTTTTATACATGTTGTCCTACTCCAAGCTGTTCAGAATTGAGAGAGCCAACTACCAATTAAGTAAATCAGGCAATGTGCATCTCTGTAATGAGGAGGGGTGTTGTCTAATGGCATCAAAACCCTATATAAAGTGTGCTTAATTATTAGGCAACTTCCTTTTCTTTGGCAAAATGGGTCAGAAGAGAGATTTGACGGGCTCTGAAAAGTCCAAAATTGTAAGATGTCTTGCAGAGGTATGCAGCAGTCTTGAAATTGCCAAACTTTTGAAGCGTGATCCCCGAACAATCAAGCGCTTCATGACAAATAGCCAACAGGGTCGCAAGAAGCGTGTTGGACAAAAAAGGCGCAAAATAACTGCCCCTGAATTGAGGAAAATCAAGTGTGAAGCTGCCAAGATGCCATTTGCCACCAGTTTTGCCATATTTCAGAGCTGCAACGATACTGGAGTAGCAAAAAGCACAAGTTATGTGATACTCAAGGACATGGCCAAGGTAAGGAAGGCTGAAAAACGACCACCTTTGAACAAGAAACACAAGATAAAACGTCAAGACTGGGCCAAGAAATATCTTAAGACTGACTTTTCAAAGGTTTTATGGACTGATGAAATGAGAGTGACTCTTGATGGGCCAGATGGATGGGCCAGAGGCTGGATCAGTAAAGGGCAGAGAGCTCCACTCCGACTCAGACGCCAGCAAGGTGGAGGTGGGGTACTGGTATGGGCTGGTATCATCAAAGATGAACTTGTGGGACCTTTTCGGGTTGAGGATGGAGTAAAGCTCAACTCCAAGACCTCCTGCCAGTTTCTGGAAGACAACTTCTTCAAGCAGTGGTACAGGAAGATGTCGGTATCGTTCAAGAAAAACATTATTTTCATGCAGGACAATGCTCAATCATATGTCTCCAACTACTCCACAGCGTGGCTGGCCAGTAAAGGTCTTAAAGAAGAAAAAATAATGACATGGCCCCCTTGTTCACCTGATGTGAACCCCATAGAAAACCTGTGGTCCCTCATAAACTGTGAGATCTACAGGGAGGGAAAACAGTACACCTCTCAGAACAGTGTCTGGGAGGCTGTGATGGCTGCTGCACGTAATGTTGAACGTAAACAGATCAAACAACTGACAGAATCTATGGATGGAAGGCTGTTGAGCGTCATCATAAACAAAGGTGGCTATATTGGTCACTAATTTTTTTTTGTTTTGTTTTTTCATGTCAGAAATGTTTATTTCTAAATTATGTGCAGTTATATTGGTTTACCTGGTGAAAATAAACAAGCGAGATTTAAATATATTTGGTTTTTATTAAGTTGCCTAATAATTTTGCAGAGTAATAGTTACGTGCACAAACAGATATCCTCCTAAGATAGCCAAATCTAAAACAAACCCACTCCAACTTCCAAAAATATTAAACTTTGATATTTAGGAGTCTTTTGGGTTGATTGAGAACATAGTTGTTGATCAATAATAAAAATAATACTCTAAAATACAACTTGCCTAATAATTCTGCACACAGTGTACTGACAGAGAAAAAAATACATAGATAGATGAATAACAAATGTCTGTATTTCTTTGATATATTGTCTATCGGATGGTGTAACAGACTAGGAAAGAATTTATGACTTATGACCACTTAGTACAGATGACAATCAATACATTATACAATTCCTTAAAACAAAAAAATAAATGAAAGAAATGGTGGGATCATTAGATAATCTGATATTCAAAGATTGTAATAAGCAGAAATTGACATCCATGCACTAAAGTAATAACCATATAGCCTTATCGGTAGGGTACATTAAGACTGCAGCCTCAAGAATAAAAAATTGTGTAACTAAGAAAATTGCACGATCAATAAACATGTTAATTAGAATTGAGTGAATTTATTTGAGTGGAATTGAATTGTACTTGAATTTTACAAAAATAAGTATTCTCCAGAATGTGGAGTAAGCTCGGACTTCTCTCCACAGCTACAGGGGTTGGACAAAATAATGGAAACACCTGGAAACATCAACGAAAGTTAGTTTAATATGGTGTAAGTCCACCTTTTGCGGTGATTACAGCCTCAATTCTCCAAGGTATGGATTCATACAAGGTGTGAATTGTTTCCAAAGGAATTTTAGCCCATTCTGCAGTTAAAACACCCTCCAGTTCTTTGAGCAACGATGGCTGCGGAAATCGGCGTCTAACTGGAATCTCTAAAATCGACCTTAAATGCTCAATAATGTTGAGGTCTGGGGATTGTGGGGGCCAGAAGAGATGCTCAACTTTATTAGAATGTTCCTCGTGCCATGCTTTAACGATTCTAGCTGTATGAATTGGTGCATTATCTTCCTGAAAGATGGCGTTCCCCTCCGGGAACAGTGCTTGAACCATTGGATGCACTTGGTCACCCAAAATGCCTAAATAATCTCGGCTGTTAATTGTCCCATGAACAGATATCATTGGCCCGGCAGATCTCCATGAAATAGCACCCCAGATCATCACAGAACCTCTGCCATGTTTTACGGTTGGAAGAAGGCAGTCTGGATGGAATGCTTCTTTCGGCTGTCTCCAAACGTACACTCGGCCGGAGGTCGGAAATAGGGTAAACGATGATTCCTCTTAGAATATCACATGTTTCCACTGCTCGAGTGACCAATTCTGGAGGTTTCTATACCACTCTAAACGCTTGGAAACATTTGTCATTGAGAACAGCGGTTTTCTAATTGCAGCTCTTCCGTGGAATCCAGATTTGTGCAGCTCCTGACGAACAGTTTTCGTGGAAACTGGGTTCTGTAGGTGTTCATTGAGCTCAGCAGTGATTTTCGTAGCCGGGGTCTTGCAATCCTCTCTCACAATTTGCTTTAGAGTCCAACGGTCTCTCTCAGTCAACTTTGACTTTCGGCCGGACCTGTGCTTTGCTGTGGACATTTTTCCTTCTCTTTCAAACGCAGTCATTACTTTGGAGACAGTACCTCTTGACACGCCAAGCATTCGGGCACTTTCTGTTACACTAGTGCCTGCCATACGAGCACCAACAATTTGGCCTCTTTGAAAATCCGAGAGGTCGGCCATTGGTATCAAGTTCTCATCAATGTTCTTACAATTATGCAAAACAAACAGTTAATTTACAAACACATATCACATAACACAAATAATCAACTATAAAACATTACCATATGTCATGGTTTGCATGTATATAACATGTTCAAAGATTATGATGCCAAAACGTTAGGTGTTTCCATTATTTTGTCCAACCCCTGTATGTCTGGGGTGACCCTGTGCATGCTTAGTCTTCCAGGACTTAGTGGCAGCTGGAAGTCTCAACCTAAACTTCTCATCTTAAGACCACAGTGCACTTTATGATGTAACCATGTTGCAACAACCTTATCAGACACAAGCGCAGTGATGTACCTGACATAGCAGAACTTTTTAGGCCTGGAATTCTTGTGTCAGCGGTAAGAAGATGCGCCCAGAATCTTACAGAGGAGAGCCAGCAGCAGAGGTGATCAGTGGGGTGAAGGTTTTCATTTATATACATTGGGTATGGAAAGTATTCAGACCCTTTTAAATTTTTCACTCTTTGCTTCATTGCAGCCATTTGGTAAATTCAAAAAAGTTTATTTTTTTCACATTAATGTACACTCTGTACACCCCATCTAGAATGAAAAAAAACAGAAATGTAGTAATTTTTGCTAGTTTAATAAAAAATAAAAACATCACATCACCATATTTTTTCTCTTGCATATTCTAAGTGTGTGTAAAATCGCAGCATGCTGCGGTTGTCACCGAGACTCGCCAATGCAAACCTATGGGTGCGAGAAAAAAAATACAGTACAGCACTCAGACCATGCAAGTGCTGTCCAATTTTTACGCACAGGTGTCCTTTGAAAAGCCGGCAATTCATGTGCCGCATACAGTAAAATCACACTGACAGGTTAGAATAGGATAGAATTGATATATATACACATAGAATACATGCATACAGTGGCTACAGAATGTATTCAGACCCCTTTAAATTTTTCACTCTTGGTTTCATTGCAGCCATTAGGTAAATTCAAAAACGTTCATTTTTTTTCTCATTAATGTACACTCTGCACCCCATCTTGACTGAAAAAAAACAAATGTAGAAATTTTTGCAAATTCAATAAAAAAGAAAATCTGAAATATCACATGGTCATAAGTATTCAGACCCTTTGCTCAGACACTCATATTTAAGTCACATGCTGTCCATTTCGTTGTGGTCCTCCTTGAGATGAATCTACTCCTTCATTGGAGTCCAACTGTGTTTAATTAAACTGATAACTGATTGGACTTGATTTGGAAAGGCACACACCTGTCTTTATAAAACCTCACAGCTCACAGTTCATGTCAGACCAAATGATAATCATGAGGTTAAAGGAACTGGCCAAGGAGCTCAGAGACAGAATTGGGTCAAGGAACAGATCTGGCCAAGGTTACAACATAATTTCTGCAGTACTCAAGGTTCTTAAAAGCACAGTGGCCTCCATAATCCTTAAATTGAAGATGTTTGGGACCACCAGAAGTCTTCCTAGACCTGGCCGTACAGCCAAACTGATCAATCGTGGGAGAAGAGCCTTGGTGAGAGAGGTAAAGAAGAACCTCAAGATCACTGTGGCTAAGTTCCAGAGTTTCAGTAGGGAGATGAGAGAAAGCTCCACAAAGTCAACTATCACTGCAGCCCTCCACCAGTTGGGCCTTTATGGCAGAGTGGTCTGACGGAAGCCTCTCCTTAGTGCAAGACACATGAAAGCCCACATAGAGTTTGCTAAAAAACGCATGAAGGTCTCAGAGACTATGAGAAATAAGATTCTCTGTTCTGATGAGACAAAGATAGACCTTTATGGTGATAATTCTAAGTGGTATGTGTGGAGAATACCAGGCACTGCTTATCACCTGCCCAATACAATCCCAACAGTGAAACATGGTGGTGGCAGCATCATGCTATAGGGATGTTTTTCAGCTACAGGGACAGGACAACTAGAGGTCATTGAAGGAAACATAAATGCGGCCAAGTACAGAGATATCAAGGATGAAAACCTCTTCCAGAGTGCTCTGGATCTCAGACTTGGCCGAAGTTTCACCTTCCAACAAGACAATGACCCTAAGCACACAACTAAAATAACCGAGGAGTGGCTTCAGAACATCTTTGTGACCATTCTTTACTGGCCCAGCCAGAGACCAGACCTAAACCCAATTAAGCATCTCTGGAGAGACCTGAAATTGGCTGTCCACCAACGTTCACCATCCAACCTGACGGCACTGGAGAGAATCTGCAAAGAAGAATGCCACAGCATCCCCAAATCCAGATGTAAAAAACTTGTTGCATCATTCCCAAGAAGAATCATGGCTGTACTAGCTCAAAAGGGTGCTTCTACTCAATACTGAGCAAAGGGTCTGAATACTTATGACCATGTGATATTTCAATTTTTCTTTTTTAATAAATTTGCAAAAATTTCTACATTTGTCTTTTTTTTTTTAGACAAGATGGAGTGCAGAGTATACATTAATGAGAAAAAAATGAACTTTTTTGAATTTATCAAATGGCTGCAATGAAACAAAGAGTGAAAAATTTAAAGGGGTTGTAAGATTGTGGTAGCATCGTACGTAGTGAAGAGGCAGTGACCAACACAAAAGTCTCTTTAAGGCTAGTTTCACACTAGCATTTAGCCGGGTTGCGTAGGGATGCGGACTTCCTCCGTGAAGCCCCGAACACTGCCGCGCCTCTTCATTCAGCTCTGGCTGCATGCGGCATGCGCACCCTATCTTTAACATTGGGTACGCAGGCCATGCCGCTGTATACGGATGCCGCTGCATGCGTCATTTTGACTGTGCGGCATCTGCACGAAATTGCAACTCGTTGCGTTTGGCGCAGGTCGTCGCACCATCAAAACGACGCATGTGAAGTCATCCGCATACAGCGGCATGGCCTGCATACCCAATATTAAAGATAGGATGTGCATGCAGCCATAGGCGGAGCTGAATGAAGAGGCGTGGCAGTGGGCGGAGCTTCACGGAGGAAGTCTGCATCCCTCCGCAGCCCGGCTAAACGGTAGTGTGAAACTAGCCTAATGTGTTTCCTCACAGCATTAAAGTCCAATTCACACAAATGCATATAACTTCAGTGTATATTATCAGTGTTCACTTCACACCAGTTCATAGCAATACATATCATATGGCTTTAGATTTACAGTCGCTAAACAGGCCAGACTTTCCTTGTCCAGTTTCCCTGGACAACCACACCCCATATTACAGTCTCTATATACACAGCCTCATATGTTGCAGACACTACACATGCCAGCCCCCTCCGACTAGTTCCCATGGGTGTCCTGCATCACTGTATCACAGTCTCTTACAGTCTCTTCACTCACACAGCCGTGCACAGCCCAGGATATCCTCCGGATAGCAGCCGGGCACCATATCCATCTGTTTGCAATCGTTATACATGTGTTGTGATCTGGTGGCCTAGGAGTAGCATTGGACGTACTCTGGAGAAGGTGGTATCTGTACTGACCGCGGACCCTGAACTTAACACCGCAACTAGAAGTAGCCGTGGGATGTACCTACTGATCCTAGACACCTCGACACAGCCGGAGGACTAATTAACCCTATAGATAGAAAAGGGAAAACTATCTCGCCTCAGAGAAAATTCCCAAAGGATAGGCAGCCCCCCACAAATATTGACTGTGAGAGGAGAGGAAAAAACATACACAGGCTGAAAACAGGATTTAGCAAAGGAGGCCAATCTAGCTAAATAGGAAAGATAGGACAGAGAACTATGCTGTCAGTATTAAAATACTAGGAGATATCCACCACAGAAAATACAAAAAACTCCACATCTAACTAAAGACATGGAGGGTATATCTGCCTCTCCGGAGATTCCAGCTTGACTGCATAAATCCTTACACAGATTAAGCTGGACAAGAAAAAACATGAAATGCACTGAACAATGAGGCCCACAAAATGTGGGCTGCAAAACAAGCAGAACTTATCTTGGTGAAAAGACCAGGAAGCAGGAGAAACCATGAAGGGATGTGAATCCTCCAGGAACAATGGACAACTGGCACTGACTAAAGGGTGAGGCCAGACTAAATAGCCCAGTCCAAAGTGGACACACCTGATAACTGCTGTGAAGGACAGACAGCAGCGCTACCACGTATAACCACCGGAGGGAGCCCAAGAACAGAATTCACAACAACATGCTAGTCCTCTTTCGGGCACAGGACATCCACCTCCGGGCACAGGACTGTCCACATCCGAGACCAGTACCATGGATGACTTGCGTCGTGGTATATGCTGCGGGTGCCAGGCTATTCAGCTCCCCTGGGTGCTGATTCCACTGGCCTGTGCCTCCATGTGCAGTGCCCCAAGTCCTGGTCGTTGCAGTACTGATGCTCCGCCGCTAAGGGGGGCTATGGTATGTCTGATGGCACTGAAGGAGTTCACCTGACCAGGTATCACAGACACCAATACACTTCACAGTCTGGCCTCCAGGGGGAGCTAAGGGCGCTATGTATTAGGCCACTCCTCACAGTCTGGTAAAACTGGGGGTTGGATAGGAAGTTAGAGAGAAAGCTGACTGGGTTGGAACCAGGCAACATCCTGTGGCAGAGGGTGTTGCAGGGGAAGATTCAGGGGGGTCCCTGTCAGGGGTGGGATCCTGACAGAGGCCTAGCGAACAGAGAGAACGTTACGGGACCGCACCTGCACCTGATCGCGGCGGTACCCTAAGAAAGGACAAGAAGCAAAGTTTATTGTGCTGAGTGAGAAACGAGATCAACGCAACAAGGAGAAACACCAGTAGGAGTCGTGCTGTAAGATGAGGCAACATCCTGCTGAGGCGCGCAGCCGGTGGCCGGAACGCCGAGGAAGTATAGAGCTCCAGGCCTAACTTCAAACCTACGGCAGGACAGTCAGTTATAGGCAGGCTGTCTCACCCAAATCACCTAAGAAGACATAGGGTGTTGTGAATTCTGTTGTGGGTTCTGCTCTTAGGCTCCCTCCGGTGGTTATAAGTGGTAGTGCTGCTGTTTGTCCTTCACAACAGTCATCAGCTGCTTCCACTTTGGACGGGGCTATTTAGTCTGGCTCCTTCCTTTATTGAGTGCCAGTTGTCCATTGTTTTTCTAGGGATCCACATCTCTGCTTGGTTTCTCCTTCTGGATTGTCCAAATCATCAAAGATAAGTCCTGGCTCTGTTTTTGCAGTCCACATGCGGTGGACTTAATAGTTCTGTGAATTGCTATGTTTTTTCTTGTCCAGCTTTGTCTGTGTTAAGATTTACTCAGCCAAGTTGGAAGCTCTGGAGTCACAGAGTTACCCTCCATGCCATTAGTTAGGTGTGGAGATTTTGTATTCTCTGTGGTTGATTTTGTAGTATTTTTTATACTGACCGCACAGTACTCTTTCCTGTCTTTTCTTTCTAGGTAGCGTGGCCTCCTTTGCTAAATTCTGTTTTCAGTCTGCGTTTGTAATTTCCCTCTCCTCTCACAGTCAATATTTGTGGGGGCTGCCTTTCCTTTGGGAATTTTCTCTGAGGCAAGATAGTATTCCTGTTTCTTCCTTTAGGTGTAATTAGTCCTCCGGCCGTGACGAGGTGTCTAGGGAGTGACAGGAACATCCCACGGCTACTTCTAGTTGATGTGTTAAGTTCAGGGTCTGCAGTCAGTATAGAGGCCACCTACTCCAGAGCTCGTCCATGCTGCTCCTAGGCCACCAGTTCAGAACAATAGGGGGCAACAACAGGAGAGGGGCGACACTAGGGTCCAGGAAGAGCTCCGAGCCTACCCGTCATACGGGTGCATCCTAGCCATATCATCTGGGGGACGAAGAAGAACATCATAATTGAGTTGTGAGGGAACTTCAGAAACAGACACAACAGTTGTGGGGACTATCCCGTAAGCACAGCAGGGGAGGACCACAACACACAAGCGCTAGAAGGTAGGCACAGATTTCCACCTGCAAAGGGAACTCTGGAGGTGCCATCGGACCGGCCGGACTTGCGCAGCCCGGTTAACCGTATTCCGGACTGAGAATCCTGAAGCCTTCAGTAAAGAGGTAAAGAGACTGCAACCTGGTGTCCTCGTTATTTACTGCGACCTGCACCGCACCATAACATCATCACCACCCACACCTTTCATTGGGCGCCCCTCAGCAGGGTCACGGACCGGGTCTAGCCACCGTGACAACCCCAGGACAGAGACTCAGAGGCCCGGTACCGGGTACCCCTTGGCCCTGCGGCAGTGGGGGCGCTACACATGCACTTAGCCAACACTCTGCAGGCCTCTGCTCTTCACACCAGCACACACCAGACTGACACTGACTTACGCCTGAAACACCCATACCTCTTTCTGCAGGGCTTTTAACACACACAAACCTGTGGCCTTCAGCCACATGGAAAACCTGGACCGGAAATCCGTGACTCCCATGCACACCTATGGACTTAATCCGTCTGCATGTACAACCTGAGGAGAACACACAGATACCCTTACCTGTGCCTCACAGTGTATGAATACTTTCTGTACCCCCTGTATCTTGGGTTTATTATGCTTTGGATCAAGAATTTCAAAGCATCTTGATTTATTCAGTATTGGGTATGAAGTCTGAGTCGCCCACCAGGGCAATTTGGATACTCGGTACCAGACTGAACTGACTCCTCCTCCAGACCAGGATGGAAATAGGGAAGTTCCCCTGAAATCCAGGTTTTGAGCTCCCCCTTCTGGCCTGGAGTCAGAAAGTGTTGTATGTAAGATTACCTGCCAAAGGGATCCCTCCTGTCTCCAGGCATGGCATTACCCTCCCTGAGAGAAAGGCAGCACCACTTTGGTACCAGAAATCCTGGGGTGCCACAAGTCCACACACACTTACACACCTTGGCATGGTATCAGTGAGGTTATTTATGGTTATCTGAGAAATGTTTTGCCAATATATTTAAAAACGGCTCCTGGGACACTTTAGAGAAATTCCGTGTTAGGTGTCGAGTTCCCACCGCTGCACAGGGGGAATCTCAAACCATGTCCGCTGCGATCTCCCATTCTCCTTCAGCTGCAGTGGAGCCTGCTCAGCAGAGTCGTCAGTCCCAGCATCTGGCTCAAGCAGATAATGTGTGTTTGGTTACAGCTGCCATTCCAGTCCCAGCCTTTGTAACCAGCATTGATCCGAGGCGAGTAGACGTTCCAGGGACTAAGTCCTGCTTTTCTTCTACTGAACATGCCCACGGGACAACCTCTCATTGGTGGTCGGGGGTCACATGCTCAGGTCCTGTAGCGGCTCCAATTGGAACACTAGGAAGGTCCTGGAAGGCTACAGATATAAAAGGTTTGCATAGCCGCTCGGCCATGCGCTAGTATAAATCAGTTATTGTGTGTGTGTGGATATGTGCCTGTTCTGGTGAAAGCTCCGAATCATTCCCATCCCTACTGTTGATGAATGCTCACATATGTTGAAGCTGTCTAGCGCCAGTTAGTGCCATCCAGCACCAGGCACAATCTATAGCGTCTAACAGCAGCGTTAGCCAGTGCGGCACCGTGCGCAACCAGTGCGCTTACCTGTCCCTAGTTAGGGCGGTTAGTAGTGTTCGCCTAAGCGCCGCTGCATGCACTCAGTGTGGTAAATCATTATTTAGGTTTTTCCCTGGCACCGCAGTTGTGGCGCCCAGTGCTAGTGGTTTAGAGGGACTCTAACCCCGTGTCCTTGGGGCAGAGTCCAGTGACCCAATACTAGCGTTCACTCTGCAGTATTGCGGCCCTGTGACGCAACAGGGTTCGCTTCCTTACATACCGGGTGAAGCTAACCCGTGTGTGTTCACATTATACCGCCATATACTGTCCGCCATTACCGAGCAGCAGGTGTCACCTCTGCACGGTGGACCCCGGGCTGCGAACGCACCTTATACCACCGTTATAATTATTTGGTGCATTCTGCCAGCCCTAACATGAAGTACCACTGGTTCCATAATCAAATCAATGTAAATCTGATCTCAAAATGTACCTGAAATGAAGACAAGAGGTGTAGGACAGTTCTCTCTTTTCATGCCACTGTAGACAAGGCCTTTTCACAATCAAAGAATGGCGTGCAGTGATCCATCCTGTACTGTAAATGAAGTTAGATATCACATACCAAGCCTCAGGCATCGATGTATGCTAAGATAAACAGAAGGCATTTGTAGGATTTTAGGCCACAAAGCCAGATGTCCAGCTACAGGTGTAGCATTGACCTCACACAGCTACTCTAAAAGGATATGAGGGTGCAGATCAAGAGAGCAATGGAGGCTGGAATGGAGCGTTATTCTCTTCAGCGATGTGTCTTTTAACCCTAGAACGCATATTGTGGGCCTTTTAGGCCCCCATGCTTACATTTTTGCTATTATCTGCAAAATTACTTTAGTTAGAATTTTGAAACTCCAGGTATTCCTCAAGTATGTCGTTGTTGATAATATCCAGTTGTTCATATAATTTTTTTCATAGGCATTATGGTGTAACAATGCTTGTTTGGTGAAAACTACATCTGTACGAATTTTAGGCCCCCGCTATTTTTATCATGTTCTCAGTAGTGTTTGTGTCTCAAGTTACTTTATTTGTACTCAGTAATGCTGGTGGAGGGGCCAGGGTGTGGATAATAACATGTGAGGATGTCATGTGATTTTTGGAGGGAGTGATAAGGCCATGACATCACCTCAGGTCCTTCGAAACACAGTGATGAGCTGTGTATAGAGTACTGAGGACAGTATACACTGTGAGCTAATTGCTGAAGGACCTGTGATAAGATAAGCTGTTGAGAGGAAATCTGATTCATTTTCAGTTTCTATTTCTAAGAAGCTTGCAAAGGCTAGAGCTTGTGAGCCACAAAAATCCAGAGAATTGTACACCACCTAAAAGTATAAAAGGTAAGAGCTGCTGAGGATGAGAGGAAGAAGGGGGGACATTAAACTTACAGTGTGTCACACACAAGCAAAGAGTGGACAACCCTGATTCTGTTCATTGTTTTTTCTTTTAGTTTGCTATCATCTAGTCAGCAATGGCACACTCTTCCTCCAAGTGTCTGACTGACCAAGAGATTGAAGCGATTATGTTTCAAAGCGATGATGAAAATGAACTATCTTTGTCTGATGAAGAATATCTGCCACCAGCTAATCAAATATCCTCATCCAGTGATTCTTCTGATGATGAAGAAGTGAATCTAGTGGATCCTCAAGAAGTGATAAGCAGAACATCCAAAACGAATGTTTTTTTGGGACAGTAATCCTACATTAGTCGGACGTACTCCGACACACAATATTGTGAGACAGGCTCAAGGAGCTGTGGGAAGTCCCAGTTACTTTACCCCTAAAGATGTATTCTGTACTTATTTTTCTGACAATATTGCAGAAGAGGTCCTATTATGTTCAAACCTAGAAGGAAGACGTATCGCTTCTGCAAAAAATAAGTCCTGGAAAAATATCTCAAAAGAGGAACTTTATGCATATATTGGACTTTTACTGCTGGCAGGGAGTCAAAAATCGTATGATGTCCCAATACGAGAATTATTTCTGGACCCACTTTCTGATCCACACTATAAGGCGACAATGTCAGTGGGCAGATATGAGGAAATTAGAAGAATCATTCGCTTTGATGATAAGCGAACTCGTGCAGCGAGATTTGAAACAGACAAATTAGCCCCTATCAGTTATATCTGGAACATATTTATCAAAAATTGCACAAAACTTTACAATCCTAGTACTAATGTTACTGTAGATGGGCAACTTGTACCGTTCAGAGGACCCTGCAAGTTCATACAATACATGCCCAGCAAGCCAGCCAAGTACGGAATAAAAATCTTCTGGATGTGTGATTCTGCAAATTATTATGGCATAAATGGCGTAATCTACTGTGGCAAAGAGGTTGGTGCACCAGTACAGAAGGATCTGGGGTCTGAAATAGTCAAAACTCTTGCTGTTCCAATATTCAATTCAGGTAGAAACATTACCATGGACAATTATTTCACCAATGTTGAACTAGGCAATTTTCTGCTTGCAAAAGCTATTACACTTGTTGGTACTATAAAGCAAAACAGATGAGAAATTCCAGAAGCACTGAAACACAATCATCAGTGAGCACTTTATGAGAGTGCCTTTGGATTCAATAACAAAGCGACTTTGGTATCTTACAAGGCGAAGAAGGAGAAATCTGTAATTTTACTCAGTACCATGCATCACGATTGCAGTGTTGACAGCAATGACAAAAAATTGAAACCAGAAATCATCCTGCATTACAATACAACAAAAGGAGGTGTAGATAAAATGGATGAGATGGTGGGAGAATATTCGTGTAAGAGGCAAACAAAACGATGGCCTGTAGTACTATTTTCAAATATGCTTGATGTAGCAGCAATAAATTCATTCATTATTTATACAGAAACTCATCCGGAATTTCATGCACAGAGGAAGGACAGGAGATGCATATTCTTGAAGGACCTTTGTCATGAACTTGTAATGCCTCACATGATAGAGCGAAGCGACTTGAAATGCTTGCCAAAGCAAACTAAAGAAGCAATGAAACGGTGTGGCGTACAGTTTCAGATTATTCCAGAGCCAGGAGAAAGAAAACAAAATCGTTGTTTCATGTGTCCAAGAAACATAGAGAGGAAAACTGAGCGATATTGTTCCACTTGTATGGAAACTGTTTGCAAAGAACACTCTTCTGAAAAATTAACATGTCAGAATTGTTTGGAAGACTAATATAATAGAAAAGAAAGTTAGAATAAAAATGTAGCTGCAGCTAGTTTGCTATAGATTTCTATGCGTTTTTGTGTGTTTTCATGTCTTTGTGTGAAATTTGGGAAAAAAATGATTTTTGGGTGTTTTCTGTGAAAAATTATAACTAAAATTTTGTCCACTATTCATATTTTATTGAGCCATTTTTAAATGAACTTGTGAAAGTTATTTAAGTGTATTTTTCTACATTATGTGCATGGGGGCCTAAAAGGTCCCCAATACGTTAATATGTATATTTTTAACGTCATGCGTTCTAGGGTTAAGCAATAATAACTACTGTGGCGTTGCGCCTACTGTTTGTGTTGGGGAACACTCACTTGGCAGTGAATATCGTAGTTAGGCATGGTTTTTCACACAAAACAGTCCATACGGTTTATTTAAGCATCCTAAACCGCACCGTAAGCCAGGTTGCACAACACCAGCTTACACATAGTGTCCATTACTTCATCACGTATGGCTTTACAAAGCATTCACTAGTCACGCCTGTCTCTCTCCAGTCACCGGGTGACTGCACAGTTCAGTAACTGTCCTTTGTTAGTGCATACAGATCTTTCCCCATACCTGGGGTTACCTCTCAGGAGCTCCTGCTCAACAGGCTGACTCAATGTCAGTCCTGGCTTTGCCAACACAGAAGCCGTCCCATGCTCTGCAGGTATATGGTCTCACTAGGTGCTTCCAGGGAGTCTCCACTCACAGGAGCTTCCAACACCGACCATCCAGGTCCACGGTCTTGCCTCATGCTCTTCAGGAAGTCTCCAGTCGCCGAAGCTTCCAACACAGACCTCACCTCTTTCAGGACCTACAACACAGACCATTCAGGTCCAAACACTCATCATGTGACCTCAGTCACATTATATGGTTGTAACCACCCCGCATGGATAAGTGGGGCATGTGTGGTTAGCGAATTCCATCCCAGCTCTTTGACTTACCCTATAAGCCCCCTTATAAGTAAACACAGCAAACACTTGTGGAACTATAAGTCCCAGCATAACCACATCATTTTGGGCTTACAGCACAGAGAACCTCTGTGACACATACCGGCCATTTACAATAATGCCAGTCCCTAATTCACCATCATAATTATGCCTCCAAGCGCATCCTGAAGCTCACACACAGTGCCCCTGGCTGTAACAAGGGTCACTGCATCACACTACGCAGACCATGTTGACTACAATATGAAGAGGCCTCCCTGAGAAAACTTTATAGTGTCCTGTGTTTCAACACTACATCAGGCCAAATGCTGTTCACACTGCTATGAGAAACCTCCATTGCCTAAACATGATACTATGGCCAGCAGTATCTCAATTTGTCTCCCATTGAGCACATCATTGGTCGCCAATTGCAAAGGGAGCTGGCAGCTGCGGATTTGATGTTTTCCCAAGTGAATTTAACTTGGCAGAGCAGTAACAATTTTATGCTTTTTTATCATAAGTATGTTAACTAAGTACCCTATGTTACTTTCATGCACTATTGCGATTTGTTTATTGCAGGTTAATTGCTCATTTTGTTTTTTACCTTGGGTTTTATCTGTTTAGAGGCCAGTGTGAACATGCACCTACTGTTAGGGCTAGCGGAACGCACCAAATGAATATAGAGATTTTATTATAATAGATGCTTTCGCAGCCCGGGGTCCACCGTTCAGGCGAACCTGCTGTTAGCAAACGGCGGAACAATATGGCGGTATGAGCTAACTCTGTTACTTCACAGAGTAGCCGTGAACTCAAAGCACTGCACCCTTTAGACTTCACAGTGGCACAGGCTAACTACCCAAATGAGAGCAGTCAGTGGTCATGCACGCACACAAAACTCCTAGCCGGAGGTGCCAGCGTTCTAGGCGCTTTTCTCAGCCAGGTCCCTGAATACACACACACACAAACTCCTCGCCGGAGGTGCCAGCATTCTAGGGGCTTATTTCAGCCGGGTCCCGGAACACAATCATACATGACCACACTGGCGTAAAGTACATAACTTAGAACAATACTAGCGCATGGCCGTGTGGCCATGCGAGCCTTAAATAGTTGCAGCACGTACAGGACCTTAAGTTAGAAGGACCAATGAGAGGCTGCCACAGAGTGTGAGCACCTACAGGGCCTTCCTGAAGGACCAATGGCCTTAGCTTGCAGTGTCTGATCATGTGACCCTCGAGAGAGATCTTACTCTGGGCATGCTCAGAACGAGAAAAGCAGGACTTAGTCCCAGAAGCGTCTGCTCGCCGCTGCCCAGCACTGACTCCAATGGCAGAAGCAGGAAAGGCAGCAGTAACTCTCTGTACAGAGTCAGACTGAGCGAGACGCTGGGACCGACTTCTCTGCTAAGCAGGCTCCACTGTGGCAGGAGAAGAATGGGAGACCACAGCGGAGATGGCCTGAGATTCCCCCTGTGCAGAGGTGGGAACTCGACCCCTAACATTATCCCCCTCCTTGGGCCTCGCTACGTTCAAAGGCAGCAATGAGCTGTGGAGCCCGAATGTGCTCAGCAAGCTCTCAGGACCGTAACCCTTCCAGTCCACCAAATAAAATTTTTTGCCACGAACCACCTTGCACCCCAAAATAGCGTTCACCTCGTAATCGTCCATAGACGAACCCGATGTCCCGGCAGATGACTCAGAAAACCGGGACATGTATACGGGCTTAAGGAGGGACACATGAAAGGTGTCAGTGATACCTAGGCGTGGAGGAAGGGCTAGACGGTAGACCACATGGTTAACCTGTTCGAGGACCTTGAAGGGACCTAAGTAGTGAGGTGCAAACTTAGTGGACTCAACACGCAGCCTGATGTTATGGGCGGAGAGCCACACTAAGTCGGGGCAGGGCACCGAAGTGCATCGGCGGAGGACCTCATTCTCTCCTTGGAGGCCTGGATAGCATCCTGAGTGCGGTCCCAAATGTCTCACGCCTCCACTGCCCAGTCTGCCACCCTGGAATCAGCAGAGGACACGGGCATAGGCACAGGAACCCGCGGATTTTGGCCGTAATTAAGGAGGAAAGGAGTCTGATCGGTGGAGTCGGTTACAGCGTTGTTAAGGGCAAACTCAGCCCACGGTAACAAGGATGCCCAGTCATCCTGCCTGGCAGAAACAAAATGTCATAAATAAGTGACCAGAGTCTGATTGGCCCTCTCAACCAACCCATTCGTCTCGGGATGATAAGCCGAGGAGAGATTTAACTCAATACAGAGTAGACGACAAAGCTCCCTCCAGAATCGAGATGCAAACAGGGGACCCCGGTCACTGACAATCTTGTCTGGCATACTGTGTAAACGAAAGATATGCTTCATGAACAAGGCTGCCAGAGCCCGTGCAGACGGTAGCCGTGGAAGAGGCACCAAATGAACCATTTTGGAAAAATGATCGGTGATCACCCAGAAAGTGGTGCAGTTACGAGACTTGGGTAAGCCCACCACAAAGTCCATCCCGACCATCTCCCAGGGCCTGTCCGCCACCGGCAGAGGATAAAGCAACCCAGCTGGCCATTGCCGAGGGGACTTGTTCTTGGCGCAAGAGACACATGCCCGAACATAGTCTGCGACATCACGAGCCATATGCGGCCACCAGTATGTCCTCACCAGTAACTCAGATGTCCTTTTGGAACCAAAATGTCCACCCACCCTGGACGAGTGTGCCCAAGAGAGAAGCTCCGGTCGCAAACTGGATGATACAAAAGTCTTGCCCGGAGGCACAGACTCTAGCGATACCGGGGCCACGGTTCTCAGGCTCTCAGTGGGGACAATAAGCCGAGGCTCCTCTTCCTCCTCCACAGATGACACAACGGAGCGAGAGAGGGCGTCGGCACGAATGTTCTTCTCCCCAGAAAGAAAATGGAGAGTGAAATGCAACCGGGAGAAGAACAAGGACCATCTGGCCTGGCGAGAATTTAACCGCTGGGCTGTCTGCAGGTACACCAAATTTTTATGGTCTGTGAAGACTTGGAATGGAAAACGAGCTCCCTCCAAGAGATGTCTCCACTCTGAGAAGGCCAACTTCATGGCTAGCAACTCCCTGTCCCCGATGGAATAGTTCCTCTCTGCTGGTGAGAAGGTCTTTGAAAAGAAGAAGCAAGGATGCTTCCGACCTTGAGCATCCTTTTAGAATAGGACTGCTCCTGCACCAACAGATGAGGCATCCACCTCCATGATAAATGGCCGCTGCCCAGCACTGACTCCAATGGCAGAAGCAGGAAAAGCAGCAGTAACTCTCTGTACAGAGTCAGACTGAGCGAGACGCTGGGACCGACGTCTCCACTGAGCAGGCTCCACTGTGTCAGGAGAAGAATGGGAGACCGCAGCGGAGATGGCCCGAGATTCCCCCTGTGCAGAGGTGGGAACTCGACCCCTAACACCTACATCTTGCATATATGCCATCTTATATTCCAGTTCATTTTTTAGGTTTTTGTTTTAAATATTTGCGCTTTGTGCAAATAAGGGTGTGGCCTATCTTTTCTTTGAGTTGGAGATTATGTTTGTGTAGCTCCTCAGAGCTGGGTGTCTATTAGTCGGGGTCTCAGTCCTACTCGACCCTTACTCACATTCATGTCATTTGACATATGGTAAAGTTTTAAAACCAGAGGTTAGGACCATCCCAAATAGGGTCACCTTGAGACGGTGGGATGGCTTTTACATTTTATGTTAAATTATATTATTAACTAAGAACCCTATGTTATTTTCATGCTCTATTGCTATTTATTTATTTACAGGGTATTTGCTCATGTTTTTAAGGTGTATTTTGTCTGGTTAATGGCCAGTGTGAATAAGCATCTACAACTTGCATGCCTAACAGCTTATATTCCAGTTGATCTCTTCAGAAGTCTGCTTTGCTTTGTACATAGTCAATAATAACAAGAAGGCAATTACACCATGACAATTGCACCTTGCACTAGAAACATATTGCCCTATGACATAAATTTGAAAATACAGAAAATAAAAAAATTAGATGGGTACTTTTTTATATTTTATAGGGATCATAGACACCCTTGCCAAAAAATAGACTGTCTGTAGCAATACGGAACACATTAAACCTGGTGATCTAGTGGCGTGGGATGATGAGATGTGTAGGAAGGCCTCATTAAAAACTAGGCCCAATTTAAAGGAGTGGGTCTCCTAGACTCGTAATGCCCATACACTAAGTGTATGGGCTGACAAACATTTCCCCCAGGGAGATTACTTTTTTTTTTGTTTCAAATTAGTAATAGGCATCATAAAAACATCCTTGCACAAAAATTTAGTAACTTTTGTATCACGGAATACGTTCACCATGGTGTTCTAGTGGTTGTGGATGATGAGGATGACGATAAGGAGGAGGATAACACCAAATAGACCAAATCAGGAAGCTTATACTCATGTGTGGTTGTAAAGAGGTGCATGAGAATACACCTCCACAAAAAAGACACTGTATTTGATGTTATGTCTTGCTGTTTTCATTCAATGGTGTACAGAAGTCTTTCCCAATCCAGCCCTTCATTTCATAAGTCAGTCTGTCAGCATTTTCAGTTGAAAGGCGGATGCACTTATCAGTTATGATTCCACCAGCGGCACTAAATACTTCATCTGCTCTGACAGAACGCTAGCAGCAGGAAAGGCCAGGACCTCCAAGGCATAGAGAGCCAGTTCATGCCATGTGTCCAGCTTGGATCCCCAATAATTAAAAGGCACAGAGGATTTCCCGGAGGATGTTTGTACGATCAGCAAGGTACTCCCTCAGCATCTTCCCAAACATTGCACTTCTTGTGAAAGCACCCCTTGCCTCTGTGCTGGCGCAATGGGAGGGTCTGAGAAAACTGTCCCAGAACTTTGCCATTGTTCCCCTGTCTGTGCTGGATTGTACTTCTGTCTCTCTCGCCTGTACTCCTTGGTTGCACAACAAACTCTGACATCTGTTGCCAGCATTGTCAGATGGGAATTTTTTTTAGTAATTCCACTACAAGGACCCTCTGGTACAGCACCATTTTAGTACACCTGTCTGCCTCTGGAAGAAGATATTGAAAGTCCTCCTTGTAGCGTGGGTCTAGAAGTGTCACCAGCCAGTAATGAGTGTCACCAAAAATGTTAATAATTTGAGGGTCATGGGAAACAAAGCGCAACATAAAGTCAGCCATCCATGCCAGACTGCTAACAGGCAAGCCTTCCATGTCCTCACCAACAGGACCACTGACCATGCTGTCCTCCTCCTCCTCATCCTCCTCCCTGTCCTCAGGATATCCATACTGAGCAGACGGTATGACAGCTGTGCTTGTAGTACCATCTATAGCACTTGAGAGTAGCTCCTGTTCTTCCTCCTACTCCTCTTCCTCATTGTCTACCAATCCACATTGGGACGACATGAGGCTGGGCTGAGTGTAATCACCCTGTATGGTTCTTTGCTCCATGTCCTCGTGCTCCACCTGCAATGCATCCTCTTTAATTGTGAGCAGAGAGGTTTTCAGAATGCACAGAATCTGAATGGTGATGCTAATTATGGCGTTATCACCGCTGACCAACTTGGTGCAGTCCTCAAAGTTTTGGAGGATGGTACATATGTCTGACATCCATGTTGTGACGGGGTGTGCGACAGAGCAAGCAGAGACAGCAGACCGATGAATAATCCAAGAGACCTTTATTGAAACTGAGAGAATATTCCGGCAAACAGTGATCAGGTTCTTCAACTTACAATAAGGCCGCAACAAAATAACAAATCCAGGGCGACACCCGATAATCCGACTCCAGGGAAAACAAAACACTGGTTCATAGACAGGCACCAGGATCTGGCCACAGCAGCAGATCCTAGCTCCTCACACCACACAGGTCCCAGAAGAATGATAGTATATCCATGGGCTTATTGTTCCACCCTCTAGGGATCAGCCCCTTGGACTGGTGGAAGGGCTCACACCCACCCTCAAACATTTGTTACCTGGAGTTGAAAGTACAAAAGAGGCTCCAGATGTCCAGTCCCACTGTCCCAGACAGTTGGAGAAGCCCCCTGCAGAGAACAACAAATGAACACAATGCCCCCCAACAGAAGCAGGGTAGGAAATGTTAATGAAGTATGGTCTATGAAATCAGGGCGGGGGTGGTACTCCGTTACACATGTCCACTCCTGAGGTCTTATGTGTGGAGTCTGAACTGAATAACGATGGCCCTGTTGATGCTGGTAGTCAACAATTGCCCTCTTCTGCTCACAAATCTTTCCAACATATACAGTGTAGAGTTCCAACGCGTGGGGACATCACACACAAGTTGGTGGGCCAGAAGCTACAAACATTGCTGAAGCATGCAAAGGCGGCTGAAGCTGTAACTGACTTTCTAAAATGGGAAGATAGGTGGCGTACTTTCACTAGCAGGTCTAGCAGCTCCAGGTAGCTTTTGAGAAAACGTTTAATGACGAAGTAAAGCACATGAGCCAGGCAAGGTACGTGTGAGCTCATGTTGCCTCAGAGATGCCACCAGGTTCCGGCCATTGTCACACATGACAATGCCTGGCTGTAGGCTCAGTGGTGTCAGCCAAAAATCTGACTGCTTTTTCAGCGCTGTCCACAACTCTTCAGCATTGTGCGGTGTGTCACCTATGCAGATTAGCTTCAGGACAGCCTCTTGCCGCTTGGCTGAGGCAGTGCTGCAGTGCTTCCAGCTTCTGACTGATGTGCTCATTTCAGAGATGGAGGCTGAAGAGGAGGAGGTGCAGGAGCTGTAGACTGTGGGGGCAACCCTGATTGATGTAGGACCCGCAATCCTCGGCGTGGGGAGGATGTGTTACATTCCAAGGTCAGACTGGGTCCCGGCTTCCACTATGTTACCCCAGTGTGCCGTCAGTGAGATGTACCATCCCTGCCCACAAGGACTTGTCCATGTGTCCGTGGTTAGGTGGACTTTTCCAGTAACGGCATTGTTGAGGGCACTGGTAATGTTGTGAGACACATGCTGGTGTAATGCTGGTACTTCACTAAGAAGTATTGGCGACTGGGGGACCAAGTACCTTAGGACGGCCGCCGCCATCAGGTTGTGGAAAGCTTCCATCTCAATGAGCCTAAAAGGCAACATTTCAAGCAAAAACAGACGAGAAATTTGAGAATTTAATACTATGGCCTGTGGAGCATTGGCTGCGTATTTACGCTTGCGTTCCAATGACTGGGGTATAGACAACTGAAGGCTACGCTAGGACAAGGACACGGACGGGCTTGATGATGGTGCTGGTTGACTGTGGGCAAAAACAGGTGCAGGGCACAAGGCATGTTCACATGCATCATGGACTGGGGATTGGCCTGTATGCAAAACAGTGGAAGAAGCAGTGGTGTCACCTGCAGACAGTGTTCCTGGAGCCTGGAGTTCAGCCCACAAAGTCGGGTGCTTGGCCGACATGTGCCTGATCATGGTGGTGGTCAGGCTGGTAGTTTTGCTACCCCTGCTGATGCGGGCATGGCAGGTGCTGCAAATGGCCTGTTTGGGGTTATCGTCAGAGTCTTTAAATAATAACTAGACTCGGAAAGATCTAACAGTTGGAATGGCAAATTCCGTCATGTCGGTGTTACGGGGAACAGATGCACGCCTTCTGTCTGCAGCCACCACACTGCTTCTTCCTGCCTGTTGGGGTGCTATGCCTCCTTCCCCATGTGTGCTGCTGTCCTCGCTCTGCATGTCCTCCTGCCAGGTTGGGTCAATTACTATGTCATCCACCACTTCGTCTTCCACATCCGCACCCTGCTCCTCCTCCTGACTTTCTGGCAATTATGTCTCATCATCGTCCACCTTTTGTGACACTTTCCCACCATCACCTTCATGTGACCGTGGCTGCTCAAGTCTTTGGGCATCACTATATGTGATCTCATCTTGCCCCACTTCAAGTTGACCAGCTGAGAGTCCGGAATCTTTAAAGGGAAAAGTGAACAGTTCTTTGGAGTGTCCAAGTGTAGGATCAGCTGTCTCAGGGCACTTAGCATGGTGGGAGGAAGTAGGATCAGGGTGAGTAATATGCGGTCCACACTCACGGCTACTCAGACTTGACCGTGTGGAAGACATAGTGGTGGTGGCTAAGTGACTGGAAGCATTATCTACTATACAACCAACAACCGTTCCACACTGCTCTGGCTTCAATAGTAGTTTGCTGCGATCCCCTAGAAACTGGGACAGGAAGGTCGAGCAAGAAGATGTGGGTCTTTGTTGTGGACTACTTTCAGCTTGGCCACGGCCTCATCCTATGCATTCATCATCACGTCCACTTCCCTGTCCCTTGCCCCTAGTCTTGCCCATTTTAAATGGACTGCTGAAATATTTTAAAAGTTCAATACAAATGGATAAATTTTGAGAAAACTTATATGTGGTCAGTAGGGTGTTTCATTTTGAATGGTAAAAATTAAATTTTTGCAGACTTTGCTTACGCCCCGAGTCTCACTAATGTAAAAAGTATATGTGCCAAATTTCAAGACGATCGAACAATATTTAGAGGTTGCACACTTATCAGTTTAATAAAAGTGCGCAAAAAACAGATTTTCAATGTGAAGTATTTTTTAGAAAAAATTCAAACAATTAAAAACTTAGAATAATAGTGACAATAAACAGTAACATTGATAGGCAGTATCATACTTATTAAATTATTTACACTAATGTGCTGTGAAAGATGCAACTCCTTCTTTTGTTCGCTTGGTGACGGCTTTTCTATGATTAACTCTATAACTTTTCTATGATTAATTCTATAACTGTTTCTGTTGTTCATCTCTGATTGAATTATTAAACTTCTTTATTAGAGCAATGCCCCTTTCCACGGTATCATTCACCACCTTAAGAGCATTGACGGAGCGTCTTAGTGTATCACTGGAATATTCTTCTACTGTACGTCGTGGATCCCAAACATTTCAAAGAATGTCTTTTTTTTACTTGTAACAAAATCGCTGAGGCCTTTTCCTTCAAAAACTAGGTTTTTACCTTCCAACCGTTTCAGTTCCTTTTTCTTTGCAGGTTTCATTCTTAAATTTTCAAACAAGTTATCCTTCTCAGCCTGACCAATACGTTCATCCAAAACTGCCAATCCTATGTTAGTTTCTGACAGATACCAAATGTGTCTCTTAGCCACTGTGAGGGCACTTTCCCTGACATCTTTATCTGGATAATATTGCTGTAGCATCTCCACAAATCATTCTTTGGAGCCCATCGACTTACAACTGCCTCGTGCCAAAAGCGGACATATATTAGACAGACAAAACGTGCTACTTTTCTTATTCCTTTCAATTCGGTATTAGAAATATGCAATTGTTTAATGAATAGTACAATTTTGAGTATATATATGGCCTTTGCCATCCACCTTGCTTCAGTCAGAGCCCCTGGAGCCCTAAATTCGAAATTGTTTTCATCCCAACCTCCAAGATATAGAAGTGATAGCTCTAATAGCTCTTTGTACTCTTCTCTTGGATGACTGCCATCTTGCAAGATATTGTTGAGGTAGTCCACTATTTTCACACGTTGTTCTTCTAGAAAACCTTGAATGGGATTTTCTTCATCTAACATCGTGAAATAGGACTTCTTATCAACTGAATTCAACTGATTTCAGAACTTTCGGAAAATCTGGATGTCAGGTCAACTTGATGGGATGTTACAACAGTTACCAAACACTCCTTTCAAGATTAATTCGTGGGTGTGGTGGCGGCAAGCCAACCACAACAATGGTCTCCAAAATTCAGTTTCAATTCTGATACATGCTCCTTGGATCATTCCTGTATTAGATGCAGTTGTATCGAAAGATATACCAATGATAAGGTCACGTAGCACGAATCGGTCCACCTCCTGAATAACAACTTCAGCCATTAGCTCATCAGTACCTTTCTGGGCAACAGATACACCAAGCAAATGCTCAAAATCTTTTCCAGTTTCAAGAACAGCAGCTCTATCTTCTAGAGTTTGGACACTCCCTCAGGCAACAATTCACTATCCCAATGTAAGATTAAATGAGTAGGATTTTCAAACAGTGACTTTTCCATGTTCTCAGCCATTTGTCTTCTGTTAATCGCCCGAGCTCGGAAAACGGTAGATGGAGATATGGAAATGCATGAAACATCGTGACCAAGGCTTTTTGCAGTTGCAATAAATGAAGTACTTGCTTGTCGAATGGAGAATTGTTCTCGATCCCATGTAGCCATGAGTGTGTGATCAAGAGGTTTTAATCTACGACCTGCACAAGATTTTTTCACTGGTGGTGCAGAAAATTTGTCCTCTTCATGAATTGATGATGATGGAGATGAGACTGAGTGTTCCACTGTTCATTTTGGCGATTTCTTTATAATGTTTCTCCTTGTATGCCTCCGTTTTTTCTGCATTTATTTTCTTCTTTTTAATTTGTGAGGCAAGAACCTTATCTACACCACTCATTGATAAATTCATATAATCCTGTCTTTGTGACATAAAGAGTGCTTTATCGTCTTTTAGTACGCTATTCATGGAGATCACATTTTGCCTGGCAATATCAAATAGCTCAACAAGATCACCTTTCCAAATCTGCTGCTTCAAATTTACTTTGTCAATGTTTCCTGATTTTTCTTTACCCAGATGTTGATATTCCTTGTATAACTTCTGTATATGAGTTCGGATATTCTCCTCTGTCATGACAGAGATACTTGCTTTCTTCCACACCTCCTTTAGTTTAATACTTGTGGATTTAGCAGCACACGAGAGTGTTTCTTTCATTTCCTTGTGATGGTAAATAAAAACTAAAAGCACGTGTTCCTTGGAAGGGAGTTGAGCTCCCAAAAATTAACCACCAGGCACCTTTTCAAGTAACCAAATTCCATTTCTAGTACTCTTTTTCAGTTAAACTACCCGCAAAACATAATAGAAACACAACATACACATTAGTGTGATGTCGATGATACATTTTCATGAATTTCGGTACTTTCAGATCAAAGTGTGCAACCTCTAAATATTAATTGATTTCACTAAACATTTTTACATGGATCTTTTAGATGACTTAGACCAAGGATTCAAGCAAAGTCATATGTAAATCATAACTTTGGAAAAATGAAACACCTTAATATGTATATATTTAATACAGTATATGTCTGATGTAGTTCTAAATATTACTGGAGTAAATTTTAATTATTTCACTATACATATAAAAATACAGTTATAAAATCTCTACTTATACAAATATGGTATTTACTGTATACTGTATGAATATATACTGTAGAACTGCAGAATTATACTGTTTAAAATAATTCCAAATTACTAAATAATACATTGTATAACATATTTACACAACATATACAGTAATATAATTACACTTTTAGCCAATTCCTAAACCAAATCTTATCTCTCTGTCAATAATTTCCTGAAAAACTCTATTTAAAATTGTCATTTTTAGACTTATCGATTCTTTGAAAAGCTGTGATAATGGCGTCTTCAGCTTACCTCCCATAATGTGGCTTTGTGAAGACACCTGCTCCTGTTTCTGTCTGTCAATTTCTGCTATTTGTCGCTTTACAGAGAAATCTAAACCTTCAGTAGTTTTTAACTCTTTCAGTGCAACTTTTTCAGTGGACCCTTGGATCTTCTGGTAATTTTCTTCATACTTCATAGATTTGATTTTGGGGATAACTCAGTTTTGGAGATTTTGATTTTGGCTTCTGGTAAAATGTCACTGTCTGTTTTCAAAAACTTAGTATGATTTATTTTCCTTTCAAGATTCTCATGTTTTCTAGAAAAATCAAGGGATTGCGCACATTCAAATAAAGAATCTTTTTGTGACGCAATAACATGAGATACAGAATTTAGGAATCCGAATGTGTTTACAAAACAATTTACCATTGATTGTGTATTGAAATTTGTAATGACAGTTTTGTACAACTTTTCAAATATGGACATGAATGTAAACGTACATTCTTTCTGGCCAATCCTTAATTTTAGAAGAATATCAATATCTGGATAATTTTCTTTTAATTCACAGAATATCAGAATTCTTAATCTTTCTATATCGGTTAATTCTTCGTGGCACTCATCATCATTCTGAATTTTCAATAATAACCTTCTGGAAAAAGTTGCAGGAGCACATTTTAAACAACTGAATTTTCTCCTCATTAGTAGTGTTGAGCGATACCGTCCGATACTTGAAAGTATCGGTATCGGAAAGTATCGGCCGATACCGGCAAAGTATCGGATCCAATCCGATACCGATACCCGATACCAATACAAGTCAATGGGACTCAAGTATCGGACGGTATTCCTGATGGTTCCCAGGGTCTGAAGGAGAGGAAACTCTCCTTCAGGCCCTGGGAACCATATAAATGTGTAAAAGAAAGAATTAAAATAAAAAATATCGCTATACTCACCTGTCCGACGCAGCCGGGACCTCAGCGAGGGAACCGGCAGCGTTGTTTGTTTAAAATTCGCGCTTTTACTTGGTTACGTGAATTCCCGGCTTGTGATTGGTCAGGGCGGCCATGTTGCCGGGACGCGGACCAATCACAGCAAGCCGTGACGAAATTACGTCACGGCTTGCTGTGATTGGTCCGCGTCCCGGCAACATGGCCGCCATTAACCAATCACAAGCCGTGACGTCACGGGAGGCTGGACTTGCGCACTTTTTAAAAAGCGCGCGTGTCCAGCCTCCCGTGACGTCACGGCTTGTGATTGGTTAATGGCGTCCATGTTGCCGGGACGCGGACCAATCACAGCAAGCCGTGACGTAATTTCGTCACGGCTTACTGTGATTGGTCCGCGTCCCGGCAACATGGCGCCGTGACCAATCATAAGCCGGGACGTCACTGGAGGCTGGACACGCGCGTTTTTTAAAAAGTGCGCAAGTCCAGCCTCCCGTGACGTCACGGCTTGTGATTGGTTAATGGCGGCCATGTTGCCGGGACGCGGACCAATCACAGCAAGCCGTGACGTAATTTCGTCACGGCTTGCTGTGATTGGTCCGCGTCCCGGCAACATGGCCACCCTGACCAATCACAAGCCGGGAATTCACGTAACCAAGTAAAAGCGCGAATTTTAAACAAACAACGCTGCCGGTTCCTTCGCTGAGGTCCAGGCTGCGTCGGACAGGTGAGTATAGCGATATTTTTTATTTTAATTCTTTCTTTTACACATTTTTACATTAATGTTGTTTCGATACCGATACCCGATATCACAAAAATATCGGATCTCGGTATCGGAAATTCCGATACAGCAAGTATCGGCCGATACCCGATACTTGCAGCATCGGAATGCTCAACACTACTCATTAGTCAAATCAATCTTATCAGCAAAATACTCAAATATCTCTGAATTTCTGCACACATGGATTTTGTTATCATATGCAGGAATGATTTTGCATAATTTTAACAAGTTTTTCCTAACTTTAGTTTGGAGGAGTTGGGCCTCTGAGTCGTCTTCTATTTTTAGTGGTCTTTGTACATCTGTTCCTTGTATGTCATCTTCGTCAGTTCTCATGTCACCTCCCACGTTTCCTCCATCTTTTTTTACATCATGAGACACAAGGTCACCTTTAGAGGCCTTTACAGACACATGCCTTAAATCTTGTTCACTCTCAACATTACAGTCAATCTTGGGAACATCACTAATTTCCCTAGATACTCTTTCTACACAGTCTTTTTTGGATTTCTCTGACACAAACTTGTGAAATACGTCAACCAAATGTAAAATATTTTTCAATTTCTCTTTTTCTCTATTGTACTTTAGCTTAGAATCTAACTTGAGATTTGCTATATTGCATTCTGCATATAAACCAGATTACGGTTCGTGATCCATACCCTATGCCACTGATACCTGATTTGTTCAACCAGGTGGCTGGTGCTAAGTGGTTCTCCAAGCTTGACCTCAGGGGGGCGTACAACCTCATAAGAGTCCCTCAAGGGGATGAGTGGAAGACGGCTTTTAATACTCCTGAAGGTCATTTTGAAAATATGTATTTCTCCTTCCTATATTTATATTTGTTTTGCCCTGGGCACATTATTGTGTTTTCCTGTGTGTCTGCGACATGGTGCGTTTTTAGTTTTCCCTGTCTGTGCTTTCTGTGGGGGTTGGTGTGTGGTCTATTCACTGGGTGGCGGGTGGTGGTTTCAGCATAGGGCTGAAACAGGAGTCAGGGCCAGGCCTGGTGGCCCAGACAAGCACACCCTTAGTGTAAATTCTGGGAGAGGGACAGACAGGGTTTTCCCTAGTCTGAGGGATATCGCAGGGGCCCGGGTAACCAGTCTTAGCTTACCTAGTCTCCCCATGACAGTAGAGTTCCAGCGTGTGGGGACATCACACACCAGTCAGTGAGCCGGAAGCTGCAAATGGTGCTGAAGCATGGCAAGGGCGGCTGACTTTCTAAAATGGGCAGACAGATGGCGTACTTTCACTAGCAGTTCCTGCAGCTCCGGGTAGCTTTTCAGAAAACATTGAACCACGAGGTTAAGCACATGGGCCAAGCAAGTTACATATGTGAGCTCACCTTGCCTCAGAGCCGTCACCAATTGCCACACACGACCATGCCTGGCTGTAGGTTCAGCGGTGTCATCCAAATATCTTGCTGCTCTTTCAGCGCTGTCCACAACTCTTCTGCATTGTGCGGTTTGTCACCTATGCAGATTAGGTTCAGCACAGCCTGTTGCCGCTTGGCTGAGGCAGTGCTGCAGTGCTTTCAGCTTCTGACTGATGTGCTGATTTCAGAGATGGAGGCTGAAATACAAGAGGAGGATGAGGAGGAGGAGGTGCAGGAGCTGTACACTGTGGGGGCACCCCTAATTGGCGTAGGGCCTGCAATCCTCGGTGTGGGGAAGATGTGTTACATTCCAAGGTCCGACTAGGTCCCAGCTTCCACTATGTTAACCCAGTGTGCCATCAGTGAGATGTACCGTCCCTGGCCTCAAGCACTTGTCCACGTGTCCGTGGTTAGGTGGACTTTCCTAGTAACAAAATTGTTGAGGGCACGGGCAATGTTGTGGGTCACATGCTGGTGTAATGCCGGAACGGCACTCCGGGAGACATAGTGGCGACATGGGACCGAGTACCTTGGGATGGCCACCGCCATCAGGTTGCAGAAAGCTTCCATCTCAACGAGCCTAAAAGGCAACATTTTGAGCGCAAGCAGAAGAGAAATGTTATAATTTAGTACTGTGGCTTGTGGGGCATTGGCTGGGTATTTCCGCTTGCTTTCCAATGAATGGGGTATAGACAACTGAAGGCTGTGCTGGGACAAGGACATAGACAGGCTTGATGATGGTGCTGCTTGACTGTAGGCAACAACAGGTGCAGGTCTAGAGGCATCTTCACATGCACGGTGGACTGGGGATTGGCTTCTACACAAAACAGTGGAAGATGCAGTGGTGTCACCTGCAAACAGTGTTCCTGGAGCCTGGGGTTTGGCCCACAAAGTCAGCTTTGCTGCCATGTGCCTGATCATGCTGGTGGTGGTCAGGCTGGTAGTTTTGTTACCCCTGCTGATGCGGGCATGGCAGATGCTGCATATGGCATGTTTGGGGTTATCGGCAGAGTGTTTAAAAAATAACCAGGCCTGGGAAGATCTAAAAGTTGGAATGGCAACTTCCATCATGTTGGTGTTACGGGGAACGGATGCACGCCTTCTGTCTGGGCCACCACACTCCTTCTTCTTGCCCGTTGAGGTGATATACCTCCTTCCCCATGTGTGCTGCTGTCCTTGCTCTGCATCTCCTCCTGCCAGGTTGTGTTAGTTACTATGTCATCCATCATCTCGTCTTCCACATCCGCACCCTGCTCCTCCTCCTGACTTTCTGGCAATTGTGTTTCATCTTCGTCCACCTCTTTTGACACTTTCCCACCATCGCCTTCGTGTGACCGTGGCTGTTCAAATCTTTATATGTGATCTCATCTGGACCAACTTCAAGTTGACCGGCTGAGAGTCTGGAATCTTTAAAGGGAAAACTGAACAGCTCTTTGGAGTGTCCAAGTGTAGGATCAGTTGTCTCAGGGCACTCTGCCTGGTGGGAGGAAGGAGGATCAGGGTGAGTAATATCCGGTCCACACTCTCGGCTACTCAGACTTGACTTATATGTCATCAGTATGCCTGAAAAGCAAGTATTTGGAGACTACAGATACACCGAGCATCTGACGGAGATAACAGACACTTAAAATATGTTGACTTTTTTAAAATATTATTTAGCCACAAAATAATGAGTAGACCAAGGCTAGCAGACAAAAAAAAAACATATGCCTGCAAAGCGAAGATTTGGACACCACAGATACACCAGCCGTCTGACGGAGATAGCAGACTGTATAAAAAAAATATTTTTGTTAATTTTTGAAAACACTAAATACTCAGTAGACCAAGGCTAGCAGACAAAACAATGCAACGTATGCCTGCAAAGCAAGTATTTTGACACCACAGATATACCAGTTGTCAGCCAGAGATAACAGACTGAGCAAAATGTGGCCTTTATTTTTTGGGGCCCACCAAAATTGTGTCAATAACTTTGCTATGACACTAAAAAAAAAAAAAATGGAGTACTAAAATTGTAAGATATTTAGCACAATGATATGCGATGCGTGTGGCATACAAATCACAGTGATAAATATAAGAACTGTAGCTAAATATTTTGGGGCCAGCTAGAGATTTTTGGGGCAGAAAAATGGTGTCCAAAAATATTGTAAGACGCTACAAAAAATTATAAAGTACCAAAAAATAGGCCAGATTTTTCTGCGCACTCATACCTGATGCCTGTGAGAAATTTTTTTAATTGTTAGATTTTCACGTTCTTGTATTGCAATGACCTGGCTGTTGTCTGCAGCGTGACCAAGCAAATAAATATAGAAAAAAGGGGGCTATGGATTGCTTTCTAATAAAATGAGCAGGTATAAGCTGCAAAAAAAAGCTGCAAAAAAAAATTGCCACAGATCACTGAATCTAGCTATACATAAAATATGCAGCAGCAGACAATAATGGAGCATTTATTGGTATGCAGTGAAATCTATGTACTTACATACAGTGCCTGCAGGCCTTGCACTGATGTGGATATGTGCACATTTGTAGATTGTGAGCCCTCGCGGGCAGGGTCCTCTCTCCTCCTGTTCCAGTTATGACTTGTATCGGTCAAGATTATTGTACTTGTTTTTATTATGTATACCCCTCCTCACATGTAAAGCGCCATGGAATAAATGGCGCTATAATAATAAATAATAATAATAATAATAGACTCCTTTGCCTACCTAGGGCTGCAATCTATGTACCACCGAATTAGCAGCAGCTCTCCCTGTACTAGCTGAGTCCAGAGCAGAATGCACAGAGCTGGGCGGTGCCAGGTCTCAGACCTGATGAAGCTGTGCTGCGGCCAGCCAAAAAAGGAGAAGACCCGAGCTCCCGCCAAATAATCCCCGAAATACTCAGTGCTCGCCAAGTACACTGAGCATCGTGATACTCGGGCGAGTACCGAGTAGTGGCAAGCACGTTCGCTCATCACTAGTGAGGAATAATATTTAGCAATTAGCTTTAAAAAAAGATGTTTAGTATATGCTGGCACTGAGGAATATAATTTAGCTGTAAAAAAGTGGTTAAGTATATGCTAGTAAGCAGGAATATTATGTGGTGCCAAAAAAAATTATTTCGTATATGCTGGTACTAAGTAATATTATTTGGCTCTGAAAAAAGCTGTTTTGTTTATTATGGTACTGGCTGAAACCCTGCCTCTCTCCCAATCCCACAGTCTGTTCCTACACTATACAACACAATGCAAACTAGCAAGAATCTGCAGCTTGTACTTGCAATGTTAACACCCAGGTGCCTGTCTTTCACTCTCCCTCATGTTTTATCTCTCCCTAGGCTAGCTTCACCTAACAGATAACTAATCTTCACACTCAGTAGCTCTTAAAAGAACTTTTTGTAATCACAAACTCTCCCTATGTGCTGCTTTCACTCTCCCTATGCTCACACTATGCTGTCACTACGTTGTTTCCAGCTTTAATTTGCACAAAATGGTGTCAGCAAGGAATAAATATTCCCTAAGATGCTGTAAGGCAAGCAAAACACAGTAATGTCATGCCAAAGATGGCATCAGCATTACTGTGATTGGTAAGCAAGACCAGCATGTTCACTGGCTGCAAATAAAGCACCAAACATGGGTCACTTGAATACACTGAGGTGAATAGTTAATTACTCAATGAGTAACGAATAGCCCGAATAGCGTACTATTCGTGTGAGTAACGAATAGTGTTGAATGTATTTGCTCATCACTACTAATATCTCATCCCCCTGGGTGGCTCCATTAGATCTGGATCAAAAAATTGTTTAGCAGGACTTATTTATGTTTATGTTAATATACAGAGGCCATAAATTTAATACTAATACTATTATTAATTAGTATCTCACCTAGCTGGAAAAACTAAAACTCAGAGTACTAAAAAATACTCGGAGGACCCCCGAGCATGCTTTAGAAATCTCGAGTAACGAGTATATTCGCTCATCACTATTGGTTAGTGATCCATTCTGTGTTCTAATTGAAATTCAATGTCACATACAAAGTCAAAAGCTTAAATAATAAATACACAAACCATCAGAAGGCATTTCCACAATATTGGACTATGACCCAGGTATCTAGTCTCCTCAACTACCATTGAACTCACACCACCTATTCTCAATGGCTATCAGAACAAGACGAATGGTATTTTATCCACTTCATTGATGAGTTCTCTTTTGGTCTTGGTTCCATCGAAATCCAAAGATTGGTCTATATTCTACATACTGTAAGCAATGCCATGAAAAGGTCTTCAGGAGAGAATGTGAAACTGTCCCGAGAGCTGAAAAGCCTCCATCACTTAAAGAGTTCTAATGGGTTTGCTAAATGGAACCGCATTAGGGGCAAGTTTCAGGAATGACTGGTAGAGTTGGGGCAGGACCGGTCATTCCCATCTTCCAATCAATCAGGTGCAGCTGGGTTAAAGGGGCAGTTGACTTGACATAAGTGCCTCGATATGGAGGTGGGAGCTCATATTGAACTTAGGTCTGTGTGCTGAGGACGAAGGACCTTGAGCACGTTGCGCAGTTCCTCCTAGTGGCTGCCAGTGAAGGACTGTTTACTAAATGGGTGAGTCACAAACATTTGTGGACTTTTGTTTATTTTGTTCACCTCCTGCTGTACTGTAAGTTTTGTGTGCATGCATGACCACTGACTGCTCTCTCTTGGGTACTTACCCTGTGCTCCTGTGAAGTTAACAGGGCGCAGAGCTTTGCTTTCACGGCTGCTCTGTGAGTTAACCGAGCTAGCCAATACCGCCATATAGTGCTGCCATTTGTCTAGCAGCAGGTTCTCCTGCACAGTGGACCCCGGGCTGCGAACGCACCAATAACAATAAAAACTATTTTCCTCGGTGCGTTCCGCTAGCCCTAACATACTGTATAGGTTTGTGATGTACAGTATATTTAATGATACATATTATATCATAAGTAACAAAATAGTCATCATTAAGTGGGAGGCATTGGGTTAGCGGTTGGATTTACTCAAAGCCAGTCAGACCATTTGTTTGGCTTTGCTTGAGCTTTTGCAGACACATTTGCATACATGGCTAAAGTAAATTTTTGCAGCAATTATAATTTTGTCTACAATCTACATGAATTTCCATACACTGAAAGCAAACAGAAAAGTCACAAATTTTGGCCCATGCCATTTTTGCATTTTAAAATGCGATGTATTAGGCCAGTCTCAAACATCCAGATATTTCCGGTACCGGAGAACACGGTGCCGGAGTTATTCAAGTCCGTGTGTCCATGTGCTCACGTGATACATCTGTGTGATGTCTGTGTGTCCATGTTTAGCGTCCGTGAAAACACACTGACATGTGCAGAGACACATTCATTTTAATGTGTCTACATGTGTCAGTGTCTCCAGTACGTGAGGAAAGACTGCTACGACCCATAACCGTTTTCTCCCATTAAGTGACACACACAAATTATCAAACTTGAAAACTTTTATTGGGAAATATAAGCATAAAATTTCCATCTTTTAACTTTGGGTAAAATATTTGGTCGCAGCTTATAAAAACAGGCAATATCTGCCAACAAATTTGGGTGTAGGGAGATTAACTGCCTTCCGGACTCCTGGGCAGGTATCTTCACCACCAACAAAACTCCACCCTTCCGCCAAGGAGGAGCGAATACAGAGAGCTGCGACCCCCCCCCCCCAACGAATGCATAGCCTGTACCACACCTTCACGAAGCCCATTGAGGAAGATATCCAAACCCGCCTCGTACAAATGAACTCCGTCTGGAAGAAAAAAAAACGGAATTATCTCCCTCCAGACGGTGGTGCCTTACCACTACACCATTCTTAAATCTCACGAAGCGCGATATCCTCTGATTCAAAGTGCGTCTGGATCTCTCCATAGCATCCAATTCCCTGGCACCCCGCCACACCAGTTTTGGGATAACTTCGGACCAGACTAGTCGCATCAGCGGGAAAAAACTCGGGAATTTGTCCATATCAGATCTGATAAGCGTAAGCAGCTCGGCAAGTGGAAACGAAGCCAGGTCATTTCTTCCGGCATGGATAACCACAATGGCGGGAGATGAAGACACCCTTGCAATGTGAGCGACCTCCGGCAGCACTTGGGACCACGTCAGACCTCTCATACCACGCCATATCACATCGACATCATCAAAAACCCAAGGATCGCCCTCCTGGGCACAATTCAGCACGACGAGCTGCCCAATAGATGTATGAGTGACCCACTATCCAGACACTGGGTCGCACTCCATCTAGGAAATAAAGTATACAATTAGCCAACATATAATAACCAAAAACACTAACGATAACTTCTCCGATTTGTATCTGGAGCTGCTTCTATATTATTATTAGACAAAACAAAACCAAAACCAAAAATATTTTTTTTTTATTATAACACTAAGTCAGGCTTGATATATCTGGCAAAACAGCGGGATTTCCACCTGCCCACCCTTTGAATCTCTGATTCAAATAAACCCGCCCTGGAAGCTTCAGTCGCTGCACCTATACGAAAAGAATGAGTCCCAAATTCTGCTGCAGGCATTCCCCCAAAAAAAAGACAACGCACGTCTCAATATGGCTAAAAATTGGCCCGACACTAGAGGGAAACCACTCGCATGCATGAAAAATTGATCACCATCCTTTCTCACCTGCATGTAGTTCTTGATTAACGTTAATGGACAAACGTCCTTATTGATGGCAAATATCGGGAACCACGTCCCCAGCCCTCCTGATCAGTTTTAGATTTACATATCCTGAGATCGTGACAAATCAATACATCATCACGCCTCAGTACACCCGGTTTATTTAGGGCCATGGGTAAGATCTCACTGACCCGCATGGCCCCAACAACGCCAGTCCGAAAGCCGCTGATGTAAGTGCAGCTTCATAGTTATAATCGCAAACTAATACCGCGGATTTAACCAAGCTAATTAGCAAATCAAAAGAGATAGGACGCCTGTTGTCGCAGTGCTTATCCACTCGGCGCCAACCTTTCAATAGCTGGCTGACTAAAAAAGAAAAATGTTTTGTGGAATCTGACCATCCTCGCAATTTAAAATGGAAGGCTAACGCAGACACACGGTTGCGCGCTACCGCACCCGATACTCCCTTGGCATGCAATTTGGATAGAAATGCCATGGTCACCTGCATCCGAACATCATCCGAAGACCCCACCGGCTTTCCGTCTGCTAAAAGCCACCACTCCTCCCACGCCTTACCATATGCTCTCCAGGTCGACGGAGCTACCGATGAGCGTATTAGCGGCATCAGGTCCCCAGGACATCCCAGATCGAATGTAGGCAATCCACCTCCTCCAAATGCTCCTGAAGAAGCAAATCCGTAGGTCCTGTGAATAAATCCCAGTTACTAACTCTGGAACAGTCTCATTGTTATCAGATAATGTATTAGATTTAAACCAAACATTAAACATTAAACATTTTAATACTATGGATCTGATCAGGTACAAAACCAAAATGAAGGAGATGCTAGGTAGCTGATGGCATGCGCCCCGCCAACGGTTTCAGGGTGTAAGCAGATTTGCATGTTGGCCAATAGTGGGCCCCATATTTCCATGGCAACCGCAACGGGAAAAGGTCAATCAAGGTTGGGTCACCGTTCCACTCCTTGGCAATCCAGGAAGCAGGCCATTGGGCGGAGCATATTTGGCTGCCGAAACGAACACTGAAACCCGTGTGGCCTGACGCTGCAAACAACAAACCCATATCAACGTTTGAACACTCTGTCTCCTGAAAGCAAGTCCTACCATTGTAATTGCTGAGAAACATCTTCCATGTGTTTAAATCAGAACGTAACTGAGCTGTGATCCTGAATCTGTGATGACGTTGTTCCACTCCTCTCGTGGCAAAACGTCAATCTGCGAGAAAATATCCTGCTCGCTGGCATGATCCTGCATGCAAAATTTAGTGAGCCAAGAAGTGACTGCATTTGCGTCAATGTGACTTTGCCATTAATGAGGTCCAGCAATTTGTTGATTTTGTCTTTCGGCAATCTAAATTCCATGGCGACCGTGTCGATTTCAAACCCAAGGAATGTGATCACTGATACTGGCCCTATCGTCTTCTCGGGGAAAAGTGGGACCCCAAAATATGTCATGGCATCTTTGAATTGTGCCAGCGCTGTGGAACAGACTTCTGAGTCGGCTGGGCCAATTATCAAAAAATCATCAAGATAATGAGTAATGGCGGTTAGCCGAGAGATCTCGCGGGCAACCCATTCTAAAAACTTGCTGAATAATTCAACATAAAAACAGGAAATTGAGCACCCCATGGGAAGACATGTGTCGTAATAGTAAAAATCCTCAAATTTGGCTCCCAGTAATTGGTAGCAATCCGGGTGAACCGGAAGTAGACGGAAAGCGGATTCTTTGTCTGACTTGGCCATAAGGGCCCCCGGACCAGCATTTCTGACTAAATCCACCGCTTTATCGAAGGATAAATAAGTTATGGCTGAGTCCTCACTGCGTATGCCGTCGTTGACCGACATCCCCCTGGGGTAGGACAGGTGGTGAATCAACCGGTACTTGCCTGATTCCTTTTTGGGAACCATACCTAGGGGTGAAACACGCAAATTAGGGAAAGGAGGTGTCTTAAAAGGACCGCGGAAGCGACCCAACCCGATTTCCTTACCCAATTTCTCTGCTAACACGTTGGGTAACTCCCTAGCTGATTGTAAATTTGGGGCTGACTGCGACTCGAGGGACCAGTTAAACGGGATGAAAAAAAAAAAACCATAGGAAAAACCGAACCGCAGTTGCGCCGCAGCCGACTTATTGGGGTATTTGTCCAGCCACGGCCCCATTCTTTCTACGCTCGCTGGCGTCGGTAACCTCACCTATAGAGGGGTTTTTTCCGGGGTTAGCTTCTTGGGGCTGAACGCTCGTGCTTATATTTGCAGAGCCCGGAGAACTTACAGTGTCCTTCATTAAATAACCAGCACGAACCTGGCCTACGAGTAGATGCTGCTGCCGTGTTGCTATTGGACCCGGCAGCGGGCACATGAAAGGATTGAGTCGTTTTTTGGGCCATCATCAGGCGAAGCCACGAATCCGTGGCTTTCACACCCAGCCTAATTGGGGATTGACGGACAGACGACGGCGGAAATCTTCATCATATTTCCACCATGCTAATCCCCCGTGGGCCTTGTAGGAATTATAGATGCTGTCTAAGTATACAAAAAGCTCAGAGCACCTCTCCGGGTGCTTTTCCGCCATAACACATCCTAGGAGGCCCAGATTTGTTCCTTGATGGCGCTGTCCTAGTGAGCCCCTAATGGAGGGACACCACAAAACAGACCATCCTTATCAACGTCCGGGTGAGGAGGGAGGGGCTGCCTGCACGATCCTGACGGTTGTAGTATTTGGGGTTAACATAAATCCTATACCCTGTGGCTGCATTGGCTACTGTGTCTGAAAGGATGATGTTGGTTCTCTCCCCCCCCCAAGCCCCAACAAAGGGTACTCACCAATTGGTGCACCAACCTCCGAACGGCTTGTGTCCCGTGCCACGGGAGTCATCGAACCTTGACGCTCCATGCGATGTATGGACCTACGACGAGAAGACTCCTGCCTGTGCGACCTGCTTGAAGAAATGCCTGATGACGAAGGCGAGCGCCAACGCGACGCTCTAGAATGCCTACTGCGCCGGCTGGACCTGGATCGATACGAACGCCGCTTGCTGTCAGAACGACCGCGCTTCCTATGTCTATTCCTGCGGTGCCCTCTGGGGGATGACGATGATGACGATGATGATCTGCGCACGGAGCAGATACCCGCACTCTGTCTGTTATCCAGAGCCGGGGTGCCAGCACCCTGAATTGGGGGACGAACACCGGTTGCCATCAGCGATAGCGATGCTGGGGCGTTCTGATGTTCGGCTACCGCCGCCTGAGAGGGAGCTAATTGGCCGCCTGGTATTTGCAAATACGGGGTCCTAAAGATGAGTGGGTAGGATGGAAACTGCGACTCTCCTCCTATACTAGACTGGGAGTATGCGCTGTGCTGTCCGTGCGCTAGTAGTATGTGAGGTGAACCCACACTCTGCTGCACTGGGGCTGCCGTATCCCTGCCCCTGTCAGTATTGGCCATAACTTCCCCCATGTTCCTAGCAAGTGGTGGGATGCCCCCCTGCGGAGCCTCAGTCTCCTTCTCTGCAGAACCTGCATCCTGTGAGGAAGCAGACGTTCCCTGGGCCCCCCCCCCATGCTATTACCAAGTAAGCTTGCTGTGCCAGGTAATAACGCTGGCACTTGCAGGACTGCACCCCTTCCTACTGTAACTGGGGCAGCAGGGGCTGAACTAATGTGCGTGTCATGCAGCGCCGATCCCTGCACCTCCCCCACCTGATGTACGACGCTGCTTCCCGCCGTGCTAATGTGCCTGGTGCCCGAGTTAGAAGAAGCGCGCGCACGCGAATTGCGCGCGCTCTTCTTTGAATGTAATGGCGGGCTCAGCCGTGCCGGAGGCCGGGTGGCTCTGCGAGAGCACCGACCCTCCGGCGGCACCGCCGTCGCCATGGCAGGGAAGGAGTCGCTCCCGGTCAGCAATGCTGCTAACCAAGCGCTACCTTCCCTGCTAATCCTGTCCCTCACCGCTTCTCCCAGCGGGTCCATGATGCCGGCTGCCCTCACAGGTCCGGGTCCAGGGATCGGATGTGCTATCAGCACTTCCGGGCGCCAGAAGCAGGGGATAAGCCCCGCCCCCTCTGCGGGGAGTTAACCCCATATTCCATTTGGCCACAGAATGGGAGATCTGCTTTTTACACAGGGGAAGGCGCAGCAGTCAGGGGACAGCGGCGTAAGCCGCAGTGTCCCAAACTGTCACCACACGTACCGGAGCCACTGACGTGTGAAACCAGCCTTACACAGCTTTACACCTTTAAATGGAATTGATCTTCAGGTTTTTGCTACTGCAAAGAGTTTAGAGCACTATAACGAAAGGGCAGAGACCCTATCCAGTGATGTTTTACTTACAGGGCTTCTTACTGTTATTTTGATAAAAATCACTGTATTTTCTGCTGCAGATTTACAAGTTATCCGAATGTTGAGTTCTGTATAATCCTGCCTACATGACTTTCTTGTCTATGCAGAAAATAAATGGCCAATCAGAGGTGGGGCAAGGCTGCACATCAATAATTTAACTAAAGTTATGTCCATGTTAAAAATACACTTTAAGTAAAGGGTTTATGATGTGAGGAAATTTATTGGAATGAATTCATGTCTTTTTTTCTTAAGAATTAAATGGGATAAATGGTATGATGATATAATGCTATTAAACTAGACAGATCACTGCTTAAATTTATTAGCAGAAATCTGTCCACTGTAATAGGATTTGGCACCAGGTCCTGACCTCTGTGGACCTCCATTTAAACAAGACATGAATGGAAATTGAGAAATTAGTTTTAATATTTTCACGATAGCTTTACAGTTACAGACAAGTTTATTTCCTAATTTAAGGTATTAACTGGGGTTGACAACTCGATTTTCATCATTTTTTTGGACAGCATATGCAAAATCATGGACATCTAACACTGTTGGACATGGAAAATCAAATGCACTTTAAACAGTAAAAATAATCTGTTAAAATGATCTTTTAAAGAGTAAAAATGGACTATGTTTATCTAGGAAAACTGATATGAACAAATAAGCACCAATCACTGTGAACTGTAAAATGAGTGCACAATTAATATGATAATAATCTTTATCAGCCAAAATGGGAAAAAAAATCCTATTTGTATAGACCATCCAAGAAGATATGGAAACTTGGAGACCATGAAATGAGTACAAACTAGACATGCAATATTGTGAAAGTTTTATTTAGGTGTGGAAAAAATTATGCAAAGTAAGAATGCTTTGAAAAAAAAAGTGAACAAAAAATAATTCTTAATTAAATCAATAGCTGGAGTGAACGCTAGGGTTGAGCGACTTTTACTTTTTCAGGATCGAGTCGGGTTTCGCAAAACCGGACTTTGTCAAAAGTCGGGTCGGGTGAAATCGGCCGATTATTGCGAAAAGTCGGGGATCCGACCGAAACACGAAACCCAATGCAAGTCAATGGAGAATCAAAGTCGGCAGTGAGTGGAGGACAGGAAAACACCAACAGAGCCCATTTTAATGCCAAAAACATCAATTCTTGTTACTTAAGCTTGTCAATCTTAATTTACCTTATAATAATAGTTAGCCATTAAAAATTTGGGGGTCATTTGGCAACAGTTGTGGGGGGAGTAGGGCTGGCTCAAGTTTTTCGTGGGCCCAGGAAACGCGGACTACGCCACGGCGGTGGAGCAGGGAGAGGTAAGTATTTCAACTTTGCAAGTGCTGTGATCCTGAGCAAGCAGGGGGGGCACACTCGTTCGCATTGCCACTGGCACAGGGCCCCTCAAAGTATGGCGTTGTGATTGACGGCGGGGGCGCCTCCCACCGGCAGAGACACTTTTGCGTACTATGAGGGGCCCTGTGCCAGTGACGTCGCCAACGAGTATGCCCCCCCCACCTGTTGAAGGAACCTGCACTTTCATCTGCACCTTCCTCTTTGTCCCCATGTAAGGTGGTATAGTATGCGGGAAGGGGAACCAGACTTTCTGCAGGGTCAGATACTGGCTATGTAGAGTGCAAGGGGAATGTAGTGGTCTGGGTCAATGTACCGGCAGACTCATCTAGCAGTGGCTGGGCAATGGGCAGGATGAGGAGGAAACACAGATATAGGCCCAAAGAATAAAGCAGGCTAAATGCAGTTCAAAATTGGTAACAGGAGTAAACAGGCAGCACTGCTTTGTTCAGTGGAGGAGAACAGCAAGGAGCGGCAGACACCGTTAGTAGGCCCAACCAAACCAGTAGGCCAAATGCAGTTTTAAAATTCCTATAGGCCGAAAGCCTGAAGATTGAAGCTCAGGAGAAAAACACAGGAGAATACCAAGGAGCGGCAGACACTGTTAGTAGGCCCAACCAAACTAGTAGGCCAACTGCACTTTAATATGTGATATCGGCTGCAAATTGAGGCTCTGCTTTGTGCAGTGAAGGACAGCTGTATTGAGTGGCGCAGACAGACTTACTAGGCCTAAAATAAAAAAGTTGGCTCAGTGCAGTTTAAAATGGGTAACAAGGGTACACAGGCAGCACTGGTTTGGTCAGCGGAGGACGATTGCTAGGAGTGGCGCAGACAGACTTACTAGGCCTAAAATAAAAAAGTTGGCTCAATGCAGTTCTAAACTGGTAACAGGAGTGAACTGGTGGCACTGCTTTGTTCGGTGGAGGACAACTGGAATAAGTGGCTGACACAGTACGTTGGCCTAACTAGTAAAGCGGGCTAAATGTCTGCAAAAAAAATGTTCGTAAATAAACAGGTGGCAAAGCAACGTACAGGGGTGGGTTCCTCTGCTGAGTACCAGATAGTGGTAGTTCGCGCACAGTATTCACAGGTCAAAATGGAGGGCATGGTCCCTGTATATATTTACTATCATCTCTCAATTTGTATTGGCAGTGCCATTGAAGGATTTAACAGCACCGACTAAACAGCGGTGGAGCACTGTTTGAGCTGGGGGTGAACACTCTCGTGGGCGGCGGTACTGGCCCAGGGCCCCTCATATTACGATGGTGTGTCTGACGTTGGGTGTGCACCCCCACCGCCAGAGACACTTAATTGTATGATGAGGGACCCTGTGCCAGTGCCGTCGGCCAAAAGTGGGCACACCCACCTGTCCAGGCAAACGGCACTCGCACGGGTGCTTGTGCCAAGTGGTGACCATGGGCCCGTGGGGGGAGTCAGCCCATTTAGGGAGGTGTTAAAAATGGCCTATGGTGGACATTCAGCAGCAGCAAATGGAGGAATTGGAGCAGTCAGTAAGAGGAGTCCAAAAGCAAGACCTTTTTAAAGGAAAGCTACGTGTCAGCAGGGGAAGGTGGGGCAAAAGAATTTGAAATCCATGATTGGTTCATTTTAATGAAGGTTAGATCATCAACATTTTGGGTAGCCAGACGTGTCCTTTTTTCGGTCAGTATTGAACCAGCAGCACTAAAGACTCTTTCTGATAGCACACTGGCAGCAGGGCAAGCGAGCTCCTGTAATGCATATTCTGCCAATTCAGGCCAGGTGTCTAGTTTAGATGCCCAGTAATCAAAGGGGAATGACCTGTGAGGGAGAACATCGATAAGGGAGGAAAAGTAGTTTGCAACCATACTGGACAAATGCTGTCTCCTGTCACTTTGAATCGATGCAGCTGTCCCTGTCGTGTCAGCAGTCATTGAAAAATCACTCCACAACCTTGTCATAAAACCCCTCTGTCCAATGCCACTTCGGATTTCTGCACTGCTAGCACCTCTGCCATGTTGCCCCCTACGGCTCTTGTGAGAACCATGACCGCCGCTGTGTGCTGGGAATGCCAGAACCAAACGGTCTACAAGAGTTGCTTGTTTGGTAGCCAATATTTGCTCTAGGTTCTCATGTGGCATGATATTTTGCAATTTCCCTTTGTAGCGTGGATCCAGTAGGCAGGCCAACCAGTAGTCGTCTTCGGTCATCATTTTGACAATGCGGGGGTCCCTTTTTAGGATACGCAAGGCATACTCAGCCATGTGGGCCAATGTTCCAGGTGTTAATTCACTGCTTCTGCTGGGTTGAGGAGCACTTTCTTGCAAATCTACATCACAAGTGTCCCGCAAGAAACCTGTACCAGACCTTGCATCGGCACCAGTTTCTTTTGCCCCCTGAGAAGCTCCCTCCTTCCATACATATTCAGCCCCATCATCCTCCTCCTCATCCTGTTCGTCCGCCACCTAGTCCTGGACAGTTCCCTGACCAGACAATGGCTGACTGTCATCAAGGCTTCCCTCCTCCTCGGCTGCAGATGCCTGCTCCTTAATGTGCGTCAAACTTTGCATCAGCAGACGCATAAGTGGGATGCTCATGCTTATGATGGCGTCGTCTGCACTTACCAGCCGTGTGCATTCCTCAAAACACTGAAGGACTTGACAGAGGTCTTGTAGCTTCGACCACTGCACACCAGACAACTCCATGTCTGCCATCCAACTGCCTGCCCGTGAATGCTTATCCTCCCACAAATAAATGACAGCACGCCTCTGTTCACACAGCCTCTGAACCATGTGCAGTGTGGAGTTCCACCTCGTTGCAACATCTATAATTAAGCGTTGCTGTGGAAGATTTAGCGATCGCTGATGGTTCAGCATACGGCTGGAGTGTACGGGAGACCGGCGGATGTGCGAACAAAGTTTTCGCACCTTCAGGAGCAGGGCTGGTAACTCCGGATAATTTTTCAGGAAGCACTGCACCACCAGGTTCAAAGTGTGAGCCAAGCAAGGTATGTGTTTAAGTTGTGAAAGGGCTATGGCAGCCATAAATTTCCTTCCGTTATCACTGACTACCTTGCTGTCACGGGGAGACTAGGTGGGCGAGAGCTAATAACCCGGGCCCCTGCAATTTCCCTCAGACTAGGGAAATCCTGACTGACCCTCTACCTGGAGTTTACACTGATGGTGTGCATGTCCAGGCCTCGAACCTCACCCTGTCTCCTGTTTCAACCCTTGGCTGAAACCTCCGCCCACCACCCAGTGAAGAGGTAATACACCAATACCCACAGTTAGCACAGACAAGGATAAAGGAAAATATACACCACTCCGCAGTCACTCAGGAATACGCTATAAATGTGCAGGGCAAAATAAATACAAATATAGGTAGCAGCAAATAAGACAAAGGAAAATACACCACCAGCAATGAATCTTTAACAACCAGCTCACCACTCCAGACCGAGATAACAACGCACAAGACAGAAGCTATAATCGGCGACGCCCAATGATCAGGAGAACTATTTAAAGGCAATGGGCATGGCCCAGCTTCCAATCCGAGGATAAGGTAAATTAACCCCGGAACAGCTAGATAACATCTAGCCGACGCCAATGAGCAAATAGTGGTCAAAAGCGGAATTACCGCTGCCTGTCGAACGACCTGGTCTGAACAGCGTCCGACATGACACTTGCCTGCCTCAAGATGTACACTGCCCAGCCATGACTCACTTTCTTGCTGCAAGAACTCGGCCAGTACTTCCGCGGTGTGTCTGTTGTTGCCCAAACACTTCATTTCCAACACAGCCTGCTGACGCTTACCACTAGCTGTTCCATAATGAGACACCTCGTGTGCAACACTGGCAGCTGCAGATGGAGTTGCCAGGCGTCTGCGCTCTGTGAACGAGCTGTCGCTGCTGGAGGAGGAGGAGGAGGAGGGGTGTCAAACGCCTACTGCCAACTGTTTCCTAGACCGTGGGCTAGGCAGAACTGTCCCACTATGGCTGTCCCCTGTGGACCCTGCATCCACCACATTAACCCAGTGCGCCGTGATGGACACGTAACATCCCTGGCCATGCCTACTGGTCTATGCATCTGTGGTGAGGTGCACCTTTCCACTGACAGACTGCCTCAGTGCATGGACAATGCGGTTTTTGACATGCTGGTGGAGGGCTGGGATGGCTTTTCTCGCAAAGAAGTGGCGACTGGGTAGGTCATAGCGTGGTACTGCGTAGGCCATCAGGTCTTTGAAAGCTTTACTTTCGACCAACCGTTAGGGCATCATCTCTAACGAGATTAATCTGGCAATGTGGGCGTTCAAACCCTGTGTACGCGGATGAGAGGATGAGTACTTTCTTTTCCTCACGAGAGTCTCTTCTAGGGTGAGCTGGACAGGAGACCTGCAGATGGTGGAACTAGCGGTGGTGGTGGTGGTGGTGGTGGACATGGCGGATTGAGAGACAGTTGGTGATGTTGGCCTACATACAGTGCTTCCTATCAATAACCTTCTGATTCCCTGCCTGCTTTGGCCTTGCGACGATCCCTCCACATTTGCTGCTGGTGGTGTCCGAACCGGTGGGTTTACAGTGAGGGAAGCAATGGAGTGTTGCTGACTACCTTCATTCTGACCAGGTGCACCAACGGTACAGGACGTTTGGTAATTAGTCCAGGCTTGCAAGTGCATGCTGGTTAAATGTCTACGCATGCACGTTGTATTTAAATTTTGAAGAATCTTCCCTCTGCTAAAGGTCTTTGAGCATTTCTTACAGATCACTTTAGACTGATCATTGGGATCTTGGTCAAAAAAATGCCACACTGCACTCTTCCTACTATGGAATTCCTTTTCAGGCATTGCATGCTGTGCAACTTTCAGCGGTTGGCCACGCTGTCCTAAAACTGTTTTTGTCACACGTTTTGGGCCTGATACGGGCCTGGCTGATGACAGCTGTTGCGATGTAGATTGGTGTTGCTGCAGATAACCCTCCTCCGCTTGTGAGCTAGTGCCAGCGGCACCCTCTTCCCCCAATGGCTGCCAATCTGGGTCAAGAACTGGGTCATCTATCACCTCCTCCTCCACAATGTCATGTGCACCTTCCTCAGTGTCACCATGTAAGCCGGTGCTATAGCGTTCGGGACGGGGCACCATAGTCTCATCAGGGTCAGATTCTGGCTCAGGAAACTGCGAGGTCAATGTAGTGATCTGAGTCAATGGAACAGCATCATAATCTAGCTGTGGCTGTGCATCAGTGCACTCCATGTCCGATTCTTCTTGTAATGGGCAGTGTACAATTTCCCTTTCTAACCCTGGCACGGTATGGGTAAAGAGCTCCATGGAGTAACCTGTAGTGTTGCCTGACACATCCTTCACTTTTGGTTTGGGAGAAGGACACAAGGAAACGTCTTTTTCCGGACCGGAAGCATCCACTGACGACTGGCTGCTCTTAGATTTTGAACTTTGGGAAGAGGAGGCGAAAGAGCTAGAGGCTGAGTCAGCAAGGAAAGACAAAACTTTTTCCTGCTGCTCCGGCTTTAAAAGCTGTTTTCCTACTCCCAGGTAAGGGAGCCTTCGAGGCCTTGTGTAGCCAGACGATGATGCAGGCTCAACACCTCCAGCCTTAGGTGCTACTGTGTTTTTGCCACTACCACAAGATGCAGCACCACCACCACCATCAGTACTAGCTGGCAACCCCCGCCCACGGCCTCTTCCACCAGACTTCCTCATTTTTTTGGGGGGAGACACTGAACCACAACTCTGGCCCAGTGGTATAACACAACACTATGAACGTGGCAGAAAGTGGCTGCCTGATATACGACACACTAGCAGTACAGCAGAATATAAACTGTGTGAGAAATACTATCTCACTTTTGGGGGGAGACACTGAACCACAACTCTGGCCCAGTGGTATAACACAACACTATGAACGTGGCAGAAAGTGGCTGCCTGATATACGACACACTAGCAGTACAGCAGAATATAAACTACGTATGTGAGAATTACTATCTCACTTTTGGGGGCAGACACTAAACCACAACTCTGGCCCAGTGGTATAACACAACACTATGAACGTGGCAGAAAGTGGCTGCCTGATATATGACACACTAGCAGTACTGCAGAATATAAACTGTGTGAGAAATACTATCTCACTTTTGGGGGGAGACTGTTATGAACTGGTGGCCTAGGAGCAGCATGGACGAGCTCTGGAGTAGGTGGCCTCTATACTGACCGCAGACCCTGAACTTAACACATCAACTAGAAGTAGCCGTGGGATGTTCCTGTCACTCCCTAGACACCTCGTCACGGCCGGAGGACTAATTACACCTAAAGAAAGAAACAGGAATACTATCTTGCCTCAGAGAAAATTCCCAAAGGAAAGGCAGCCCCCCACAAATATTGACTGTGAGAGGAGAGGGAAATTACAAACGCAGACTGAAAACAGAATTTAGCAAAGGAGGCCACGCTACCTAGAAAGAAAAGACAGGAAAGAGTACTGTGCGGTCAGTATAAAAAATACTACAAAATTCACCACAGAGAATACAAAATCTCCAAACCTAACTAAAGGCATGGAGGGTAACTCTGTGACTCCAGAGCTTCCAACTTGGCTGAGTAAATCTTAACACAGACAAAGCTGGACAAGAAAAAACATAGCAATTCACAGAACTATTAAGTCCACCGCATGTGGAGTGCAAAAACAGAGCCAGGACTTATCTTTGATGATTTGGACAATCCAGTAGGAGAAACCAAGCAGAGATGTGGATCCCTAGAAAACAATGGACAACTGGCACTCACTAAAGGAAGGAGCCAGACTAAATAGCCCCGTCCAAAGTGGAAGCAGCTGATGACTGTTGTGAAGGACAAACAGCAGCACTACCACTTATAACCACCGGAGGGAGCCTAAGAGCAGAACCCACAACAGAATTCACAACAGGAGACACTGAACCACAACTCAGGCCCAGTGGTATAACACAACACTATGAACGTGGCAGAAAGTGGCTGCCTGATATACGACACACTAGCAGTACAGCAGAATATAAACTGTGTGAGAATTACTATCTCACTTTTGGGGGAGACACTGAACCACAGCTCTGGCCCAGTGGTATAACACAAAACTATGAACCTGGCAGAAAGTGGCTGCCTGATATACGACACACTAGCAGTACAGCAGAATATAAACTGTGTGAGAAATACTATCTCACTTTTGGGGGGAGACACTGAACCACAACTCTGGCCCAGTGGTATAACACAACACTATGAACATGGCAGAAAGTGGCTGCCTGATATACGACACACTAGCAGTACAGCAGAATATAAACCGTGTGAGAAATACTATCTCACTTTTGGGGGGAGACACTGAACCACAACTCTGGCCCAGTGGTATAACACAACACTATGAACGTGGCAGAAAGTGGCTGCCTGATATATGACACACTAGCAGTACAGCAGAATATAAACTGAGTGAGAATTACTATCTCACTTTTGGGGGGAGACACTGAACCACAACTCTGGCCCAGTGGTATAACACAACACTATGAACGTGGCAGAAAGTGGCTGCCTGATATACGACACACTAGCAGTACAGCAGAATATAAACTGTGTGAGAATTGCTATCTCACTTTTAGGGGGAGAAACTGAACCACAACTCTGGCACAGTGGTATAACACAACAATATGAACGTGGCAGAAAGCGGCTGTAGTTATTATAAAAAAAAAAGTAAAAAATTACTGCAATAACACGCTCCCTAGTCCCTACAATGATCTCAGGACAGGTATGGCAGCAATAAAAAGGACTTCAGAACAAAAAAGTGTGGACAAATAAACAAGACAGGTAACTGTGCAGAAAGGAGCAACAGGATTTTTGCTTTGAAAAAAGCAGTTGGTTTGCACAGCACCGTGCACACAGCTATGCAGCTGCTGCACTAAAATACGACCTCCACTGTCCCTGCACAAAAAGGTGGTGTGGGACAGTGAAAATCGCTCCAGCACAAGCGGTTTGGTGGTTTATATTTCCTCCCTAACTCTGTCCCTGCTTCTGACTAACTGCAGCAAACTCTCCCTATGCTCAGATCGGCAGAAGTAAGATGGCGGTCGGCATGCACGCCCCTTTATAGCCCCTGTGATGTCACAGAACAATCAAACAATTTAAAAGTAAAATTTTTGTCCCTGGCATCATATGTGAGTGCACAGAAAAATCTGGCCTTTTTTTTGGTACTATATAATTTTTTTGTAGTGTCTTACAATATTTTTGGACACCATTTTGCTGCCCAAAAATCTATTGCTGGCACAAAAATATTTAGCTCCAGTTCTTACTGTATATTTATCACTGTGATTTGTACGCCACATTCTTCGCATATCATTGCGCTAAATATCTTACAATTTTATACTCCTTTTTTTTTTTTAGCGTCATAGCCAACTTGACACAATTTTGGTGGGCCCCAAAAAATCAAGGCCACATTTTGCTCAGTCTGCTTTGTCTGGCTGACGCCTGGTGTATCTGTGGTGTTGAAATTCTTGCTTTGCAGCCATACGTTGCATTGTTTTGTCTGCTAGCCTTGGTCTACTCAGTATTTAGTGTTTTCAAAATTAATTAATAAAAAAAAATATATACAGTTTGTTATCTCTGGCTGACGCCTGATGTATCTGAGGTGTCAAAATCTTCGCTTTGCATATCATTGCGCTAAATATTTTACAATTTTAGTACTCCAATTTTTTTTTTAGTGTCATAGCCAACTTATTGACACAATTTTGGTGGGGCAAAAAAAAAATCAAGGCCACATTTTGATCAGTTTGTCATCCCCTGCCTGACGCCTGGTCTGTCTGTGGTATCCAAATCCTTGCTTTTCAGGAATACATTCCACTGTTTTGTCTGCTACTTTTGGTCTATACAGTATTTTGTGGTTCAAATTTTTTTAAAACATACAGGCCACATATTGAAACAGTTTGTTAACTCCATCAGACGCCTGGTCTATCTGTGGTCACCAAATACTTGCTTTTTAGGCATACTGATCACATATAAGTTTTCTCAAAATTAATCCATTTGTATTGAACTTTTAAAATATTTCTGTAGTCCATTTAACATGGGAAGGCAAGGGGCAAGGCACGGGGAAGTGGACGTGATGCTGATGGTGCATGCAGAGGACTAGGCCATGGCCAAGCTGAAAGTGGGCCACAACAAAGACCCACATCTTCTCGCTCGACCTTCCTGTCCCATTGGATAGCGTATAATGCTTCCAGTCACTTAGCCACCACCACCACCACGTCTTCCACATGGTCAAGTCTGAGTAGCTGTGAGTGTGGACAGGATATTACTCACTGTGAACCTCCTTCCTCCCATCATGCCGAGTACACTGAGACAACCGATCCCACACTTGGACACTCTCACACTCACACACTCACACTTGGACAATCCTTTTAAAGATTCCGGACTCTCGGCTGGTCAACTTGAAGTGGGGCGAGATGAGATTGTATGCAGCGATGCCCAAAGAATTGAACAGCCATGGTCACACAAAGGAGATGGTGGGAAAGTGTCAAAAGAGGTGGACGATGATGAGACACAATTGCCAGAAAGTCAGGAGAAGCAGCAGGGTGCAGATGTGTATTCTCATGCACCTCTTCACAACCACACATGGGTATACGCTTCCTGATTTGGTCTATTTGGTGTTATCCTCCTCCTTATCCTAATACTCATCATTAGTGTTGAGCGATACCTTCTGATATCAGGAAATATCGGATCGGATCGGACCGATACCCCCCAAAAAATCGGGTATCGCTGATACCGATACCGGAAACCAATGCAAGTCAATGGGACACAGATATCGGAATGAAAATAAGCCCTTTCTTTCCTTTGCACATCCAGTTCCAGAGGGGGGAAGAGTGTGGGCGGTGAGTGGGCAGAGACTGCATGTCTCTGTGTGTGGGCGGGGTCTGTGCGGGACCGTGGGGGTCTGTGCGGGCCTGCCGGGGGTCTGTATGGGCCTCTCAGGGGTCTGTGCGGGCTGCCTGGGGTCTGTGCGGGACTGCCGGGGTCTGTATGGGCCTCTCGGGGTTTGTACGGGCTGCCGGGTGTCTGTACGGGCCTGCCGGGGGTCTTTGCGGGCCTGCCAGGGGTCTGTACGGGCCTCTCGGGGGTCTGTACGGGCTGCCAGGGGTCTGTGCGGGCCTGCCGGGGGTCTGTACGGACCTCTCGGAGGTCTCTGTGTCTGTGTGCAGGCATTGTCCGATGGGACTACAAGTCCCATCGGGCTCGGGCTATGCCTGCTACAATGACAGTGATTGACACATTAGCCAATGATGGGACAGTAGTAGTCCCATCATCCGGCTAATGTGTTGAATGTAAAAAAAAAACACAAACATACACTACATACATATTAAAGCCTACATTGTAACAGACCACAAACACACCCCGAAGAAGATTATAATACATGTGCAAGGACGTATAATCACAGTTCAGTGCAAAGAGATAGAGAAAAACCTACAAAGAAACAACACCACAAGAACCAATATAAAACCAATTGTTTTATTAAATCAAACAATAAAATCACAAGAGATTGTGTACAAGAGAATAACAGGGATGACAATGATTCACCTAAAAAAGGCAGCTCAATGCCCACCAGGTATAAAAATATCCCAACACAGTAGATACCCCCGGAAGAAGGCAATAATGCCGAAATGCGCGTTGGGGCAGGTGGCAGCTCAACTCTCCAGGTAATCATACTACCAGCCCACTATCCCTTTGTTGCATTTATGCTGCTCTATATTTATTTTTGTAATTGCCACTATGGGAGCCATTTTCTGATTTTATTACACTTGGTATTTATTTAACTTCATGATGTGGTCTCTCTGGTGTTGCTATCACTCCAAATATGTGCACAATGCATTTGCACTTTGAGGAGGTACATGTGTTTATACCTTTGTTCTACTGTCAATTTTATCATGTACCGGAGACACTGACATATGAAACCGGCCTTAAGCTGGAGTTACAATAAACGAATTACCAACGATCACGACCAGCGATACGACCTGGCTGTGATCGTTGGTAAGTCATTGTGTGGTCGCTGGGGAGCTGTCACACAGACAGCTCTCTCCAGCGACCAACGATCAGGGGAATGACTTCGGCATCATTGAAACTGTCTTCAACGATGCCGAAGTCCCCCTGCAGCACCCAGGTAACCATCGGGTTACTAAGTGCAGGGCCGCGCTTAGTAACCCGATATTTACCCTGGTTACCATTGTAAAAGTAAAAAAAAAAAAACACTACATTCTCACATTCTGATGTCTGTCACGTCCCCTGCCAGCGTCCACAGGGTTAAAACTGCTTTCGGCAAGAGCGCTGCTAATGCACGTGCTGCTGACGAGAGCTTCCCTGCACTGAATGTGTCAGCGCCGGCAGTAACAGCGGTGACGTCACCGATGTGCTCTGCTTTACGGCCGGCGCTGACACAGTCAGTGCAGGGAAGCTCTCGGCAGCAGTTTTAACCCTGTGGATGCCGGGGAACGTGACAGACATCAGAATGTGAGTATGTACTGTTTTTTTTTTTTTTTAACTTTTACAATGGTAACCAGGGTAAATATCGGGTTACTAAGCGCGGCCCTGCACTTAGTAACCAGATATTTACCCTGGTTACAAGTGAACACATCGCTGGATCGGCGTCACACACGCCGATCCAGCGATGACAGCGGGTGATCAGCGACCAAAAAATGGTCCTGATCATTCCCCAACGACCAACAATCTCCCAGCAGGGGCCTGATCGTTGGTCGCTGTCACACATAACGAGATCGTTAGCGGGATCGTTGCTACGTCACCAAAAGCGTGACGTTGCAACGATATTGTTAACGATATCGTTATGTGTGACTCAGCCTTTAGTCAAAGATAAATCAATTTGCTATAAATTTAGGTCTGGTCAAGGGGAAAGTGCAAACATTTGTTTAAGTCAGTAAAATATAGCACAGAAGACAATATTGGGCATCTGCATCGTGAACACATATAAGCAGGACTTTCCCAATTTCCTCAGTAAGGACAGCTTCAATAAGCAATAAATGTTTGTGCATTCAAACTCAACATAGCAATAATAAAGATGTATTTTTTTAGCATGCTACAAAGATGTATCACTTACATACAACACAAGTGTGATATAAAGTCCATCAACTTGCATCCTTTTTGATACATCCATGTAAAAAACACATGGCAGAAGAAGAACCATGTGCTGATGCTACATTTTTAGGACACATCCCCTCATGAGCCATACATTTTATTCCCATCACCAGCATTTTAAAGATGAAATACAAAGAAATGACAGCTAATTAAAATATATATTCATGATTAGAAAATGGCAATAGAAGGAACCTGAATAAAATATAGAGCAAAACCTATTCATATGATGCAAGTATCTACAGGATGGGCCATGTATATGGATACACCTAAATAAAATGCAAATGATTGGTGATATCAACTTCCTGTTAGTGGCATATTAGTATATGGGAGGGAGAAAATGTTTCAAGATGGGTGGTGACCATGGCGGCCATTTTGAAGTCAGACATTTTGGATCCAACTTTATTTTTTCCAATGGGAAGAGGGTCATGTGACACATCAAACTCATTGAGAATTTCACAAGAAAAACAATGTTGTGCTTGGTTTTAACATATCTTTATTCTTTCATGAGTTATTTACAATTTTGTCTTTGTTTATAGCTATTGACATGTCACAGAGGTTAACACGTGAGGAGGCAAAATCATTAACGCCGATCATACAGCCGCAGTTCCCACACTGTCAAATGACAGTGTGAGCCTGCAGCTATGATAGGAGGTAGAAAGTTTACCTCTGGTCACTGGGGTCGGCTGATGAGACCAATGCTCCCATCAAGCTGTGCCTGCTGCCGCTAATAACAGTGAGAGCAGGCGGTGATGAGAATATTCATCAGACTTCTTCGCACTGTGCTAGTGGTGATCTCACAGGAGGGAGGTCACCGCAGTTCATTGGTCCAGCTAGGAACGCAGCCTCAGTGACAGGCAGTGACCTTGATGACATCACCTTTGCTCACTGAATGTGTGCTAACAGCATCTCATTCACCATTGGCTTTCAGCCTGGACAATCTCATCTGGGCACCGTTCAGGTTGAAAACTAGTAATCCCCAGACATGGATTACAACATGAGACAGAATGACTGACAAGTGAGGGATATTGTTGCTTTTTATTTTTGTTTTATTACAGAAGACAAGGGATTCAATGGAATGGGCGATAGGTGAGTATAACTGTTTGTTATTTTTAAATAAAAAAGGAAAAGTGTGTTTTGTTTTTATTTCACATAAAGGACTGTATTCTGGCTGTATTTTTATTTACAATATTATAAGATTTGTAATGGAGAGGCGTCTTTTAGACTCCTCTCCATTACTATCCCATGGGCTTGATGTCAACAGACAATACAAGCATGACATCATCCCCACAAATAGGAACCCCACTTGTCACCGCTGCAGGGCACGTGGGAATAGCCGGAAAAAGCACCAGAATTGGCACATCTAATAGATGTGCTTTTTCTGGATGGCTGTGGGCTGCTATTTTTTGACTGGGGGGAGACAATATCCATGGCCCCTTACCAGCCTGAGAATTCCAGCCCTCGGTTGTCTGCTTTAGCTTGGCTGGTTTTAAGAAATGGAGGGGACCCACGCCATTTTTTAAAATTATGTCTTTAAATAATTAAAAGAACAGCATGGAGACACTCTATTCTTGATATCCAACCTTGCTAAAGCTGACAGCTAAAGGTTGCAGCCCACAGATGTCAGTTTTGCCTGCCTGTTTATCAAGAATACAGGGGAGCTCAAACCATTTTTTAAACTATTTATTTAGAGCACAGGCGCCGGCTGATGAATACTTCCACCAGCTTCCACCTGCTCTCACTGTTTTTAGCGTCAGCAGTTGTCAGCTGATGGGAGTAGTAGTCCTACAGCCGACGCCAGTGATCGGAGATAAACTTTTTACCTCCAATCATAGCTGTGGGCTCACGCTGTCATTTGACAGCTTGGGAACCGTGGCTTTCAGACCGGCAGTAATGATTTTACTGCCTATCAGAAGAGATGGTTGCTGCGCTGTCATTCATAATGCAGTGTGGCAAACACTGGATGCTCAGCCCCCCATTCAAGTGAATGGGGTCCGGGTTCGGGTACAGGTACTGTTCTGGTACCTGATTCAATTTTAACTGATCAGCTGAACCCAAACATCCAGAGGTCCACCTATCTCTACAGAGGTTGAACAGAAAAAATATATAGTCAGCAGCCCTGATCAACGTTCGAATTCCCAAAACTCGGATGTTTAAGAATATAGCAGCAAGGTGAGAAAAGCAACACTTAGTTTTTAAACTATAAGTGTAAAATGACATAGAAGGTAGTAGCAGGGGCAAGGCCGGCATAAGCCAACCACTGCATATGACAAGTGCCTGGGCCAACTCGCCATCAGGGACACGGACAAGCTATGGGGTCTGCGAGTCAGCAAAAGCAGTGTATGGGGCCCACTCTGTGTCAAGCATTATATAGGGCCCATTCTAAAAGGAGCATTATATGGGGCCTATTCTGAATGGAGCATTATATGGGGCCAATTCTGAATGGAGCATTATATGGGGCCCATTCTGTTTGGAGCATTATTCTGTATGGAGCAATATATGGGTCTCATTACACTGTAGAGAGCAATAAATGGAGTATATTCTGAATGGAGCATTATGTAAAGCCTATTCTGTGTGGAACATTATATGGGGACCATTCTGTGTGGAGCATTATATGGAGCCCATTCTGTATGGAGCAATATATGGGGGCCATTCTGTTTGGAGCATTATTCTGTATGGAGCAATATATGGGGCCCATTACACTGTAAATAGCAATATATGGGGTCCATTATACTGTATTGAGCATTGTATGTGGTCCATTATACTGTATGGAGAACTATATAAGAGGAAATTGACTTTTGTAAAGGGTACACTGCTGAGGACAGTTTTAACTGGTAGGATACATTTATCAGTATCCCATTTACCTCTAATACTAATGGTACTGAATCCTGTGTACCCTCAATCACCTGAATCCCCTCTGCTATATGGTATTGCAGAATTTACAATAGATATCACTCATGTAATGTAAGAAGTCAGTAAAATCTGTCATTGTACTATACCTACATTTCTGTGCCATACCTGTGCATCATGAATCGTGGTATAAATACATACAGTCACAGACAGCTGTCAATAATGCCGCAGGAAACAAAAGAGTTTCTAGCTGAGATAAAATTATATCCTTTATTAATACATAAATCATTCATAAATATACAAAAATAAGGTGGGAAAAAGTCTTACAATGGGAGGGGGTGCAAAGAGTAAAGTTGAATTACCTCAGGTCCCTAGATGCAAACCTGCTACACATACAGCATTGGCAAAAATTAAGAGACCACTACATCAAAACCTTGTCATGGGCAGCCCAATCTCCAGACCTGAACCCCATTGAATATCTCTGGAATGTAATCAAGAGGATGATGGAGAGTCACAAGCCATCAACAAAGAAGAACTGCTTAAACTTTTGCGCCAGAAGCAGTGTGAAAGACTTGTAGAAAGCATGCCAAGACGCATGAAAGCTGTGATTAAAAATCATGGTTATTCCACAAAATATTGATTTCTGAACTCTTCCTGAGTTAAACATTAGTATTGTTGTTTCTAAATGATTATGTCCTTGTTTTCTTTGCATTATTTGAGGTCTGAAAGCACTGGGTTTTTTTTTTTTAATTTTGACAATTTTTCTTTTTCATAAAAAAAATACAAAATTTATTGCTTGGAAATTCGGAGACATGTTGTCAGTAGTTTGTAAAACAAAAGAGCAATGTTCATTTTACTCAAAAATATACCTTAAAAGAGAAAAATCAGACAAACTGAACATTTTGCAGTTGTGTCTTAATTTTTGCCAGAGCTGTATATAAATACTTCCAGAAAATTCGTATGGGCTAAGCGAGAGCAATAACCAGTAGTAGATGCAACATATACAGTATACAAGGCAAAGAAAACCTGCTATTACAATTAATAAAGTGCATTGTGCCTTCACTATAAAGCAGTCTCCACCAATATTGTTGCATCCATAAGATCACAGTAAATACTCACAACATTAGATAAAATATATTGCCCCTGCAATTAAGTATAAGAGGAATGCTACTCACAATACCATGGATAGTACTGAAGATCTCATTTATGAATACAGCATTCACTTAAGTATAACGATTAATATATCAATATCGAAGGTATTCAATACCAAAGATATTCAATGAGTACATAACCTCAAGCAGTCGCTGTAGTCAGGATCCTGCACCAAGCATGTGAACACTTCTCTGACCTCTACGCAGTTTCGCTTACACTTCTTCCGGGGGGAAGAGGGGTGTGACTACCACTGAGACTCTTTCACCTGGGGCCCATGAAAATCTGGACCTGGCCTTGTGTGTCTGTGCATGTGTGCGTATGCTTATACATATGAATGTGTGTGTGTTTTTGTGTGTATGTATGTGTTTATGCTCCTTAAAGGGTTATTCAGCAAATAATCAAGTTATCTCCGATCCATATGATCCAACCACTTCCCCCCCCCAGAGATTCTGAGAACAGGGCTCTGCAGTCTCGTCCTGAATGCAGCAGAGTTATGCATGCATGACCTCTGCTCTGTTCATTATCTATAGAGCTGCGATCGGCTATTTCCATCAGTTCCATAGAAAATCAATAGAGCAGAACAGAAGTCAAGTATGCGCCCGTTCCAATCCATTCATGGCTGAGCTGCAGAGTCCTGTTCTCAGAATGCTGCTGGTCCCAGTGGTCAGTCCCTTAAAAGTCAAGTGAGTTACCCCTTATCATCGGGATTGGGGATAACTTTATTTGAAGAATAAACCTTTATCAGATACGAGATAGTTGGGCCTAGCAGAGTCAAATCCTAACGGAGATAAATATCTCCATCTAAGTAAAAAAAAGTATCTATAATATAACGCTGGGAGCGTCACTCTGTCCGAAGCCTCTATAGACTGCGCAAGCGCAAGCGCCGGCGCAGTCTGGACCGCACAGAGCGACGCTCCCAGGAGATCGCGGTATGCGTAAGCGCTGAACGCACACCGCGATCTCCACCGGACAAGCAGGGACGAGCCAGGAGGCGGAGGGTGAGTATACTTACCTGACCCGTTCCACCGACGCGCTTCCGGGCCGTGACTGTCCCCCTGCTCCCGGAATCGGCGCCTGCGCAGTCCGCGCTTTCCGGCGCCATTTTCTTGAAGACACATTGCAGTGTCTTCAAGAAAATGGCGCCGGAAAGCGCGGACTGCGCAGGCGCCGACTCCGGGAGCAGGACCAAGAAAATGGCCGCACCCAGCACAGCCGCCGCGCCCAGCACAGCCACGCACAGCCGCCCACAGCAACGCACAGCCGCCGCACCCAGCACAGCCGACCATAGCCGCCCACAGCCACGCACAGGCGCCCACAGCCACGCACAGCCGCCGCACCCAGCACAGCTGCCCACAGCCACCCATAGCCACGCACAGCCACCGCACCCAGCACAGCCGACCACAGCCACGCACAGCCGCCGCACCCAGCACAGCCGCCCATAGCCACGCACAGCCGCCGCACCCAGCACAGCCGACCACAGCCGCCGCACCCAGCACAGCCACCCACAGCCACGCACAGCCGCACCCAGCACAGCCACGCACAGCCGCCGCACCCAGCACAGCCGCCCACAGCCACGTACAGCCACCCATAGCCACGCACAGCCGCCGCACCCAGCACAGCCGACCATAGCCGCCCACAGCCACGCACAGGCGCCCACAGCCACGCACAGCCGCCGCACCCAGCACAGCTGCCCACAGCCACGCACAGCCACCCATAGCCACGCACAGCCGCCGCACCCAGCACAGCCGACCACAGCCACGCACAGCCGCCGCACCCAGCACAGCCGCCCATAGCCACGCACAGCCGCCGCACCCAGCACAGCCGACCACAGCCGCCGCACCCAGCACAGCCGCCCACAGCCACGCACAGCCGCCCACAGCCACGCACAGCTGCACCCAGCACAGCCACGCACAGCCGCCGCACCCAGCACAGCCGCCCACAGCCACGTACAGCCACCCATAGCCACGCACAGCCACCGCACCCAGCACAGCCGACCATAGCCGCCCACAGCCACGCACAGGCGCCCACAGCCACGCACAGCCGCCGCACCCAGCACAGCTGCCCACAGCCACGCACAGCCACCCATAGCCACGCACAGCCGCCGCACCCAGCACAGCCGATCACAGCCACGCACAGCCGCCGCACCCAGCACAGCCGCCCATAGCCACACACAGCCGCCGCACCCAGCACAGCCGACCACAGCCGCCGCACCCAGCACAGCCGCCCACAGCCACGCACAGCCGCCCACAGCCACGCACAGCCGCACCCAGCACAGCCACGCACAGCCGCCGCACCCAGCACAGCCGCCCACAGCCACGTACAGCCACCCATAGCCACGCACAGCCGCCGCACCCAGCACAGCCGACCACAGCCGCCGCACCCAGCACAGCCGCCCACAGCCACGCACAGCCCACAGCCACGCACAGCCGCCGCACCCAGCACAGCCGCCGCACCCAGCACAGCCGCCGCACCCAGCACATCCGCCGCACCCAGCACAGCCATGCACAGCCGCCACAGCCACGCACAGCCGCCTACAGCCACGCACAGCCTCCCACAGCCACGCACAGCCGCCCACAGCCACGGACAGCCGCCGCACCCAGCACAGCCGCCGCACCCAGCACAGCCGCCCACAGCCACGCACAGCCGCCCACAGCCACGCACAGCCGCCGCACCCAGCACAGCCACGCACAGCCGCCCACAGCCGCCGCACCCAGCACAGCCGCCCACAGCCACGCACAACCGCTGCACCCAGCACAGCCACCCACAGCCGCCACACCCAGCACAGCCGCCGCACCCAGCACAGCCGCCGCACCCAGCACAGCCACGCACAGCCGCCACAGCCATGCACAGCCTCCGCACCCAGCACAGCCACGCACAGCCGCCTACAGCCACGGACAGCCGCCGCACCCAGCACAGCCACCGCACCCAGCACAGCCGCCGCACCCAGCACAGCCTCCCACAGCCACGCACAGCCGCCTACAGCCACGCACAGCCGCTGCACCCAGCACAGCCGCTGCACCCAGCACAGCCACCGCACCCAGCACAGCCGTCCACAGCTGCCGCACCCAGCACAGCCGCCCGCACCCAGCACAGCCACGTCACATACAGCCGCCCGCACTCAGCACAGCCACATACAGCCGCCCGCACTCAGCACAGCCGCCCGCACTGATGGGGGCGCAGGATGGAGCAGCACGTGATAGGATGGGGGCGCAGGATGGGAGCACATGACAGGATGGGGATGAGGATGGAGCAGCACATGACACGGTGGAGCAGCACATGACAGGATGGGGGCGCAGGATGGAGCAGCACATGACACGGTGGAGCAGCACATGACAGGATGGGGATGCAGGATGGAGCAGCACATGACACGGTGGAGCAGCACATGACAGGATGGGGGCGCAGGATGGAGCAGCACATGACACGGTGGAGCAGCACATGACAGGATGGGGGCGCAGGATGGAGCAGCATATGACAGGATAGGAGCAGCACATACCAGGATGGAGACCATATTCCAATATAAATGCTCGCCACCCGGGCGTAGAACGGGTTCAATAGCTAGTATGTATATATTGTGGAAGGTCGGCTTACTTAGTTGTTCCTCGAGGTAGACACAGGCATACGTATGGTTAAAGTCTTTGGCTGATTTAATGCATCATCATAAACCGAAAACCCAAACTGGTAACATAAAAACAACTTATCTGGCTCAAAAGAAAGTAAAAAGTCCAAATACAGTCCCGCCCAGTTCCTCTGTAACAATACATATGGCAGCTCTCGCATGAGCTGGCAGCCAAGAGGCCCATCTTTGACCTACCCACCATAAAAGCCAGGCCCATAAGACAAATATCATTACAACAAAGTGTAAAATCGAAAAAAAAAAAAAAAAAAGGAAATCTCTCACTCAATATGTGCCATCCCTATGGTGAAGTAGAAGATACCAGATGCAGTATATCCACATACACCATCCTTATCAGGTCTGCAAATTGGTTAAGGCAGGAACATTGACCCTGTTAGGCCCTGTGGGTCAAAATAATATTCCACAGCTTATGCAATTGCAAGGGCAGTCCTCAGCTTTCCCTAAGCTGGATTTACCCTACATAGCGTACCTTCCTATGCATTTCTTCTTGTAGGTCTTCAGGGAGGAGATGTGCACGCATATGATGAAATAAAGGCTAAGTGTCCACTTCCCACCCTGCTAGCTGTCAGTCCTAAAGGCTTTGCAGAAAGCATAAAGCAAGGCAAAAATTATAAAGAGGGTCATCCACATACCCCTGAAAGGCAACAACTGGAAGGCCTCTTTTAAATATTGAATATTAAAAACACTTTAGGGGCTGCTGTTATCTGTTGATGTGGAAAAGTGTGGGATAATCCAGGCTTTGTTCATTTTTAAAAGAGCTAGCCTGTCAGCACTCTCAGTTGACAGAGCACCTGTCTATTGTGACCTCCCATTGGCATTGAAAAGCCGCTTAGACAAGGCACTAGCTGCAGGGCAGCACAACACTTCCAAGGCTTAGAAGGACTGTTTATGCCAGGTGTTCTGCTTTGAGACCCAATAGTTGAAAGTTTTAGAGGAAGTATGCCGAATTGGTCAGACCATGAACACTGGGCTGGTGTCATGAAATTGGCCAAAGCCTTTGACATTGTACCCCTGCCTCTGCTGTGTGTCTCCCTGGCCTTTCCTCCTTGATTGACCAAGGAGGCTTGCCCCCCGCTGCTAGCGTTGTTTGATGGGAATTTTCTCAAATTATTAAATATAATGGCATTCTAGTATAGCACCATTTTAGAAGACCTTTCCACCTCAGGAAGAAGAGATTCAAAGGTCTTCTTGTAGCATGGGTCCAGAAGGATGATCAACCAGTACTTTATTTTGCCATGATGAATGTAACGCGAGGGTCACTGGAAATGTAGCTGTACATGAAGTAAGCCATAGGTGCCAAGCTTTATTCAGCCCACAAAGCCCTGTCTCAACCATGACGATGACAATCCATCTACTGTACTTCTCCTCCCTCTCTTCTTCCTCATTCCTATTCTCAGCCCATCCACGTAGGAGACATGGGACAAGGTAGTGTTGCTACTAGCCTCTGTTGTGCTAGCCACCAGCTCCTGTTCTTCCTCTTCCTTCTCCCCAGTATCCACCTCTTCATTGTTGCCCAATCCGTGCTGAGCAGATGAGAGGAGGCTGGGCTGACTAGAATCTCTGTGTTAGGTCTTCCTCCATCTTCACCTGGTCCACATGCAAAGCTTCACATTTAATTGTGAGCAGCAATTATTTAAGTAGATACAGAAGTGGGATCGTTGTGCTGACCATGGCATCATGGCCACTCAACATCTTTATGGAGTCCTCAAAGTCTTGGAAAACCGCACTTTTGTCATACATCAATGCTCACTCTTCAGTTGCTATTGTGAGGCTGTGGCCTCTGATACAGCTAGGGGGCGCTGTTTGTTCTCCCCAGAATGTGCATGCAGACGGATGAAATCCATAGGTGTGCATGAGAGTCATGGATTTCCGGTCCGGGTTTTCCAGGTGGCTGAAGGCCACAGGTTTGTGTGTGTTTAAAAACCCTGCAGTAAGGGGTATGGGTGTGTCATACCGTGTCAGGTGTCGTGTCAGGTGTGCGAGGTGCACGTCAGTGTCAGTCTGGTGTGTGCTGGTCTGCAGAGTGCATGGAGGCACAGGCCAGCAGAGCCAGCACCCAGGGCAGCTGAATAGCCTGGCACCCGCAGCGTACACAGAGATGCAAGTCATCCATGGTACTGGTCTCGGATGTGGACAGTCCTGTGCCCGGAGGTGGATGTCCTGTGCCCAAAGGAGTCAGATGTGGACAGTCCTGTGCTCGGAGGTGGATTTCCTGTGCCCGAAAGAGGACTAGCATGTGCAATGATTGCAAACAGGTGGATATGGTGCCTGGCTGCTATCCGGAGGATATCCTGAACTGTGTATGACTGTGTGAGTAAAGAGTCTGCAAAGAGACAGCAATGTTACAGCAATGCAGGACACCCACGAGAACTAGTCAGAGGAGGGCTGGCGTGTGTAGTGTCTGCAACACATGAGGCTGTGTGTATGGAGACGTATAGAGACTGTGAGATGGCGTGCGGTCGCCCAGGGAAACTGGACAAGGGAAGTCTGGCCTGTTTAGGGACCGCAAATCTAAAGCCATGTGATATGTATTGCTTTGAACTGGTGTAAACTGGTCACTGATAATATCCACTGAAGTGGATATATGCATTTATGTGAATTGGACTTTAATGTGACTTTTGTGTTTGAATTTGTGGGTCACTGCTTCTTCACTGCGTACGATGCTACTGCAGCCTTACACTATGTACGACGGCTGACTAGAATACCATCGTGTGTGTTGGAGCTGGTACTCAACCACTGTCCCCTGCTGCTCACAAAGCCTTGCCAGCATGTACAGTGTGGAGTTCCAGCGTGTGGTGACGTTGAACATCAGTTTGTGATTTGGCACTTGCATGCGCAACTGCAGCACTGCTAGAGTGGTGGCAGGTGTAGCTGACTTGCGGAAATAGGCACTGATGCTGCATACCTTGACCAGAAGCTCTGGCAAATCTATGTAGGTTTTCAGAAACCACTGAACTACCTAGTTGAGCACATGTGCCAAGTAAGGAATGTGTGTGAGCTTGCAAAGCTTCACAGCCGCCACCAAGTTAGACCCATTATAACACATGATGATGCCTGATTGGAGGTTCAACGGCAAAGCCACAGATGTGTCTGGTCTGTCATTCCTTTAATTAACTCTGCAGCTCTGTGTGGTTTGTCTCCTAGACAATTTAGCTTCAGCAGAACCTGTTGCCGCTTCGCTGAATCAGTACTGCAGAGCTTCCAGCTTCCGGCTGATGCGGACGACATGCTCTGCGATAGCATAACAGAGATGGTGTAGGAGGGGGTTCAGGATTTGCTGTAGGAGGTTGAGAAAACCCTGGTTGAAATAGGGCCAGCAATCCTCAGCGTCAGTAGAATCTGTGCTGTGCCAGCATGTGACTGAGCCCCAGCCTCCACAATGTTCACCCAGTGTGCCCCCAGTGTGCCATAAGGAAAATGCAGGGTACCTGGCTGCAAACACTTGTCCACATGTCGGTTGTTAAGAGGACAATCCCAGTAACCAGATTGGTAAGGGCACGGATTACCGTATATACTCGAGTATAAGCCGACCCGAGTATAAGCCGACCCCCCTAATTTTGCCACAAAAAACTGGGAAAACTTATTGACTCGAGTATAAGCCTAGGGGGGGAAATACAGCAGCTACCGGTGAATTTCAAAAATAAAAATAGATGCTCCATACCGTTCATTATTGCCCCAAAGGAGGTTCCATATAAAGCTGTGCCATATATAATGCTCCATACCGTTGATCATTGCCCCATAGATGCTCCATATATAGCTGTGCCATATAGAATGCTCTGCACCATTCATTATGGCCCCATAGATGCTCCTTATAAAGCTGTGCCATTTCTCTGCACCATTCATTATGGCCCCATAGATGCCCCATATACAATGCTCTGCACCGTTCATTATGGGCCCCATAGATGCTCCATATAAAGCAGTGCCATATATGCTCTGCACTGTTCATTATTGCCCCATAGATGCTCCTTATTAAGCTGTGCCTTATATGCTCTGCACTGTTCATTATTGCCCCATAGATGCTCCATATAAAGCAGTGCCATATATGCTCTGCACTGTTCATTATGGCCCCATAGATGCTCCTTATAAAGCTGTGCCATATATAATGCTCTGCACCATTCATTATGGCCCCATAGATGCCCCATATACAATGCTCTGCACCGTTCATTATGGCCCCATAGATGCTCCATATAAAGCTGTGCCATATATGCTCTGCACTGTTCATTATGGCCCCATAGATGCTCCTTATAAAGCAGTGCCATATATGCTCTGCACTGTTCATTATGGCCCCATAGATGCTCCTTATTAAGCTGTGCCATATATGCTCTGCACTGTTCATTATTGCCCCATAGATGTGCCATATAAAGCAGTGCCATATATAATGCTCTGCACCGTTGCCCCATAGATGTGCCATATAAATCTGTGCCATATATAGTGCTCTGCACCGTTGCCCCATAGATGTGCCATATAAATCTGTGCCATATATAGTGCTCTGCACCGTTGCCCCATAGATGTGCCATATAAATCTGTGCCATATATAATGCTCTGCACCGTTGCCCCATAGATGTGCCATATAAATCTGTGCCATATATAATGCTGTGCACCATTGCCCCATAGATGTGCCATATAAATCTGTGCCATATATAATGCTCTGCACCGTTGCCCCATAGATGTGCCATATAAATCTGTGCCATATATAGTGCTCTGCACCGTTGCCCCATAGATGTGCCATATAAATCTGTGCCATATATAATGCTCTGCACCGTTGCCCCATAGATGTGCCATATAAATCTGTGCCATATATAATGCTCTGCACCGTTGCCCCATAGATGTGCCATATAAAGCTGTGCCATATAAATCTGTGCCATACATAGTGCTCTGCACCGTTGCCCCATAGATACTCCACATAAATCTGTGCCATATATAACGCTACTGCTGCAATAAAAAAAAAAAAAACACATACTCACCTCTCTTGCTTGCAGCTCCTCACCGTCCGGTCCCGGCGTCTCTCCGCACTGACTGATCAGGCAGAGGGCAGCGCGCACACTATATGCGTCATCGCGCCCTCTGACCTGCACAGTCAGAACAAGAGGACGCAAAGACAGAGCGGCGCCCGGCGTGTGGAACGTGGACAGGTGAATATAAAATACTCACCTAGTCCCGGCGCTCCTGGCGCTCCCCCTGCCTGTCACACTGTCTTCGGGTGCTGCAGCTCTTCCTCTGTCAGCGGTCACCGGCACCACTGATTAGAGAAATGAATATGCGACTCCACCCCTATGGGAGTGGAGTCCATAATCATTTCTCTAATGAGTGGTCCCACGTGACCGCGCTGAACAGGGGAAGAGCTGCGGCACCCGAAGACAGTGTGACAGGCAGGGGGAGCCTCAGGAGCGCCGGGACTAGGTGAGTATGCGACACGCTCTCTCCCCCTCACCCGCCGACCCTGCCGCCGACCGTGACTCGAGTATAAGCCGAGAGGGGCACTTTCAGCCCAAAAATTTGGGCTGAAAATCTCGGCTTATACTCGAGTATATACGGTATGTTCCTAGACACATGCTGGTTCAAGGCGGGGATGTCAAACCAATGAGAAAAAGTTGCTGCTGGGGACTGAGTACCAAGGGACTGCTGTCACCATGAGTCAGCAGAAATCCTCCCTGTCAAAAGCCAAAATGGCAACATTTCCATGGCAAGCTGTCATGGTTCTCAATGGCGAGAGAACATAGCCCAGCATATATGAGAACTAGCTCTTGGAAGATGGAAACTATACTGACCATGAACTAAACCTGCCGCACAACTAGAAGTGGCCGGGTAGCATGCCTACGTTTTTTATCCCTAGATGCCCAGCGCCAGCCGGAGAACTACCTAATCCTAGCAGAGGAAAAGACAGTCCTGGCTCACCTCTAGAGAAATTTCCCCAAAAGGCAGACAGAGGCCCCCACATATATTGGCGGTGATTTTAGATGAAATGACAAACGTAGTATGAAAATAGGTTTAGCAAAATCGAGGTCCGCTTACTAGATAGCAGGAAGACAGAAAGGGCACTTTCATGGTCAGCAGAAAACCCTATCAAAACACCATCCAGAAATTACTTTAAGACTCTAGCATTAACTCATAACACCAGAGTGGCAATTTCCGATCACGAGAGCTTTCCAGACACAGTAACGAAACAGCAGCTGTGAACAGGAACAAAATGCAAAAACACACAAGGACAAAAGTCCAACTTAGCTGGGAGTTGTCTGGTAGCAGGAACATGCACAGAAAGGCTTCTGATTACATTGTTGACCGGCATGAAACTGACAGAGGAGCAAGGTTATATAGCGACTCCCACATCCTGATAGGAGCAGGTGAACAGAGGGGATGATGCACACAAGTTCAATTCCACAAGTGGCCACCGGGGGAGCCCAGAATCCAATTTCACAACAGTACCCCCCCCTCAAGGAGGGGGCACCGAACCCTCACCAGAACCACCAGGGCGATCAGGATGAGCCCTATGAAAGGCACGGACAAGATCGGAGGCATGAACATCAGAGGCAGTGACCCAAGAATTATCCTCCTGACCGTATCCCTTCCATTTGACCAGATACTGGAGTTTCCGTCTGGAAACACGAGAGTCTAAGATCTTTTCCACAACGTACTCCAACTCACCCTCAACCAACACCGGAGCAGGAGGCTCAACGGAAGGCACAACCGGTACCTCATACCTGTGCAACAATGACCGATGAAAAACATTATGAATCGAAAAGGATGCAGGGAGGTCCAAACGGAAGGACACAGGGTTAAGAATCTCCAATATCTTGTACGGGCCGATGAACCGAGGCTTAAACTTAGGAGAAGAAACCCTCATAGGGACAAAACGAGAAGACAACCACACCAAGTCCCCAACACAAAGCCGAGGACCAACACGACGACGGCGGTTGGCAAAAAGCTGAGTCTTCTCCTGGGACAACTTTAAATTGTCCACCACCTGCCCCCAAATCTGATGCAACCTCTCCACCACAGCATCCACTCCAGGACAATCCGAAGATTCCACTTGACCGGAGGAAAATCGAGGATGAAACCCCGAATTACAGAAAAACGGGGACACCAAGGTGGCAGAGCTGGCCTGATTATTGAGGGCGAACTCCGCCAAAGGCAAAAAAGCAACCCAATCATCCTGATCCGCAGACACAAAACACCTCAAATATGTCTCCAAGGTCTGATTAGTCCGCTCGGTCTGGCCATTAGTCTGAGGATGGAAAGCAGACGAAAAAGACAAATCTATGCCCATCCTAGCACAGAATGCCCGCCAAAATCTAGACACGAATTGGGTCCCTCTGTCAGAAACGATATTCTCCGGAATACCATGCAAACGAACAACATTTTGAAAAAACAGAGGAACCAACTCGGAAGAAGAAGGCAACTTAGGCAAGGGAACCAGATGGACCATCTTAGAGAAACGGTCACACACCACCCAGATGACAGACATCTTCTGAGAAACAGGCAGATCCAAAATAAAATCCATCGAGATGTGCGTCCAAGGCCTCTTCAGGATAGGCAAGGGTAACAACAATCCACTAGCCCGAGAACAACAAGGCTTGGCCCGAGCACAAACGTCACAAGACTGCACAAAGCCTCGCACATCTCGTGACAGGGAAGGCCACCAGAAGGACCTTGCCACCAAATCCCTGGTACCAAAGATTCCAGGATGACCTGCCAATGCAGAAGAATGAACCTCAGAGATGACTCTACTGGTCCAATCATCAGGAACAAACAGTTTACCAGGTGGGCAACGATCAGGTCTATCCGCCTGAAACTCCTGCAAGGCCCGCCGCAGGTCTGGAGAAACGGCAGACAATATCACTCCATCTTTAAGGATACCTGTGGGCTCAGAATTACCAGGGGAGTCAGGCTCAAAACTCCTAGAAAGGGCATCCGCCTTAACATTCTTAGAACCCGGTAGGTACGACACCACAAAATTAAACCGAGAGAAAAACAACGACCAGCGCGCCTGTCTAGGATTCAGGCGCCTGGCAGACTCAAGGTAAATTAAATTTTTGTGGTCAGTCAATACCACCACCTGATGTCTGGCCCCCTCAAGCCAGTGACGCCACTCCTCAAAAGCCCACTTCATGGCCAAAAGCTCCCGATTCCCAATATCATAATTCCGCTCGGCGGGCGAAAATTTACGGGAAAAAAAAGCACAAGGTCTCATCACGGAGCAGTCGGAACTTCTCTGCGACAACACCGCCCCAGCTCGATTTCAGAAGCGTCGACCTCAACCTGAAAAGGAAGAGCAACATCAGGCTGACGCAACACTGGGGCGGAAGAAAAGCGGCGCTTGAGCTCCCGAAAGGCCTCCACAGCATCAGGGGACCAATCAGCAACATCAGCACCCTTCTTAGTCAAATCAGTCAATGGTTTTACAACATCAGAAAAACCAGCAATAAATCGACGATAAAAGTTAGCAAAGCCCAAAAATTTCTGAAGACTCTTAAGAGAAGAGGGTTGCGTCCAATCACCAATAGCCTGAACCTTGACAGGATCCATCTCGATGGAAGAGGGGGAAAAAATGTATCCCAAGAAGGAAATCTTTTGAACCCCAAAAACACACTTAGAACCCTTCACACACAAGGAATTAGACCGCAAAACCTGAAAAACCCTCCTGACCTGCTGGACATGAGAGTCCCAGTCATCCGAAAAAATCAGAATATCATCCAGATACACAATCATAAATTTATCCAAATAATCGCGGAAAATGTCATGCATAAAGGACTGGAAGACTGAAGGGGCATTTGAAAGACCAAAAGGCATCACCAAATACTCAAAATGGCCCTCGGGCGTATTAAATGCGGTTTTCCACTCATCCCCCTGCTTGATTCGCACCAAATTATACGCCCCACGGAGATCAATCTTAGAGAACCACTTGGCCCCCTTTATACGAGCAAACAAATCAGTAAGCAGTGGTAACGGATATTGATATTTAACCGTGATTTTATTCAAAAGTCGATAATCAATACACGGCCTCAAAGAGCCGTCCTTCTTAGACACAAAGAAAAAACCGGCTCCTAAGGGAGATGACGAAGGACGAATATGTCCCTTTTCCAAGGACTCCTTTATATATTCTCGCATAGCAGCGTGTTCAGGCACAGACAGATTAAATAAACGACCCTTAGGGTATTTACTACCCGGAATCAAGTCTATGGCACAATCGCACTCCCGGTGCGGAGGTAGTGAACCAACCTTGGGTTCTTCAAAAACGTCACGAAAGTCAGACAAGAATTCAGGAATCTCAGAGGGAATAGATGATGAAATGGAAACCAAAGGTACGTCCCCATGAGTTCCTTTACATCCCCAGCTTAACACAGACATAGCTCTCCAGTCGAGGACTGGGTTATGAGATTGCAGCCATGGCAATCCCAGCACCAAAACATCATGTAGATTATACAGCACCAGAAAGCGAATAACCTCCTGGTGATCCGGATTAACACGCATAGTCACTTGTGTCCAGTATTGTGGTTTATTACTAGCCAATGGGGTGGAGTCAATCCCTTTCAGAGGTATCGGAGCCTCCAATGGCTCCAAATCATACCCACAGCGTTTGGCAAAGGACCAATCCATAAGACTCAAAGCAGCGCCAGAGTCGACATAGGCGTCCGCGGTAATAGATGACAAAGAACAAATCAGGGTCACAGATAGAATAAACTTAGACTGTAAAGTGCTAATTGAAACAGACTTGTCAGGCTTCTTAGTACGCTTAAAGCATGCTGATATAACATGAGTTGAATCACCACAATAGAAGCACAACCCATTTTTTCGTCTAAAATTCTGCCGCTCGCTTCTGGACAGAATTCTATCACATTGCATATTTTCTGGCGTTTTCTCAGTAGACACCGCCAAATGGTGCACAGGTTTGCGCTCCCGCAGACGCCTATCGATCTGAATAGCCATCGTCATGGACTCATTCAGACTCGCAGGCACAGGGAACCCCACCATAACATCCTTAATGGCATCAGAGAGACCTTCTCTGAAAATCGCCGCCAGGGCGCACTCATTCCACTGAGTAAGCACAGACCATTTGCGGAACTTTTGGCAGTATATTTCAGCTTCATCTTGCCCCTGAGACAAGGACATCAAGGCCTTTTCCGCCTGAAGCTCTAAATGAGGTTCCTCATAAAGCAACCCCAAGGCCAGAAAAAACGCATCCACATTGAGCAACGCAGGATCCCCTGGTGCCAATGCAAAAGCCCAGTCTTGAGGGTCGCCCCGGAGCAAGGAAATTACAATCCTGACCTGCTGTGCAGGGTCTCCGGCAGAGCGAGACTTCAGGGACAAAAACAATTTGCAATTATTTTTAAAATTTTGAAAGTGAGATCTATTTCCCGAGAAGAATTCAGGCAAAGGAATTCTAGGCTCAGACATAGGTGCATGAACAACAAAATCTTGCAAATTTTGTACCTTTGTGGCGAGATTATTCAAACCTGTAGCTACACTCTGAAGATCCATTTGAAACAGGTGAGCACAGAGCCATTCAAGGATTAGAAGGAGAGAAAGAGAGGAAGGCTGCAGTATAGGCAGACTAGCAAGTGATTCAATTAAGAGCACACTCAGAACTAGAGGGAAAAAAAAAAAATTGTAGCAGACTTCTTTTTTCTCTCCTTTCTCAGCCAGTAATTTAACCCTTTTTTGGGCCGGTCAAACTGTCATGGTTCTCAATGGCGAGAGAACATAGCCCAGCATATATGAGAACTAGCTCTTGGAAGATGGAAACTATACTGACCATGAACTAAACCTGCCGCACAACTAGAAGTGGCCGGGTAGCATGCCTACGTTTTTTATCCCTAGATGCCCAGCGCCAGCCGGAGAACTACCTAATCCTAGCAGAGGAAAAGACAGTCCTGGCTCACCTCTAGAGAAATTTCCCCAAAAGGCAGACAGAGGCCCCCACATATATTGGCGGTGATTTTAGATGAAATGACAAACGTAGTATGAAAATAGGTTTAGCAAAATCGAGGTCCGCTTACTAGATAGCAGGAAGACAGAAAGGGCACTTTCATGGTCAGCAGAAAACCCTATCAAAACACCATCCAGAAATTACTTTAAGACTCTAGCATTAACTCATAACACCAGAGTGGCAATTTCCGATCACGAGAGCTTTCCAGACACAGTAACGAAACAGCAGCTGTGAACAGGAACAAAATGCAAAAACACACAAGGACAAAAGTCCAACTTAGCTGGGAGTTGTCTGGTAGCAGGAACATGCACAGAAAGGCTTCTGATTACATTGTTGACCGGCATGAAACTGACAGAGGAGCAAGGTTATATAGCGACTCCCACATCCTGATAGGAGCAGGTGAACAGAGGGGATGATGCACACAAGTTCAATTCCACAAGTGGCCACCGGGGGAGCCCAGAATCCAATTTCACAACAGCAAGCAGCCTGGAAATGTCTGTTTAACCTCGAGGCCTGTGGGTGGTTGGCTGCAAACTTTCTCTTTCATTCAAAGACTTGGGGTAGGGACAGCTGGACGCTGTGCTGGGACAAACATTTGCAATTGTCTCATGATGTTAAGTTGGAATGTGCAAGGACATGTGCAGGCCGGGATGCATCTGCACCAGTGTTTTGGACAGTGGATTAGAAAGCACCTAGCACAGGGGAAGAGGCAGTGGCATCACCCGATGGCACCAATTGTGGACCCAGGCATTCGGTCCACTGAGTCGGGTGGTTAAGTTCTTAGTGGTCAGGCCCCTGCTGATCTTGGCATGGCACAAGTTTCAAAAGGCCATTTTGCTTGTCTCCGTACTCTCTTTAAAAAAGTCCCAGACTGGGCAACGCCTAACTCTTTGACGGGGAAAATCAGGAGTGTCGATGGTCTGCGGAACAGTTGTCCGCCTTCTCCCCCTGGTAACCCCACTGCCTCCTCTTGTCTGTTTCAGTGCTGCGGATCTCTTCCCCTCAGCACTGTTGGCCTTGCTCTGCTTGCCAGCTTCCCAGGTTTGATCGGTCAATTCATCATCCACCACCTCGCCTTCCACCACTGCACTCTGGTCCTCCTGACTTTGTGACTTAACAACAACAAGACTTAGTGGCAACTGTGTCTCACCATCATCTTCCTCCTTAGCGAAAATTTGCCATTCCCCACAGTCCTCCTCTTGTGGCTATGGCTGCTCTAAATTTTGTGTATCACTAAACAGCATGTACTCCTGTCCCTCTTGGAGCATGCAGGTTGAGAGGCCACAATCAAGAAATATTCTTGTAAAGAGCTCCTCAGAGTATCCTAGTGTGGGATCACTTGTCTCCTGGGACTAATCATGGTGGGAGGAAGGAGCATCAGGTTGAGGATTAAGTGATCCAGACTGTAGACTGGTGAGATTGCACCATGTAGAAGACTGGGTAGTGCTGCCAAGCCTACTGGAAACATTATCTGCTATCCAACCGACCAATTGTTCACCCTGTTCTGGCTTCAGAAGTGGTTACAGTGCCTCCCTATACAAGAAAGTGCTGAAGTCCATATATAACTAAAGGGTTATAATGTTCTCCATTTGGTAAAAATGCCCCTTTGATTTCACTTTGCACTTTATCTACTGGCACTTTGTATTTAAAATCCTTTAGTTATATATGCACTTCAGCACTTTTTATATACTTGCATTGTGTGCATTTGATTTTTTTCAATTCCTTATTATTGGGTGTTTTTAATAGCAATCCCTTGTTGCATCATTTCTATTGCACTTGCAACACTGCCATACACATTTATGTTTATCATGTTACTACACATTTTATATATATTTCTTTTATGTTTTATATCTTATTACTAAGGTGTTTTTTTTGTTATTTGGATAATTATTTTTTCCCTTTTATGGACTTATTACAGTACTATGTACTATTTAGAAAAGAAGTGCACCTTTATTGGATTCAGCTGTATTTATTATCTTTTATTATTAATTATTAAATAAAAAATGTTTTTAGATTTTATATATACTGGGTTTTTTTGTGCACAATTTTTTCTTTATATAATCCCAATTCAATTTTGTGCTTGACCTTTATTTTCTATACAATTTGTTCCATTTCTGATTACTACTACTTCAGGAATTGGAATATTCCTCGAAAGACTCCCAGGGAAGGGAGCAATGTCTCAAGTGTTTGAAAAACTCATATTTTTTTTTAAATTCCTCTTTAACCCCTTTCTGCCATCAGACGGAATAGTACGTCCGATGGCAGAACCCCCGCTTTGACGTGGGCTCCGGTAGTGAGCCCGCATAAAAGCCAGGACATGTCAGCTGTGTTGAACAGCAGATGGGGGTCATTGGCACATCAGCATGACAACCAGAAGTCTCCTTGAAACCTCTATGGTTGTTGATGCCAGATTGCTATGAACACCACCCTGTGGTCAGCACTCATAGCAATGCTGTAATTCTGCTACATAGAGGCGATCTGAGCATCACCTCTATGTTGCAGAGCCAATCAAATTGTGCCAGCTTCTAGAATCCCATGGAGGCTATTGAAGCATGGTAAAAGTAAAAAAAAAAAAAAGTTTTTAAAAATGTGAAAAAATAAAAAAAATAGAGGTTCAAATTACCCCCCTTGAGCCCCATTTGAAATAAAACAATTTAAAAAAAAGCAAACCTACACATATTTGGTATCGCCGAGTTCAGAATTGCCTCAATAAAAAAAAGGATTAACCTTATCGCTAAGGTTTTGTCGCCGCGACATTGCATTAAAATGCAATAATGGTCGAATAAAAGAACGTGTCTGCACCAAAATTGTATCATTGAAAATGTCAGCTCAGCACACAAAAAATAAGCCCTCACCCAACCAGAGATCACAAAAAATGAAGACGCTATGGGTATCGGAAAACGGAGCAATTTTTTTTTTCTTAGCAAAGTTTGGATTTTTTAACCACTTAGATAAAAAAGAACCTAGACATGTTTGGTGTCTATAAACTTGTAATGACCTGGAGAATCATAATGGCAGGTTAGTTTTAGCATTTAGAGAACCTAGCAAAAAAGCCAAACAAAAAAACGAGTGTGGGATTGCACTTTTTTTTGCAATTTCACAACACTTGGAATTTTTTTCCAGTTTTCTAGCACATGACATGGTAAAACAAATAGTGTTGTTCAAAAGTACAACTCGTCCTGCAAAATATAAGCCCTCACATGGCCATATTGACAGAAAAATAAAAAGTTATAGCTCTGGGAAGGAGGGGAGTGAAAAACAAAAACGCAAAAATGAAAATACCCCTGGTCATGAAGGGGTTAAACTTCAACACTTACCTATTTCAGCATTTGATTTATGAGCCCACACTGGCTCTGACACCTACTCCTGCTGACAGTCATTTGGATAGACTATGGCAGTCTTGCTGTGTATGGCCGGCGTCACACTGGCGTTTTAAACGGCCGAGTGCAATGCGATAAAAAATCGCATTGCACTCGGACCAATGTTCAGCTATGGGGCAGCTCCCAGCAGCCGACTTTTTGTCGGCCGTTTTCTTCGGTCCGAGACAATCACAGCATGCTGCGATTGTCTCGGACCGAGGAAAACTCTGGGCTCACTCGCACCCATATAAGCCTATGGGTGCGAGTGAGACAGCGCACACCACTCGGACATCATCCGAGTGACGTGCGTTAAAAGCGGACCCCAGCAATGGAAGAGATGGAGAAATTAATTTCTCCGCCTCCTCTGCAGCTGTGCTCCGATCCTCCCTGTGCAAGAGAATCGGAGCACAGACGCATGACACTCGGCTCCTGCTCTGCTGCGAGCAGGAACCGAGGGTCATTAGCATATCGCATCCGATGCTCTCACATCGGATGCAATACGCTAGTGTGACGCTGGCCTATTGCGGATTGTCAGTACCCAAATCTTAGGATCCAAGAGTACACCACTAGTAAAGAAGAAAATTTCCTAACTGAGCAGGCAATTAAAAAACTACACATATTGGTGTGGCAGACAGCTCTTTCTCCATCACATTGAGATAAAACAGCATGCATTTACCAAAGTTTATGTTATATATTACAAAGTTTCTTATTTTCACATGTACATGAACATAAAACGAAACAAAAAATGCGGAAACAGCCTAACCAAGACCAGTCAGATGACACATGCACTAGCAAGATGCAGCCGGCCTCCATTATATTGGCTAGGGCAGCATAGGTTCAAGCTACTGATAAAAGCAGCCACTCACAAACCTACCAAAATTATGGAAGGGGTGGCTGCCTAGCAGAAAAAAATGCACACTAATAGGGCTTGAGTAGGATGCCATTCACATAGATGTGTGTGATGCAAGGTGTCTGGTTCACAGCCAATTAATGGAGGCCGGCTGCATCCTGCTAGTGCATGTGTCATCTGACTGGTCTTAGTGAGGGCTGTCCCACACGTCCAGATAATTCCGGTACCAGAAAAAATCGGTACCGGAGTTATCCGTGTGCCGCCCGTGTGCCGAGTGGGTACCACACGGAGCGTGCAGGAGACAGCGCTAAAGTTTAGCGGTGTCCCCTGCATCGTGCTGAAGCCGCAATTCATATCTTCTGTGCAGCAGCGTTTGCTGCATAGAAGATGTGAATAATAGTGTTTAAAAGAAAGATCTATCTGTCCGCCGCTCTCCCACCCCCTGTGCGCCCCCCCGCTGTTCTGAAAATACTCACCCGCTTCCCTCGTTGGCTGTCGCTGCTTCCTGTCCTGGCCGCGCACCTTCTACTGTATGCGGTCACGCGATTTGAATCGCGGCTTCAGCACCATGTGGGGGGGACAGCGCTTACTGTAGCGCTGTCTAATGCACGCCACACGGAGACTGTCCTTGTGAGGTACGTGTTTAACACGGACCCATTGACTTTAATGGGTCCGTGTAATACGTGCGCTCCCACGAACACTGACATGTCTCCGTGTTTGGCACACGGAGACACGGTCCGCAAAAAATCAAAGACATCTGCACAGATGCATTGATTTTGATGGGTCTATGTGTGTCAGTGGCTCCGGTACGTGAGGAAACTGTCACCTCACGTACCGGAGCCACTGACGTGTGAAACTGGCCTTAGGCTGTTTCCTCATGGTATGTTTTTTTATTTTCACATGTACTATTAATTTATTAAATAAAATTTAAAACGACAGTTACTCTTCAAGCTCTTTTTGGTATATCATGCTTTAAAGCTGCTTTGCTTTTGAAAGTTCCTGGTATTTTGCTTTGATAAAACTTTAATGATACAGTCATGTGTGGATTACATGCGTTTTTTATGGGTTTCCGCCATGGAAATGCACTAAAAATGCATGCACATTTTTTTACTTGTGGATTTTACTTATCTAATACAAGTCTATAAGAAAAATCAGCACATAAAACTCAGCGTACCCACCAGAGAAATGGACATGTTTCAGATTTGAAACATGCACCGCAGGTCAGTTTACGCCAAGTAATAAAGAAGCACAGTGGGCAAGAGATTTCTATATATCTTGTAGATTGTGAACCCTCGCAGGCAGGGACCTCTCGCCTTCTGTACCAGTCATGACTTGTATTGTTTAAGATTGCTGTACTTGTTTTTTTTATTATGTATATGTCTAAATATGTAGACAAAGACAAAAGGAGCCAGCTCACCGATCAGCTGAGGAAGCCCGGAACTCCGTCCTGATGAGACGTAGTAGAACTCCAAAGAAAAAAAAAAAAAAAGATGTTCCAGCTTCCAATAAAAAATAAACTTTAATCCAATACAATAAAATTGGAAAACTCCCGGAACAGCACCATAACACCGTGGAGGCAGGCTACGCGTTTCGACCGAAGTCTTTATCTCCTGCTCGTATCCAGGGACGCCACCGGCCGGGGCTTTCCCTGGCTCTACGTAGCTTCCGCATTTGCCTTGTTGCGCTGCGAATGATCACCTCCGCCCGCCTGCCCTCTTGTCAGCATTTCCACACGCCGGGTCTTCCCTCCTTGACCGGACTGCATCCACCACGCTACACGGTGCCACATCTCACTCTTGGTGAGTCCTTTACTGTAAGGGTATGTGTCCACGTTCAGGAAACGCTGCGTTTTTGACGCAGCACTGAGCCGCAGCGTCAAAAACGCAGCATCCAGATGTTACAGCATAGTGGAGGGGATTTAATGAAATCCCGACTCCACTATGCGTTAAAAAACGCATGCGTTTTTGCCACGAGAACGCACATGCGGTGCGTTTTTTCAAAACGCAGCATGTTGCTACAATGAGCAAAACACGCAGGCACACCGCAGGTGACCTGCCAGTGACCTCAGGTGCAGTTTTGGTCAGGATTTTACCTGCATAAAATCCTGACCAAAGCCTGAAGCAAACCTGAACGTGGACACATACCCTTAATGGCATAATCAGTGCAGCTATTGTCCTAGGCTTTTGTCCCGGCTTGGCATGAGTCGCAGTTGACCCGCTCCAGTTTTGCGGTGTGCAGGCAAGCATGGTATGCATTACCCCTTGGAGTTTCATCATACTCCTCTATTGTGCGGGGACTATTGTTTTGTGTGTTTTACTGTCACATTAGTTTGTATATTTATATTTACTCCACTTTCTTTACCCCTCAAGCGCGGATTCAATTGTTTTTACATTACTTTATTTAAAGTATTTTTTAGCAAACAGGAAAACAAAAGAACGTGACATCTTTTTTGTGACGTAAAATAAAGGTTACCATTTGCATAACAAGTTGTTATTTTCAGAGAGTCACAAAGACATCTAACTATAATAGGAAGTGGGGGGTAAAGGGAGTGGAGGTGAAAACTTAGGAAGAATTGGGGGATGGGAAAGATGCTGACTTTTTTGATGCAGTGAAAATATGCAGCATAAAAAACTCATCAAAACCTTATAATGGTCTGACGAGGCTTTGTGCATGTGAGCGTAGGATCACAGTGCAGGTTGTGATGTCATGAGGTTGCGAGTAGTGGTGATCAGAAGATGGGTATCGGTGAGGAAGAGAGTGAGGTGAGGTGAGTATAACGATTTATATTTATTTTTTACATCTAACATATATTATGCTCTACTGAACCACAATAAAAACCATAAATGGAGAACAACGCTGTGAATCAAACTAATCCGCGAGAACAGGTGAATTTGAGTTTTGTCTAATTGACTGATCTCTACAGTTAACTAAATGTTATGCCAGAAACAAATATATTTTACAGTGTTATAGCTAAAAAATTAAGCTTTTAGTAATAAAATTAGGCAACATTTACTCCAAAAGTGGTATCATCTATAGGGAACAAATACCTCTCAATTAAATTACCACATAAAACCCATTCTATTAGTCAAATTGTAGAAAAAAGGTCAGAGTATGAAAATATTATAAATTTTATTACTCAAAAATAATTAAAATTGAAACAATACAGAGTAACACAAAAAGCAGGGATATTAGGGGATAATAATATATCTACTCCAAAAAATAGACTAACATATGTACTATAAGTATAGAAAGTGTATAGTACACACCATGAAAAATAGTAAATCAATATCATAGTTATATTTCAATATCCAGTGGTCCCATCAGGGATCCTAATAAAAATTGTAACAGTGCAGCAAGATTACTCCAGCAAAACATTAAATACTGTTTCCATATATAAGTCTGTCCAAAAGGAATCAGATATAGGGAGAATACACTGGTGTGTGCAGCATAGCATAGCAGAGGTAAAGTGCAGTAGTGCGTGGTGTGCAAATAGATTATATATGCATATGTATAAGTATAACTTACATGAAGTAAGATCTGTGGACCCCAACCTGCCGCCTCAACGCCTGTTTTGCCAGTCTTCATCAATTCATCAGGAGACGTGGCTTACGATCGCGTGTGTACCGGTATATATAGTAGGTTAAACCAATCAAAAGGTGTATGCTGCTGATGACTGTCTCAGGCCTCTTTCACACTAGCGTTGTACGGTGCACGTCGCAATGCGTTGTTTTGGAAAAAAAACGCATCCTGCAAAATTGCTTGCAGGATGCGTTTTTTCTCCATAGACTTGCATTAACGACGCATTGCGACGGATTGCCACACGTTGCATCCATCGTGCAATGGATGCGTCGTGTTGCGTAGGACCGTCGGCACAAAAAAGTTACATGTTGCGTTTTTTGGTGCGTCGTGTCCGCCTTTTCCGCCCCCGCCTCCCCGGACATCAAAATGGGGCAGCGGATGCATTGAAAAACTGCATCTGCTGCCCCCGTTGTGTTTTTCTTGCACAGTATGCGTCGGTACGTCGTCACGTCGCATTGCGACGTGTGCCGCACGACCCTAGTGTGAACGTAGCCTTAGCGGCGCATGCGCAGACGTTGCCGCACCTTACATAGGCACTTCCGCCTGCACTCAGTGGAATGCAAACCATCCACCAGTGCTAAGGCTACTTTCACTCTAGCGTCGTTCGGCGCACATCGCAATGCATCGTTTTGGAGAAAAAACGCATCCTGCAAAGTTGCCCGCAGGATGCATTTTTTCTCCATAGCCTTTCATTAGCGACACATTGTGACGGATTGCCACACATCGCATCCGTCGTGCGACGGATGCGTCGTGTTTAGGCAGACCGTCGGCACAAAAAACGTAACATGTAACATTTTTTTGTGCGTCGCCTCCGCTATTTTCGACCGTGCATGCGTGGCCAAAACTCCGCCCCCTCCTCCGTGGACTGCATAATGGGCAGCGGATGCGTTGTAAAACTGCATCCGCTGCCCACGTCTTGCAGAAATTTCACAGCATGCGTCGGTACGTCGACCCGACGCACTGCGACGGGCCCGTACCGACGCTAGTCTGAAAGTAGCTTAAGCAGCGGGGATCACGTGCTTACCATCGGAGCACATCGAGAAGGCCAAGTGCAGGTAGTCTGGGCAACTAATGCCCCATCGACCAGTGCCAGTGGTCACCACATGATGGGTAAGAGTTCTCGGATATGGAAGGTTAGGGTATAGCTGGACACTGATCCCCTTACGACTATACATCTGCACCTCTGGGTGTATGTTACCTCTCCTTCCTGACTATTTCTCTTCCCGGACTAATAATATCACACGTTGCACTTTACATTTTGAGATATGTGGTGATATCTGGTGCATTCACTGATCCTTTTCACCTGTTCCTTTTCTGCTGAATTTCTAAGACTATGGATATTTATAATGTATTTACTATGTAATGATATATAATATGGATTGTTGTAATAAAATTATACCCTTTTTATACAAAAATCTTTGGACTTGAACTCCCCTTTTTCTCTTGGGTTATAAGGTTTGATAGCAGTTGTTGCTGCTAAGGTTGGTCAACCAGTTATTAGGTTTATGGAGCAATCTCTTTTTCACACAGGACCCTTTAGGTTTGGATTTATTTTTCCCTTAATAATAAAGACTTCATTTAAAATTCATTTTGTATTCAAAAGTTCAAGAGTTAACTATTAAAAGTAAAATGCCTTTAGTCTGCTTCGAGGTAAAGTCTGGTGATATTCCAAGATCAGTAAAGTTTCTTAAAACAATACCATCAGTTTGCTATGATTTTATTCACTGAGAACTGCAAAGATCTATAAGATCACATGTACAGATGCCTTCTGCCTATGGATAGTTTAACTTGTAAGATAACTCACCCCAAAATATCTATGCATGTATAGATCTTCAGAAATTCTGTACTGATTAAGTACGGTGCCTCTTGAATTATACCCAATAGTCTAGAAATCCCTGAGCCTTGCTCCTACTATGATTATTTTCATTTGACACAATGAATGTTCAGGTGCACATCTAAGTTTATTAAAAGGTTTTATCTTTTCAGGCTTCTGCGATAGAAAATTGGCACTGTCCATTGCTTCTTGTGCATTCACAAAATCCATTTATTTGAGATAAATGATCCTTTGACGTCCTTGACTGTTTCCTTGAACTGCTGTGACAGGCAGAGCAAAATGAATTGTCATTGGGTGTGACAGATTCTGAGACATTTTTCATGTTTTACAGTTTCTAGCATGTCTAAATCCATTTAAAATTTGCATCTGGTATAAGATTTTTGAAAGAACATAAAAGTCAGTATTATATTCACTGACGGTGTCATACTGTGCCGTGGTTTGATATATTGCTGCGAAAAATGCGGATGCTGCCCTGCTGTGACCGGTCTTACCTCTTCACCATGTATTGCTAGGAATTCCCACTGAGGTTTAAGTGTACTCAGTGGGACGGATTTCAATCCATGTATTTACACCAAAATTGTGGAGTAAGGCCACATTCAGCAGTCTTTGGTCAGTATTTTATATCAGTATTTGGAAGCCAGGGCCGGACTGGGACTAAAATTCAGCCCTGGCATTTGAAGTTACACAGGCCCACTTGTCACATGGTGACTGTATAATATCTTTGTACACTTGTAGGCAGGGCCGGTTTTAGGCAAAGTGGGGCCCTAGGCAAAGTTTAAAATGGGTCCCCAAATGCTAACATATTGCACATCACACAGAAGCCTTTCTGTTGTATTTACGTGTGCTGAGTTCAGGCCGCTAAACGAGTTTGATCGACAATACTGAAGTTGTTCAACGCTTGTTTCCCGGCCTCTTTCCACCAGCTGAGGAATAATGATGAGACAGAACGATCACTAATAGATCACCATACAGTATCATGTTTTCAGCAGCACATCTACAGTTTACACTGGCAATGTGCTGCTGACAACAAGGCTTTTTGTTCCAGCAAAAACAATCCGAATATGCAGCATTTTACTTGTTTAGTAAAATACACCCCATAGTCCTCCATATATTATAATGTGCTCCATAGTCCTCCATATAGTATAATACACTCCCTATAGTCCTCCACATATTAAAATACACTGCTCAGTCCTCCACATAGTATAATACACTCCTCATAGTCCTCCATATAGCATAATACAATCCTCATAGTCCTCCATATAGCATAATACAATCCTCATAGTGCTCCATATAGTATAATGCACCGCCACAGTCATCCATGTAGTACAATTCACTTCCCATAGTATAATGCACCCCATAGTTCTTCATATAGTATAACGTATTCCCCATAGTCCTCGATACAGTATAATGCAGCCCACATATAGTATAATGCAGCCACCCCAGAGTATAATGCAGCCACCCCAGAGTATAATGCAGCCACCCCACAGAGTATAATGCAGCCACCCCAGAGTATGTAACCCCCATAGAATATAATACAGCCCACCTCCCCATAATATATAATGTAGCCCCCCATAGAATATAATGCAGCCCCCCATAGTATATAACGCAGCCTCCCCCATAGAATATAATATACCCCCACAATAGTATATAACACAGCCACATAGTACATAACATGGCCTCCCCCATAGAATATAATATACTCCCCATAGTATATAGCAAAGCCCGCATATTATATAGCACAAACCGCATAGTATACAGCACAGCCTGCATACTATAGCACAGCTCGCGTAGTAGATAACACAGCCCACACAGCAGTATTCAGCACAGACCACACAGTAGTATACAGCACAGACCACACAGTAGTATACAGCACAGCCCACGTAGAAGTATACAGCACAGTCCACACAGTAGTATACAGCACAGCCCACAGAGTAATATATACAGCACAGCCCACAAAGTAATATATACAGCACAGCCCACAAAGTAATATATACAGCACAGCCCACAGAGAACTATATACAGCACAGCCCACAGAGAACTATATACAGCACAGCCCACAGAGAACTATATAAAGCACAGCCCAGAGTACTATATACAGCACAGCCCAGAGTACTATATAAAGCACAGCCCAGAGAGTACTATATACTGCACAGCCCAGAGAGTACTATATACAGCACAGCCCACAGAGTACTATATACAGCACAGCCCAGAGTACTATACACAGCACAGCCCACAGAGTACTATATACAGCACAGCCCACAGAGTACTATATACAGCACAGCCCACAGAGTACTATATACAGCACAGCCCACAGAGTACTATATACAGCACAGCCCACAGAGAACTATATACAGCACACAGTAGTATACAGCACAGAGCACAGCCCACAGAGAACTATATACAGCCCACAGTAGTATACAGCACAGAGCACAGCCCACAGAGAACTATATACAGCACAGAGCACAGCCCACAGAGAACTATATACAGCCCACAGTAGCATACAGCACAGAGCACAGCCCACAGAGAACTATATACAGCACAGAGCACAGCCCACAGAGAACTATATACAGCCCACAGTAGCATACAGCACCGAGCACAGCCCACAGATAACTATATACAGCCCACAGTAGTATACAGCAGAGAGCACAGCCCACAGAGAACTATATACAGCAACAGCACAGAGCACAGCCCACAGAGAACTATATACAGCCCACAGTAGCATACAGCACAGAGCACAGCCCACAGATAACTATATACAGCCCACAGTAGTATACAGCACAGAGCACAGCCCACAGAGAGCTATATACAGCCCACAGTAGTATACAGCACAGAGCACAGCCCACAGAGAACTATATACAGCCCACAGCAGTATACAGCACAGAGCACAGCCCACAGAGAACTATATACAGCCCACAGCAGTATACAGCACAGAGCACAGCCCACAGAGAACTATATATAGCACAGAGCACACAGTAGTATACAGCACAGAGCACAGCCCACAGAGAGCTATATACAGCCCACAGCAGTATACAGCACAGAGCACAGCCCACAGAGAACTATATACAGCCCACAGCAGTATACAGCACAGAGCACAGCCCACAGAGAACTATATATAGCACAGAGCACACAGTAGTATACAGCACAGAGCACAGCCCACAGGGAGCTATATACAGCCCACAGCAGTATACAGCACAGAGCACAGCCCACAGAGAACTATATATAGCACAGAGCACACAGTAGTATACAGCACAGAGCACAGCCCACAGAGAGCTATATACAGCCCACAGCAGTATACAGCACAGAGCACAGCCCACAGAGAACTATATACAGCCCACAGTAGTATACAGCACAGAGCACAGCCCACAGAGAGCTATATACAGCCCACAGTAGTATACAGCACAGAGCACAGCCCACAGAGAACTATATATAGCACAGAGCACACAGTAGTATACAGCACAGAGCACAGCCCACAGAGAGCTATATACAGCCCACAGCAGTATACAGCACAGAGCACAGCCCACAGAGAACTATATACAGCCCACAGTAGTATACAGCACAGAGCACAGCCCACAGAGAACTATATACAGCCCACAGCAGTATACAGCACAGAGCACAGCCCACAGAGAACTATATACAGCCCACATCTCTTCTCTTCCTCCCCTCACCTCCTCCGAGAATGGCCCCACAGTCCAGAAAAAAAAAAACTCTCCTCACCTCTCCTCGTGCCCAGCGTTGCTTCCTGGTTCCTGCTCCTGTCTCAGCAGCTGCAGTCTGCCCGGGACACAGCAGGTGCGTGATGATATGACATCATCGCGCACCCGCAGTGTCAGAGGCAGAGCGGGGAATGATGGGAGAGGAGCGTCTGTAGACGCTCTCTCCTCCATCATTGCATTCAACTGTACCGGCGTCTATACGCCGGTATAGTTGAATGCGACGGCGGGGGCGGCGGATTGAGCGGCCCACCACTGGCACCGGCCCTTCTGGCATTTGCCAGAAGTGCCCTATGGCCAGTCCGGCCCTGTTGGAAGCCAAAACCAGGAGTGGGTGATAAATACAGAAGTGGTGACTTGTTTCTAATGTACTTTTCCTCTGACTGATTGTTCCACTCCTGGCTTTGGCTTTAAAATACTGATGTAAAATACTGACCAGATACTGCATGTGTGAACATGGCTATGGCTAAGCAATAATGACAAGAATTTGGTGCATTTTTGATGTTGCAGGTTTCGGCATCATTTCTGCCCCAATTAGCTAAATAATGTCACTTGTTTTCGCCATGATTTTCAGTGGATTTTTTACTTGTGTTTTTAGCATGTTTTTTTAGCTGCATTTCTTTTGTTTCAATATGTTTATTTAAAGTTTTCATAGCAATATATAGCAAAAACGACCTTCCATGTAAAAAAGATATAGTTATTTGTAGAGCATCGTGACAAAAATGTAAAAGCAACCATATCAATAAAGGTCGATCATATAAACCAAACTAGAAAGACAAGACAGGACAGACTAGGGATAGGAACAACAAGGGGGATAACATCACTTCGTTTTACCAATTATGGGGGAAATCCAACATGTCATGTCATCAGATGTTGATAATTAGGTGAGTGCTGATTTGTCGCAATATACTAATAATGTTAATAAGCTTTTACAGATATAAGATGTAAGAAATTCATGGAGACAGTAGGAGGGTTCGAGTCAGGGGGGTGCTAGAGTCGAGATCGAGCCAAGGGCTCCAGATTCGAAAAAAGGCATCCATGTCATCACATCTAGTTGCTTGGATTCTCTCGCACATTAAAATTTCATTCATTCTGTCTCTCACCATTGAAATGGACAGTCATGTCATGTCATGTTTTAAATAAAAATAGTTTGCTTTGGAAATTTTACTGTTACTTAGCTTTTCTAACATTTATTGCTAAAGTCATGCAGTTTAAATGCATTTTAATGCTTTTCCACTGCAGAAACACACTAAAAATGCATATGCGTTTTTTATCTATGAATTTTCCTTATCTAAAGTCAATGTGGAAAATCTTCAAACAAATTTCACATTTACCGGAGGAGGAAATTATATGTTTTGGATTTCGCAACACAGGTCAATTTATGCATTATTGAAAAAAGAACGGTGGGTAGGAGATTTCTATATGTTCCAAATGCACTATAGAAAAACACACTAAATAAACATTATCAAAACTCTGCCAAACTATGCTGAAAAATAATGGTTTTCATATTCATGAAACCTTTGCCTTGTCTTTACCATTTTGATTAAATGTATCAGAAGAAGTAAAGGGAGTTTTACATATTTTAAGACGAAATCACAGATATGTGTTGCAGAAAGTGTTTTCCTTTTTATCTAATGGGGCTTACAGAAATCTTTCTAAATGAAGCCAAAACAATCCCATCTAATATTATTGGAACTACTAGAAAGCTAGTGGAAAACACCACTAGGTCTGACCTGGAGTTATTTTAGCCCACACCATTTACTTCAGCAAAGCATTTATCCCATTTGACACTATGAAGTGACAGGTTAATTGCTCTGACATTATTTAAGCACTGTATAAGGCCGGTTTCACACGTCAGTGGCTCCGGTACGTGAGGTGACAGTTTCCTCACGTACCGGAGCCACTGACACACGTAGACCCATAAAAATCAATGTATCTGTTCAGATGTCATTGATTTTTTGCGAACCGTGTCTCCGTGTGCCAAACACGGAGACATGTCAGTGTTCGTGGGAGCGCACGGATTACACGGACCCAATAGAGTCAATGGGTCCGTGTAAAACATGGGCCTCACACGGACGTTCTCCGTCTGGGGTCCGTGTGCGTGCAGGAGACAGCGCTACAGTAAGCGCTGTCCCCCCCACATGGTGCTGAAGCCGCGATTCATATGTTCCCTGCAGCAGCGTTTGCTGCAGAGAAAATATGAATAATAGTGTTTAAAATAAAGATCTATGTGTCCGCCGCCCCCCCACCCCCTGTGCGCCCCCCCGCTGTCCTGAAAATACTCACCCGCTCCCACGTTGGCTGTCACTCCTTCCTCTCTGCCCCGCGCCTCCTACTGTATGCGGTCACGTGGGGCCGCTCATTTACAATCATGAATAGTCGGCTCCGCCCCTATGGGAGGTGGAGCCACATATTCATGACTGTAAATGATCGGCCCCACGTGACCGCATACACTAGAAGCCGCGGCCAGACCAGGAAGCAGCGAGGGAGGCGGGTAAGTATTTTCAGAACAGCGGGGGAGGGCGCACAGGGGGTGGGAGGGCGGCGGACACATAGATCTTTATTTTAAACACTGTTATTCATATTTTCTCTGCAGCAAACGCTGCTGCAGGGAACATATAAATCGCGGCTTCAGCACGATGCAGGGTACCACACGCGTGGGTACCACATGCTCCGTGTGGTACCCACTCGCCATACGGGCGGCACACGTGTGCCGCACGTATGGCCTACGTGAGTTCCCAGGCACACGGACACGGATAACTCCGGTACCGATTTATTCCGGTACCGGAATTATCTGGACGTGTGGGACAGCCCTAACTGGGGGTGTTAGTTTTAAAGTCAAGAAAAAGAGTGAAAAAAAACTTTTGCAAAATATGAAACAATCTGAAAAAACACAACCTTTATAATCAGCACCCCTTTGCCTCATTGAAACAAAAAAAATAAAAATACACATATTTGTATTCACTCCATTCACAAAATGTCCGCTCTATCAAAATCTAGAAATGTTTAATCAGATCGGTAAACGGCGTAAAGAGCAAAAAAAATTAGCAACATTGAAATCAAATGTAATAAGAGGCGATCCAAACATCATATCTACCCTAAAATGGTATCAATAAAAGTATCAGCTCAAGCTACAAAAAATAAGTCTTCACACAGCCCCAGATCCTGAAAAATGAAAACACCACTGATCTCTGAAAATAGCGATATAAGAAAATAAAATTCTTAAAAAATTTTGAATTTTTTTCAACACTTAAATGGAAAAACCTATACATATTTGGTACATGCTTACTTGAACTGACCTGGATAATTACTTTGCCAAGTCGGTTTTACCACATACTGAACATTTTAAATGAAAAATCCAAAAAACAATTGTGGAATTCCACTTTTTTTTACAATTTCACAGCACTTCGAATTTGGTTCCTGTTTTCCTGTACACTACATGGTAAAATCAATGGTGTCATTCAAAAGTACAACTTGTCCTGCAAAAAAGGCGAGGAAATCGTTTACTAGTCGTGATTGAGTTAAAGTGCTCCCTAAACCGAACATATAATGGACGGACAGTTTTACCAATATAAAAAAAAAGCCACAAGGGCAGAAAATAATATACACTGGGAATACTTTAAGCATAGTTCCTATCCAGCATTGTGTTCGGGATTCCATCTCCTGTAAAACCAATTTTGTGGTGTATATTATTTTCTGCCCTTGTGGCTTTTTTTATATTGGTAAAACTGTCCGTCCACTATCTGTTCGGTTTAGGGAGCACTTTAACTCAATCATGACTGGCAAAGGAGTTCCTCGGCTTATCAGACATGTTAGGGAATACCATGGTAGCAATGCTGAAACTCTGAGGTTTGCAGGTGTTGAGAAGGTTAAATTTCCCAGCCAAGGAGGGAACCACTGTAGAATGTTACTTGTAAAAGAAGCTAGATGGATTTTGCGTTCTAATGCTACAGGTCCCCTGGGCTTGAATTAAAAAATAGATGTAGATGCTCTTGTTGTATACTTATTTGTTTGCTGACTGTTTTTAAGTGATGTTTTTATGAATGGATTGTTCACACTAACAGGGGGGTGTACATTGCATTGTGGGTGTAGGTGGGTGGCACCTTAGCCCGCAGGTTGATACGTGTTCCCATCATTGCAGGACCTGTTGAAGCGCTGAAGCGCAAAACAGCTGTAGTCTGTACCTTGCACATTTTTCCCGTGCCTGAGCCGCACACCGTCAAATAAAGCAAGTGAAAACCGCATTGGTGAGTGCCATCCATTATTTTGATCAGTTATTGTAGATAATAATGTAGTGCCATATATAGAACTTAGACAACTGCCAATAACAGTTGACACAGAAGGAGTTGTCCAGTCCAAATCTATAAATCTGCAGTCACTCAGTGTGACTGCAGGGTTATAAATCCCTCCTGCGTACGCACTGTGCACTGTGGGGGATTCACCGGTTTCAGATGCAGGACCGAAGGGTATGTAAGAGACATACATACTCCTCTCTAGTGGGAGCAGCCTCGCTCCATACCCTTGTATGGAGCAAGGCTGTGCCCCATCTAGTGTGACAGCTGGCCAGTGGGCGTGGCCAACTAGAGAGCACGCCTCTTTCCATGCAAGTGTATGGAGTAAGTATAATTCATGCATACTCTTTTGTCCCGTGTCTGAAACCACTGAATCATAAGTGTGCAATCACACAGAGTGACTGCAGACTTATCAATTTTGACCAGACAACTCCTTTAATATAATATATTAATTCCTGATTATGGCATTGCATATGCAATACAATAATGTAAATCCACTACACTCTCTTTGGTGTCCACTATACCTCTATATTCTGTCACTTAATACTCAATGCTGTGGGAATAAAATACAGTATGGTGAAGCTGGTGATGAAAACTATTTTAACTGCGTTTGTTGAAATGTATAGTATCTATTAAATTGCAGGCCATAAGCTGCTCGCTATTTGACCTTTATTACACTTTTTGATTTCAGTGGGCAAATATGTAGTAACTAGATGGAGGCCCGATGCTATCGTAATATCACGATGAGGGCAGGCATGCGGCGCTGTTGTTGCCTACTGGCATCCTGTGATAATATAATGACTTTTGCTTCAGGGGACTCATGTGCTTGACTCCTAAGTTTATATGCATTGTCTTTGCCCCAGCAATGCTGTTGCTTTTCAAGAGTCTCATTTGCCCTTTGTTGTCTTCGACGTTGTGCCTTTGCTGCTTTCCTTTCATTGACATTGGCACACTTTTTATGGGGAGCCATGTTGGCGTTGATATTTGCTTTTTGAAGGGGCTTTCCCACGAACAAAAGTTCATTTTAAAAATTGTCTGTATCTGACCATGTACCGAACATACCACAGCTCCTGGGCAGGGGAGGAAGCAAAAGACAATACTGACATTACAGCAGGAGATCGCAGAGGATACATTTTGTGAGGTAAATATTTTTAAAAAACAGTCAGTGAAATATTTTACCTCACAAAATGAATCCACTGTGATCCCCTGCTGTAATGTCAGTATTGTCTTTTGCTTCCTCCCCTGCCCAGGAGATGTGGTATGTTCCGTACACAGTCAGACACAGTGAATTTTTAAAATGAACTTTCATTCGTGGGAAAACCCCTTTAATGTGACCGGCTTCCTCTGCCTGTAGACACATTGCTCATCTGCCGCCGGGATCAGCTGAATGATTTACTGCGCGCAATTCCTCCTACTTTTGTCTAAAGAAGAATGGGCAGAATGGACACAACACCAAATGGAGCGGTCTGTGAATAGCACAGGGCACAACAGGCAGTTAGGCAACAACTGCCTGCTTGTTAGTGCTTAGGCAAATGTTTTGATATCCCCTATTAAAGTGGCCATGCTGGCCTCCACAAACAGAAGCTAGTCACCAGGAATCATATGAATGTTTTTTTAATGCAGTTTTTATGGTGCTCTAGCCGCAGAAATTGATCAGGAAGAAGATCCTTAGCTTGATCTTCTTTTGCAATCAACTCAAAAATTGCTATTTGAGAAATTACCTTATAGGGTAAATACTTATCTTTAAACCTATTATAAAACCTATAAGATCTAAGTAAACTAGAAATTAATTCAAAAAGAATTGCAAATTTAAAGGAATTACATTTTTTTCCTGCTGGATCCACTTTTGGACTTTTCTCAAAAACTGCCACTAAAATGTATGTGTTTTTCCACTGTAAAACAATAAAATCTTCTTTTCAACTCCATTCTGAAATGAATTCATATAATTTGGCATAAAAAGCTATTCATTATACCCCACTTGGGCTTATTTGACTATTGTGTAACTGAACAATAACTTAATTAATTGAAAGTATAATTTCAAAGCATGAACCAACTGCATTTAAGAAGCTTCAAATATCATTACGATTCTACAGTACTTTTCTTTCTCATAAATTATGGAGACAGCAATTCATTCATTCCTTCTGATAAGGTTATCTGGAAAGTACTCATGGCAGTCTTTTTTCAACTCTACTTTTCAATTGTTAGAGTAATGACAATGTATCCTAAGAGTAGATTCCTGAAATAGCTGTTTCATATGGGGGAATTATTTCTCACAGGACTAATCATTTCTTCCAGAACAATGACCCAGAATACACAGCATCTGCTGCTTTCAAATGTTCAAATAGAATAATTCTAAAAAAAAATGTAACACAAAGCAGGCAAGAAAATAACACCAGAACAAACTATTACTGTGCTATTCCTTATGTAATGGAGCAGAACATATTAGGTGTAATGAAATGTTCTCCAGGCTTTTCAACTGTTTCTTGTTTACCGCTCAAATAATCTTGGCTATTGGATATTAAATAATATTAACTACTTTATAATATACATTTATTTTTGAAGTATGAATTAGACCAGAACTCCAAAGGTAAAATTCATTAATGATTATCACAAAAAAACTGTAGAGGTCCTTCTTGTTTTTCCCCTCTTTCCACACTACTCTATAACAGTACATAATGGCATCACTGTAACATTTTATATCTAAAGTTAATATGTGAAATGTATTATGCACAATGTAATCACAAACTTGGTGCCATTTGGACAGTGAAAGACAGGAAATTAAAGATTTACATCAACATTTAAGCCATTCTCAGATTTTTATTAAAAAAAAAAATCAGTCTAAAACAATAAAGCCATTCCCACTCCCTGAAGCTCTTCCCCTCTTTTGTCAGTACTTTTTGATTTTGGTGCATGATTTGTTACATCTAATATATGTGATGCATGTAAATATTACTTCAATCTTCTAACTTCTGCTGCATGGCATTACTATAGGTCAGGTTGAAAGTTTTTGCATCTGTTCATTACACATCCTGTAAAGTCTATCCCTTATTCAAAAATATAACTAAAACTGAATATAATTGTACATACTGAATTAATCTGTGTAGCGATGGCGTCCCTGCAGCAGGGCAACACCTATTCAGCTCTCCAACTTCTGCTGTTTCCCGAGGTATGCGCATGCAAATCCCCAGGCACTGTGCTTATGGTGTACTAGCTGTTTCCAGCCAGCTAACGCTTGGCATGCTCATTGCTATCTAATTAATGCTGCTAGTGATTAAACTAAAGTACATAATGACAACATTCAATAGCGCTTACGCAGGTGGTAAATTAACTTAAAATGAAGTTAATAACAATAATAATAGTTAAAAATCAGAATAATACAAATATATTTTATTCACAGTGTAAAATCAAAAGCAAACTGGATTCATGTGGTAATGTGTGGGGACAGAGTCTCGTGTGGTAATGTGTGGGGACAGAGTCTCGTGTGGTAATGTGTGGGGACACATACTCATGTGGTAATGTGTGAGGACGGAGCCTCGAGTGGTAATGTGTGGGGACAGAGCCTCGTGTGGTAATGTGTGAGGATGGAGCCTCGTGTGGTAATGTGTGGGGACAGAGCCTCGTGTGGTAATGTGTGGGGACAGAGCCTCGTATGGTAATGTGTGGGGACAGAGCCTCGTGTGGTAATGTGTGGGGACAGAGCCTCGTGTGGCAATGTGGGGGGGCGGGATTATGTGTGGTAATGTGGTGGGGGGGCGGGATTGTGTGTGGTAATGTGGTGGGAGGGCGGAATTGTGTGTGGTAATGTGGTGGGGGGGCAGGATTGTGTGTGGTAATGTGGTGGGGGGGTGGGATTGTGTGTGGTAATGTGGTGGGGCGGGATTGTGTGTGGTAATGTGGTGGGGGCGGGATTGTGTGTTGGGATGTGTGGGGGCGGAGCCACTGTGCAGGGGGTGGGATTAGCAAGTAATCACGATGCCTCTTATATATATAGATGTGCACCCCCTTCTTTTAAATAGGGCTGCAAGCACACTCCTAAAGAGTCCCCAGTCAATGGCTGGAAGACACTTATTATTTTCTGTGGAGTGTTGTTAGTCTGTTCCCAAACACACTTGCTAGTTCTCAGGTCCCAGTCCACTAAATCCTGCTAGTGTCTTTCTGTCCCTAACCTACTTACCAGTACTTGCCTTGTCAGTCTGTATATCAGCTGGCTCCACTAGCACCTGCCGTGACAATCTGTATATCAGTTGGACCCACCTACACCCACCGTGCCAGTCTGCATTTCAGCCTGATCTGCCTGCTCCTGCTGTGCCAGTCTATATATCAGTTGGACCCGCATTCTCCTACCTTGCCAGTCTGTATATCAGCCGGACCCATCTGTACTTGCCTAGAAAACCTGTGTGTCAGCCATACTAGTCCACTCTTGTCAGTGCCTGAGTGCACCAGATGTCCCCTCCCTCCAGGCAGCTCCAGCTACCACTCCCCTGTGGGTCAGCTGCCGTGCATCTGTGGTCTATCCTGGAGCAACATCTGGAGTTCATGGGGAGCCAAGCCTAACCCCATGTTTATGGGCTCTAGTGAAATGTCAGGTGCTCACCTAATCACGCCTCTCCATGGACCATGGCAAAGTGGTTCCACCATTTCCATTACAGTTTGCACAGACCATGGAATCCGCTGGCTCTGACTTACCTTTTCTCAAATCTGTACCAGGAGGTCTCCAACCAGAAGGAACAGCAGGATAAAATCCTCTTGTACTTGTGGACATTAACCACCCATCTAGATATGCTGGCTACTAAGGCCGCATTCGCACTTACCCAATCTCGACCACATCGACCGTGACCCTTCAGCCTGCCGGCTGTGTGCCAGATATCAGACCCCCTCTGTCTGCTTCTCCTTATTATTGCAATGATTTTGTTGTACGTTGAGAGGTTTATTAATCAGCGCACACTGCACTTAGATCTCTTGACTCATCAGTTCGTCTCAGACTGGCCAAGTGGCTTTCATCATATTTCATCTATCTGGTGAAGCTCTGGCATGGCTCAATACCCTATGGGAGAGAGAGGATCCTCTTGTGTTGAATCTCCAGTCCCTTTTTGAAGCTTTCCAGAAGGTCTTCAATGATCCCTGCTGTTGTGAAATTGGATTCTGGGCTCCCCCGGTGGCCACTTGTGGAATTGAACTTGTGTGCATCATCCCCTCTGTTCACCTGCTCCTATCAGGATGTGGGAGTCGCTATATAACCTTGCTCCTCTGTCAGTTTCTTGCCGGTCAACAATGTAATCAGAAGCCTTCTGTGCTTGTTCCTGCTACTAGACAACTCCCAGCTAAGTTGGACTTTTGTCCTTGTGTGTTTTTGCATTTTGTTCCTGTTCACAGCTGCTGTTTCGTTACTGTGTCTGGAAAGCTCTTGTGATCGGAAATTGCCACTCTGGTGTTATGAGTTAATGCTAGAGTCTTAAAGGAATTTCTGGATGGTGTTTTGATAGGGTTTTCTGCTGACCATGAAAGTGTCCTTTCTGTCTTCCTGCTATCTAGAAAGCGGACCTCGATTTTGCTAAACCTATTTTCATACTACGTTTGTCATTTCATCTAAAATCACCGCCAATATATGTGGGGGCCTCTGTCTGCCTTTTGGGAAAATTTCTCTAGAGGTGAGCCAGGACTGTCTTTTCCTCTGCTAGGATTAGGTAGTTCTCCGGCTGGCGCTGGGCATCTAGGGATAAAAAACGTAGGCATGCTACCCGGCCACTTCTAGTTGTGCGGCAGGTTTAGTTCATGGTCAGTATAGTTTCCATCTTCCAAGAGCTAGTTCTCATATATGCTGGGCTATGTTCTCTCGCCATTGAGAATCATGACAGTTTGACCGGCCCAAAAAAGGGTTAAATTTCTGGCTGAGAAAGGAGAGAAAAAAGAAGTCTGCTACAATTTTTTTTTTTTTTTTTTTCCTCTAGTTCTGAGTGTGCTCTTAATTGAATCACTTGCTAGTCTGCCTATACTGCAGCCTTCCTCTCTTTCTCTCCTTCTAATCCTTGAATGGCTCTGTGTTCACTTGTTTCAAATGGATCTTCAGAGTGTAGCTACAGGTTTGAATAATCTCGCCACAAAGGTACAAAATTTGCAAGATTTTGTTGTTCATGCACCTATGTCTGAGCCTAGAATTCCTTTGCCTGAATTCTTCTCGGGGAATAGATCTCACTTTCAAAATTTTAAAAATAATTGCAAATTGTTTTTGTCCCTGAAGTCTCGCTCTGCCGGAGACCCTGCACAGCAGGTCAGGATTGTAATTTCCTTGCTCCGGGGCGACCCTCAAGACTGGGCTTTTGCATTGGCACCAGGGGATCCTGCGTTGCTCAATGTGGATGCGTTTTTTCTGGCCTTGGGGTTGCTTTATGAGGAACCTCATTTAGAGCTTCAGGCGGAAAAGGCCTTGATGTCCTTGTCTCAGGGGCAAGATGAAGCTGAAATATACTGCCAAAAATTCCGCAAATGGTCTGTGCTTACTCAGTGGAATGAGTGCGCCCTGGCGGCGATTTTCAGAGATTGTTTCTGATTTGTTCTTTGTCATCTATTACCGCGGACGCCTATGTCGACTCTGGCGCTGCTTTGAGTCTTATGGATTGGTCCTTTGCCAAACGCTGTGGGTATGATTTGGAGCCACTGGAGGCTCCGATACCTCTGAAAGGGATTGACTCCACCCCATTGGCTAATAATAAACCACAATACTGGACACAAGTGACTATGCGTGTTAATCCGGATCACCAGGAGGTTATTCGCTTTCTGGTGCTGTATAATCTACATGATGTTTTGGTGCTGGGATTGCCATGGCTGCAATCTCATAACCCAGTCCTCGACTGGAGAGCTATGTCTGTGTTAAGCTGGGGATGTAAAGGAACTCATGGGGACGTACCTTTGGTTTCCATTTCATCATCTATTCCCTCTGAGATTCCTGAATTCTTGTCTGACTTTCGTGACGTTTTTGAAGAACCCAAGGTTGGTTCACTACCTCCGCACCGGGAGTGCGATTGTGCCATAGACTTAAAGGGTCGTTTATTTAATCTGTCTGTGCCTGAACACGCTGCTATGCGAGAATATATAAAGGAGTCCTTGGAAAAGGGACATATTCGTCCTTCGTCATCTCCCTTAGGAGCCGGTTTTTTCTTTGTGTCTAAGAAAGACGGCTCTTTGAGGCCGTGTATTGATTATCGACTTTTGAATAAAATCACGGTTAAATATCAATATCCGTTACCACTGCTTACTGATTTGTTTGCTCGTATAAAGGGGGCCAAGTGGTTCTCTAAGATTGATCTCCGTGGGGCGTATAATTTGGTGCGAATCAAGCAGGGGGATGAGTGGAAAACCGCATTTAATACGCCCGAGGGCCATTTTGAGTATTTGGTGATGCCTTTTGGTCTTTCAAATGCCCCTTCAGTCTTCCAGTCCTTTATGCATGACATTTTCCGCGATTATTTGGATAAATTTATGATTGTGTATCTGGATGATATTCTGATTTTTTTCGGATGACTGGGACTCTCATGTCCAGCAGGTCAGGAGGGTTTTTCAGGTTTTGCGGTCTAATTCCTTGTGTGTGAAGGGTTCTAAGTGTGTTTTTGGGGTTCAAAAGATTTCTTTCTTGGGATACATTTTTTCCCCCTCTTCCATCGAGATGGATCCTGTCAAGGTTCAGGCTATTGGTGATTGGACGCAACCCTCTTCTCTTAAGAGTCTTCAGAAATTTTTGGGCTTTGCTAACTTTTATCGTCGATTTATTGCTGGTTTTTCTGATGTTGTAAAACCATTGACTGATTTGACTAAGAAGGGTGCTGATGTTGCTGATTGGTCCCCTGATGCTGTGGAGGCCTTTCGGGAGCTCAAGCGCCGCTTTTCTTCCGCCCCAGTGTTGCGTCAGCCTGATGTTGCTCTTCCTTTTCAGGTTGAGGTCGACGCTTCTGAAATCGGAGCTGGGGCGGTGTTGTCGCAGAGAAGTTCCGACTGCTCCGTGATGAGACCTTGTGCTTTTTTTCCCCGTAAATTTTCGCCCGCCGAGCGGAATTATGACATTGGGAATCGGGAGCTTTTGGCCATGAAGTGGGCTTTTGAGGAGTGGCGTCACTGGCTTGAGGGGGCCAGACATCAGGTGGTGGTATTGACTGACCACAAAAATTTAATTTACCTTGAGTCTGCCAGGCGCCTGAATCCTAGACAGGCGCGCTGGTCGTTGTTTTTCTCTCGGTTTAATTTTGTGGTGTCGTACCTACCGGGTTCTAAGAATGTTAAGGCGGATGCCCTTTCTAGGAGTTTTGAGCCTGACTCCCCTGGTAATTCTGAGCCCACAGGTATCCTTAAAGATGGAGTGATATTGTCTGCCGTTTCTCCAGACCTGCGGCGGGCCTTGCAGGAGTTTCAGGCGGATAGACCTGATCGTTGCCCACCTGGTAGACTGTTTGTTCCTGATGATTGGACCAGTAGAGTCATCTCTGAGGTTCATTCTTCTGCGTTGGCAGGTCATCCTGGAATCTTTGGTACCAGGGATTTGGTGGCAAGGTCCTTCTGGTGGCCTTCCCTGTCACGAGATGTGCGAGGCTTTGTGCAGTCTTGTGACGTTTGTGCTCGGGCCAAGCCTTGTTGTTCTCGGGCTAGTGGATTGTTGTTGCCCTTGCCTGTCCCGAAGAGGCCTTGGACGCACATCTCGATGGATTTTATTTCGGATCTGCCTGTTTCTCAGAAGATGTCTGTCATCTGGGTGGTGTGTGACCGTTTCTCTAAGATGGTCCATCTGGTTCCCTTGCCTAAGTTGCCTTCTTCTTCCGAGTTGGTTCCTCTGTTTTTTCAAAATGTTCGTTTGCATGGTATTCCTGAGAATATCGTTTCTGACAGAGGGACCCAATTCGTGTCTAGATTTTGGCGGGCATTCTGTGCTAGGATGGGCATAGATTTGTCTTTTTCGTCTGCTTTCCATCCTCAGACTAATGGCCAGACCGAGCGGACTAATCAGACCTTGGAGACATATTTGAGGTGTTTTGTGTCTGCGGATCAGGATGATTGGGTTGCTTTTTTGCCTTTGGCGGAGTTCGCCCTCAATAATCGGGCCAGCTCTGCCACCTTGGTGTCCCCGTTTTTCTGTAATTTGGGGTTTCATCCTCGATTTTCCTCCGGTCAAGTGGAATCTTCGGATTGTCCTGGAGTGGATGCTGTGGTGGAGAGGTTGCATCAGATTTGGGGGCAGGTGGTGGACAATTTGAAGTTGTCCCAGGAGAAGACTCAGCTTTTTGCCAGCCGCCGTCGTCGTGTTGGTCCTCGGCTTTGTGTTGGGGACTTGGTGTGGTTGTCTTCTCGTTTTGTCCCTATGAGGGTTTCTTCTCCTAAGTTTAAGCCTCGGTTCATCGGCCCGTACAAGATATTGGAGATTCTTAACCCTGTGTCCTTCCGTCTGGACCTCCCTGCATCCTTTTCGATTCATAATGTTTTTCATCGGTCATTGTTGCGCAGGTATGAGGTACCGGTTGTGCCTTCCGTTGAGCCTCCTGCTCCGGTGTTGGTTGAGGGTGAGTTGGAGTACGTTGTGGAAAAGATCTTAGACTCTCGTGTTTCCAGACGGAGACTCCAGTATCTGGTCAAATGGAAGGGATACGGTCAGGAGGATAATTCTTGGGTCACTGCCTCTGATGTTCATGCCTCCGATCTTGTCCGTGCCTTTCATAGGGCTCATCCTGATCGCCCTGGTGGTTCTGGTGAGGGTTCGGTGCCCCCTCCTTGAGGGGGGGGTACTGTTGTGAAATTGGATTCTGGGCTCCCCCGGTGGCCACTTGTGGAATTGAACTTGTGTGCATCATCCCCTCTGTTCACCTGCTCCTATCAGGATGTGGGAGTCGCTATATAACCTTGCTCCTCTGTCAGTTTCTTGCCGGTCAACAATGTAATCAGAAGCCTTCTGTGCTTGTTCCTGCTACTAGACAACTCCCAGCTAAGTTGGACTTTTGTCCTTGTGTGTTTTTGCATTTTGTTCCTGTTCACAGCTGCTGTTTCGTTACTGTGTCTGGAAAGCTCTTGTGATCGGAAATTGCCACTCTGGTGTTATGAGTTAATGCTAGAGTCTTAAAGGAATTTCTGGATGGTGTTTTGATAGGGTTTTCTGCTGACCATGAAAGTGTCCTTTCTGTCTTCCTGCTATCTAGAAAGCGGACCTCGATTTTGCTAAACCTATTTTCATACTACGTTTGTCATTTCATCTAAAATCACCGCCAATATATGTGGGGGCCTCTGTCTGCCTTTTGGGAAAATTTCTCTAGAGGTGAGCCAGGACTGTCTTTTCCTCTGCTAGGATTAGGTAGTTCTCCGGCTGGCGCTGGGCATCTAGGGATAAAAAACGTAGGCATGCTACCCGGCCACTTCTAGTTGTGCGGCAGGTTTAGTTCATGGTCAGTATAGTTTCCATCTTCCAAGAGCTAGTTCTCATATATGCTGGGCTATGTTCTCTCGCCATTGAGAATCATGACACCCTGCCTTGTTTCCATCTACTCTCATCAGACTGTGCCACAGAAAACTCACAGTGGGCAAGTACGCTGTTTGTTTCCAAGCATTCTAAGGAAGTGACCCACAAGAGAACACATGAGCACCTGGCTCCTACCTTTCAAAAGCTAATCATACGGTAAGCCCCTGCTTTGGCATTTTCCCCAGAGTCCATGCAAATTGAACAGGTTAGGCCATGTGCACACGTTCAGTATTTTTTGCATTTTTTTCGCGTTTTTTCGCTATAAAAACGTGATAAAAGAAAAAAAACACTTACATATGCCTCCCATTATTTTTAGTGTTTTCCGCATTTCTTGTGCAAATGTTGCATTTTTTTCCGCGAAAAAATCGCATCGCGGAAAAAAAAGCAACATGTTCATTAAATTTGCTGAATTGCGGGGATTCCGCACACCCGGGAATGCATTTATCTGCTTACTTCCCGCATGGGGCTGAGCCCACCATGCGGGAAGTAAGCAGATCATGTGCGGTTGGTACCCAGGGTGGAGGAGAGGAGACTCTCCTCCACGGACTGGGCACCATATAATTGGTAAAAAAAAAAAAAGAATTAAAATAAAAAATAGTCATATACTCACCTTCGATGGCCCCCGGAGTCTTCCCGCCTCTCATCGCTGCATGCTGCCGCTTCCGTTCCTATAGATGGTGTGTGTGAAGGACCTGCGATGACATCGCGGTCACGTGACCGTGATGTCATCGAAGGTCCTGCACACACACACCATCTATAGGAACGGAAGCCGCTGAGAAGATCGGCTGTCTGCAGGTGAGTATAACCATTTTTTTTATTTTTTTTATTATTTTTAAACATTCTATCTTTTACTATTGATGCTGCATAGGCTGCATCTATAGTAAAAAGTTGGTCACACTTGTCAAACACTATGTTTGACAAGTGTGACCAACCTGTCAATCAGTTTTCCAAGCGATGCTACAGATCGCTTGGAAAACTTTAGCATTCTGCAAGCTAATTATGCTTGCAAAATGCTAAAAAAAAAACGCGAAAAAAATGGGAAAAAAACGCAAAAAAAAAAATGCGGATTTCTTGCAGAAAATTTCCGGTTTTCTTCAGGAAATTTCTGCAAGAAATCCTGACGTGTGCACATACCCTGAAGATAGCCAAGCATTGTCAGGAGGTCTATTATGTTGAGACTATGTGCTTTTGTTGTGGCAAGTCCTGAGCATGTAATCTGCTCCTGTCCTGAGATATCGGGAAACTCCAGTGCCTAGGGATGGTTGTAGAGGTCACCCTGGCAGGTATCACTCCTATCTATTGTTGACAGTATCTGTTTTCTGTGGCAACATCCATTTTGTTGGACTACCTGGACGTCAGTACTCATTTAATCTCATCCAGCAGGCCATTGTGGAGCCGTATAAAATCCCAATCCAATGTCTACAGGATCTGTTTGTGGTTTCATTGATAGATGGAAAACCTCTTTACGAGACCATGCTTCTGTCTCACCCTCTGCTTCTAGGACAGCCATGGCTTCGGTTACACAAGCCTTTCTTGTTCTGAAAAGCCAGAGAAGTACTCCATTGGACACAGGAATGCCAAAACATTTGCCTTGTTCCCATTCATCCTGCTCGACCCCGGCTAATCCATCTAAATTACCTGGCTTGATGGCTTGCCCACTGCATATTGGATGTATGCTCACATCTTTGACAAGAAGGTGGCTGAGACATTACCACCCCATAGGCTGCATGACTGTCCTATCATCTTTTTCCCTGGCTCCTCTCCTCCACGTGGCTGTATCTACACTCTGTCTCAGGCTGAGACCCCTGCCATGTCTGAGTAGATTAAAGAGAATCTAGCCAAGGGATTTATCTGGAATTCTTTCTCCCTGGCTAGAGCTTTTTTCTTCTTTGTTAAGAAAAAGATTGGCTCACTCCGACCCTGCATCAATTATAGGGGACTCAACCAGATTATGCTCAAGAATAAATATCCTCTGCCTCTCATTTCCGAGATGTTTGATCCTTGCAAGGGTTCCAGAGATTTCACGAAACATGACCTTTGGGAGGCATATAACTTGATCCGCATACACCAGGGAGATGAATGGAAGACAGCCTTTAACATCCGCAATGGCCATTATGACTACAGTTTTATTCCGTTTTAACTCTGTAATGCCCCTGTGATTTTTTAATAACTGGTGAACAGCATCTTCTGGGACCTCCTTTACATGTGTGTGTGGTAGTTTACCTAGATAACATCTTGGTGTTTTCCCCTGATCTGCCCCGACAACAGAGGGAAGGAAGGAAGAACTGTCTGTACTCCAAGTATGATAAGTGTGTCTTTGAGCAGACTTCTCTTCCATTTCTTGGGTACATAATTCCCTAGACCAGCCGGAAAATGAATCTTGAGAAGGTGTCTTGAAGTGGCCCTGTCCTGACTGTCTTAAAGCTATCTAGCAGTTTCTCGGAATTGTGAACTAATACCACAAGTTCATTCCACATTTTTCATCTCAGACTGCTACTTTTTCTCGCAACGGGACCAACCTTAAGATATGAATTCCAGAGGCAGAGAATGCCTTTGTGTCTTTGAAACAGGAATTCTCCTCAGATCCGGTGCTGCATTGACTGGACAATTATAAGCAGTTCTTCTTGGAAGTGGATGCTTCTTCTTCAGGAGCTGGAGCCATTCTGACCCAGAAGTCTCCTTTCAGCCTTATGGTGACCTGCAGCTTATTTTCTTAAATCTTCTCTGCTTTGGTACTCAACTGTTTGATAGGCGAACAAGAATGATGAGCTATTAAACTGACTGGCACATCCAAATTAGTGTGAGTAGGTGCATAAATGGTATGTGGTAATTTGGATGTGCAAGTCAGTTTTTTGTCATTTGTATGTTGGCTTACTGACCGAGCACTCCGCCCTTAAACATATGGTGATTTTAATTACAGCAGGGTCCTACCTACCCATATAAGCAGGCATTGCTGAGAGAGGTGTCCACAATCACCCCAGAATTCAGACATCAGCCTAAGAGAGGTAATCATACACATAAGGACCCATCAGTCTTTGAGAACACCATGATGATGGTTGATGGGCAGATATAATTTGGACAAATTGTATGCAAATTGTCTCATTTTTTTCCTGAAATTCAAAAGCCGTATTGCTATTTACATTTCATATATTTCACATTGATATGCTTTAGCACGATAGAGTGCAACCTGTTTTTGTACATTGAATGGAAAATTGTACTTGCATTTTATCATTCCCCTTTTCAACTCGTAACCCAGCTGCTCTGCTCCCTCCCAGGCATAAACTTTTGCAGTGACTTATGACTCATACAGAGAAAATTGAACTCCGGTTTCTAGATAGAGCTTAGAATGATTAATCTAGTTAGTTTTTCATCATGTGATGTCCTAGACCTAACGGAAAAAGAAGAATTAAATGGGTAGAAGGGCAAAATAACAATTTTAAGTACACATACGTACTCTATAATATGATGACTGCAATATATTAATGGGATAAAAACTTTGATGGGAGTGCTTCTTTAAAGATATATTATGGCTTTCTAGTGTGTCTGTAAAAATTTTAATATCTGTGGGTTTTTTTCAGTGGTGTATTGCATATTAATATGGCTTTAGGGATTCAAGCACACAGACATAGTATGGCTCTCTTTGCACATTAACACGTTTTCCATAAAGGCCTGTATTGTATTTCCTTATTCTTGAATTGGATAGTTCTATTCATATATCACTTCCATAAGAATTATTTTTTATGATGCATTTAAAACATACATCAAATCTATTTTCTAGATTAAACAGTTAGACAGCAATAGCACAAAAAGAGGATTCAGAGATCCTCCAAAAATTCAGAAAAAAACAGCAAAAAGGCACAGATGTTTTCCTGCCTAGGCCTTCAAACAGGATGCAGTGGACCCATGTGGTTAAGATGGCGGCAATACAGGTGCAGAATTACCGGTTAGGCAACCACTCACAACCTACCATACTAATGGAGGGGGTGGCTGCTTGACATATTGCTGCACATAAAAGACTTGTATGTGGCGCTGTTCACACAATGGAGATGCACAGCATCCAAGTTAAAAGCCTAGTAGTGACACCCTTCTATTAGATCAGGCGGGCTGCATTTGTTTGGAGGCCTAGGCAGGAAAACATCTCTGCCTTTTTGCTGTTTTTTCTAGATTAAACAGTTAACCAATTTTTTCAACTGCTTTACAAATCTATGTGATTTTTATGATTATACTTCACAAAATAAACCTGTGTACTATGATCATATAGTCATATGTTGGACTCATACCACAATCAGGGCCAGCGTTAGGGGCTGGCAGACCAGGCAGCTGCCTGAGGCCCCCACTCCCCCAGGGGTCCCCAGCTAGCGGCAAGTCACGCAGCCGCTATGGGGCCCCTGTGAGGCAGGGGGCCCACCTGCCACCAGTGCCGACTCCCCCGCCGCATTGAACTATACCGGCATCTGCCGGTACAGTTCAAAGCAATGATGGAGAAGAGAGCGTCACCTGACGCTCCCTCTCCCATCATTCCCCGCTCTGCTTCTGACACTGCGGGTGCGCGTCATCGCGCACTCACTGTGTGCCAGGCAGTGCTGCTACAGCCGCTGACACAGGAGCAGGGAGCAACGCGGGCACGAGGAGAGGTGAGGAATTTTTTTTTGGTTTTGTTTTTTTTTACTGGACTGTGGGGCCATTCTCGGGAGGGGAGGGTAGGGGGGATGTGGGCAGTGCTGTATACTACTGTGTGGGCTGTGCAGTATACTACTGTGTGGGCTGTGCTGTATACTACTGTGTGGGCTGTGCTGTATACTACTGGGCTGTGCTGTATACTACTGTGTGGGCTGTGCTGTATACTACTGTGTGGGCAGTGCTGTATACCACTGTGTGAGCAGTGCTGTATACCACTGTGTGGGCTGTTCTATATACTACTGTGTGGGCTGTGCTATATACTACTGTGTGGGCTGTGCTATATACTACTGTGTGGGCTGTGATATATACTACGTGGCTGTGCTATATACTACTATGTGGGCTGTGCTATATACTACTATGTGGGCTGTGCTATATACTATGAGGGTATATTATATTCTATGGGGGAGGCTGTGTTATATACTATGTGGCTGTGATATATATTTGAGGGGGTACATTATACATTATATTCTATGGAGGAGGCTGAGTTATATAATGGGGGCTGCATTATATTCTGTGGGGGGCTTTATTAGATTTTATGAGGGATGATTGCATCATACTCTTTGATGGGGCTACATTATATTCAATGGGGAGGTGGGCTGTATTATATCCTGTTCGGGGCTACGTTATATTCTATGGGGGGGCTGTATTATATTTATATTCTATGAGGGGTGATTGCATCATACTCTATGAGGGGGCTACATTATACTATATGGGGGCTGCATTATATTCTATGGGGAGGTTACATTATACTCTGTGGGGGCTACATTATACTCTGTGGGGGGTTACATTATGCTCTGTGGGGTGGCTGCATTATACTCTGTGGGGTGGTGGCTGCATTATACTATATGCGGGCTGAATTATACTGTATCAAGGACTATGGGAAATACATTATACTAGATAAAGAACTATTGGGTGCATTATACTATGGGAAGTGAATTGTACTACATGGATGACTATGGCGGTGCATTATACCATATGGAGCACTGTGAGGAGTGTAATATGCTATATGGAGGACTGAGGAGTATATTTTAATATATGGAGGACTATGAGGAGTGTATTATACTACATGGAGGACTATGGGAAGTGTATAATACTATATGGAGGACTATGAGGAGTGTATTATACTATATAGAGGACTATGGGGCAATTATATTATATGGAGGACTATGGGGTGTGCATTTTACAATATGGAGGACTGTGGTGCACATTATAATATATGGAGGAGTATGGGGTGTATTGTACTAAACAAGCAAAATGCTGCATATTCATTGGGTGATTGGATTGTTTATGCCGGAATAAAAATCATTGTTCTCAGCAGCACATCGCCGGTGTAAACTGTAGATATGCTGCTGATAACATGATACTGTATGGTGATTTGTTAGTGATCTATTAGTGATCGTCCTGTCCCCATCATTCTTTCTCAGACGGTGGAAAGAGGCCAGGAAACAAGCGTCCAACAAGTTCAGTATTGTTGATCACACTCATTTAGCGGCCTGAGATCAGCGCAAGTAAATACAACCGAAATGCTTCTGTGTGATGTGCAATATGTCAGCATTTGGGGCCCCATTTTAAACTTGCCTAGTGCCCCACTTTGCCTAAAACCGGCCCTGACCACAATTAAGACAAACAGCATGTTGCCCTATGCATTTAATAACAAAACCTTTAAACTTTTATTTCAAATTCCATTTAAAACAACCACATCACTATTATTATTGCCATTTATATCCATATTTCAGCAAAGGGTATGGGAACATCTCCTAAGTCTTCTCTATTCAACAGTAATGTCCTTCATTTAGAAATTATAGTAGTCAGCTATGCACAGTATATTAAAGGAAAACATGAAACCATTGTCAGACATTCTCTATAACGTCCCATGTAAAAGGTTTAAAGTACTGTGTTTTTGCTTGTTTTTTTTTTAGGAGGAGGAGTGGAGGGGGGTTTTAGGGCATTACATTGGCTACATAAATTAATAAATAATTGTAAGCCAACCCAAGTCCGCCAAATAGAATGAATAAAAAGTCCTATTTAAAAATGAGCCCTGCTCAGCATAACTTAGTACACCCCTTTAAAAAGTAAGTTTTAATTCAAAATCTCACTGTTGAACACAAAAATTATCAAAATTTTGACAAGACTGAATTTTCAAGAACATTTTTTTATGCCATAACAAGAAAGGTTAATAATATAGCTTTCATTACAAAATCATCAATTTTACTCAAATTAGTTACTCAGTTTCAAAAACTACAACATCTACAGTGGTTTGCTAAAGTATTCACCCTTTTGGCTTTTTTCCTATTTTTTACATGACAACCTGTATTTAAAATTTGTAATCCAATATGGATTGTACAGTTAGGTCCATATATATTTGGACAGAGACAACATTTTTCTAATTCAAATTCCAATTCAGATGCAGTTGAAGTTCAGACTTTCAGCTTTCATTTGAGGGTATCCACATTAAAATTGGATGAAGGGTTTAGGAGTTTCAGCTCCTTAACATGTGCCACCCTGTTTTTAAAGGGACCAAAAGTAATTGGACAATTGAATCCAAGGCTATTTCATGGACAGGTGTGGGCAATCCCTTCGTTATGTCATTCTCAATTAAGCAGATAAAAGGCCTGGAGTTGATTTGAGGTGTGGTGCTTGCATTTGGAAGGTTTTGCTGTGAAGTAAACATGCGGTCAAAGGAGCTTTCCATGCAGGTGAAACAAGCCATCCTTAAGCTGCGAAAACAGATAAAACCCATCCGAGAAATTGCTGTTATGGACAGTAAGGAACACGCTGTCACTTTAAGAGACTGCACCCCCTTGTCTGGTGTGAGATGGAATGTTCTGCTTTTCCCCTGCTTTAGGCTGTGAAGATGAACTGCCCTAGCTTTAGGGGAGGAGTTGAGCCTGGACTGCGTGTGTGAGCAGAAGCTTCTAGAGACAGAGAACTGTGTGCTGTTTGCTACAAGTAAGATCCCAGGCTGGGACAGAGTTTACTTCTGAAATTTGCAAGACTTTTCCGGGTTGCAGCAAAGGTGGCTGTTCTGTGCTAGTTTGTGAAGCCACAAAGATACTGAGAAAGGGACTTGCAGTTTCCAGGAGCACCTCTAGATCCAGAATCAAGGAGAAGACCACACTTCACAGAGCTGACAGAAAGCCGTGCGCACCACCGTATAGACTGCTGGGGGCCCCCTTGGGACTGGACCTGAGTCCCCAACATCACCGTGAGTCTGTTCCTTTATGGTGCACCTGTTAGGGCCTAGTGTAGGCTTCAGTAGTCAGAACACGGGAGCTGTGTGGCCTGCTTAATAAAGGCCAGGGAGGTTATACATAGAGTAGCTTCATTATTGGTTGTATTGTTTAAAGTTGCTTGTGAGACAAATTCTGAGTCTGTAATTGTTGGAGCACCATGCTATTTTACGGACAAGATTACTCATTTATATTGTCTTTTGCTCTTGTTAACCCCTGTTTGCATCTTCCTCATTCCCTTCATTCTTTGTCTCCCAATAAATCTATCCTTTGTTGTTTGCACCTCATCTTGTGTACAGTAGTCTTCCTGCACAGTGGTGGTCCCCCGGCCATCGCTTCAAGTGCACGGTGCAAGCCACTCATAAGCATCAAGAATAACAAGGCTAGACTGGACTTTGCTAAAAAAAATCTAAAAAAGCCAGTACCGTTCTGGAAGAAAATTCTTTGGACAGGTGAAACCAAGATCAACCTCTAACAGAATGATGGAAAGAGAAAAGTATGGTGAAGGCGTGGTACAGCTCATGATCCAACGCATACCACATCATCTGTAAAACACGGCGGAGGCAGTGTGATGGCTTGGGCATGCATGGCTGCCAGTGGCACTGGGTCACTATTGTTTATTGATGATGTGACACAGGACAGAAGCAGCCGAATGAATTCTGAGGTACTCAGAGACATACTGTGTGCTCAGATCCAGCCAAATGCAGCAAAACTGATTGGTCGTCGTTTCATACTGCAGATGGACAATGACCCAAAATATAAAGCCAAAGCAACCCAGGAGTTTATTAAAGCAAAGAAGTGGAATATTCTTGAATGGCCAAGTCAGTCACCTGATCTCAACCCAATTAAGCATGTATTTCACTTGTTAAAGACTAAACTTCAGACAGAAAGGCCCACAAACAAACAGCAACTTAAAACCACCGCAGTGAAGGCCAGGCAGAGCATCAAAAAGGAGGAAACTGTCATGGTCTGCTGAGTTTCTGGGATTAGGTGGTTTTAGGGTTAACTTGGATGGCCTCACTCTGGGATTCTGGGAGGCTTCTTATAGCCTCATTGTAGAGCCATTCTCTGTCGCTTATACTGTGACCCTTGGCCGAGTGTGTGTGACCCTGTTGTGCCTGTGCTACTTTATGCTTGTCTTGTTCTGATCTGGTTCTGTCCCCGTTTAGAGCTCTGTCTGTCGCTTTTGTACTGCGTTGCTATCTCTGTGTATGACTACTTGCTTACGTTCTGACTATTCTCTGCTCGCCCCTCCTGTACCGCGCTGCCCTCTCCGTGTATGACCACAGTTTGTGCGACTTGAGTTTTCCTTTCCTCTATTTCAGTGTGCCTGTAGAATTCTGCACTTGTCTCCAGCAGCAGGACGCTAAGCCCCGCCCCCTGTAGTCACATGATCGTAGGTCCTTCTGTTTTCTGCTACCTTCAGCACGCTGCGCAGGTCCCGTCTGCCTGAGCTTTCCCCGTGTCATCTGACCCCGGGCTCTCCCGCAGTGTGGGTGAGTCACCCTGCTCAGCTGGTGCTGACAGGATCCTGATAGAAACACAGCGTCTGGTGATGTCCACGAGTTCAAGATTTCAGGCAGCCATTGCCCACAAAGGGTTTTCAACCAAGTACTAAAAATGAACCTTTTTATTTAAAATTATTGAATCTGTCCAATTACTTTTGGTCCCTTTAGAAACAGGGTGGCACATGTTAAGGAGCTGAAACTCCTAAACCCTTCATCCAATTTTAATGTGGATACCCTCAAATGAAAGCTGAAAGTCTGAACTTCAACTGCATCTGAATTGTTTTGTTTAAAATTCATAGTGGTAATGTCTGTAACCAAAATTAGAAAAATGTTGTCTCTGTCCAAATTTATATGGACCTAACTGTATGTGATGCACCAGGCAGTCAGTGTAGTTACCCATTCGATCTGAGATTACCTTGACGTTTTGGTGAATGGGCTCACAACGTTTGCAAATCTTGTGCTAAAAATCTCATGTGCTTGTTCATAAAGTTCATAAGGCAGTATGCTATTCACATTTCACATATTTCACATTTCCTTAGTTTTTAGCACAGACGAATGTGGCCATTGATCTATTTTTGTATTTGACTTTTTTTGGCTACAAATTATTTATATATATATATATTGTTCGGTCAGTTGATCTATTTTACTATATACTATTTTCTGACTTGAACGTCCCGCCCTTCTCCAGGTTTTAATTACATCTTAACACATTTGGTTCTGAGCCTCCTATATAAGTAGGCTTTATCCTGTTATTAGCCATAGGTAAGTGTTCACATTAGGCAGTCAGCTCAGATACCATAGGTAAGTGTTCACACCAGGCAGTCAGTGTAGTTACCCATTCGATCTGAGATTACCTTGACGTTTTGGTGAATGGGCTCACAACGTTTGCAAATCTTGTGCTAAAAATCTCATGTGTTTGTTCATAAAGTTCATAAGCCAGTATGCTATTCACATTTCACATATTTCACATTTCCTTAGTTTTTAGCACAGACGAATGTGGCCATTGATCTATTTTTGTATTTGACTTTTTTTGGCTACAAATTATTTATATATATATATATATATATATATATATATATATATATATATATATATATATATATATATATATATATATATATATATATATATATATATATAGTTCGGTCAGTTGATCTATTTTACTATATACTATTTTCTGACTTGAACGTCCCGCCCTTCTCCAGGTTTTAATTACATCTTAACACATTTGGCTCTGAGCCTCCTATATAAGTAGGCTTTATCCTGTTATTAGCCATAGGTAAGTGTTCACATTAGGCAGTCAGCTCAGATACCATAGGTAAGTGTTCACACCAGGCAGTCAGTGTAATTACCCATTCGATCTGAGATTACCTTGACGTTTTGGTGAATGGGCTCACAACGTTTGCAAATCTTGTGCTAAAAATCTCATGTGTTTGTTCATAAAGTTCATAAGCCAGTATGCTATTCACATTTCACATATTTCACATTTCCTTAGTTTTTAGCACAGACGAATGTGGCCATTGATCTATTTTTGTATTTGACTTTTTTTGGCTACAAATTATTTCTATATATATATATTGTTCGGTCAGTTGATCTATTTTACTGTATGTGATGCATCAACACTAAATAGTCTAAGTTGGCGCAGTGAAGAGAGAAAAAATAGGCATACTGTATTTTCCGGCGTATAAGACAACTTTTTAACCCCTAAAAATTGTCCCAAAAGTCGGGGGTCGTCTTATACGCCAGGTACGGCATGTGCAGGGAGCGATCCTGGATGTTCCCAGGGTCTGAAGGAGAGGAAACTCTCCTTCAGGCCCTGGGATCCATATTCATGTAAAAAATAAAGAATAAAAATAAAAAATATGCATATACTCACCCCTCCGAGAAGCCTGGCTGTCACCGCTGCAAGCGTCTGCCTCCGTTCCTAAGAATTACAGAGCATGAAGGACCTTCGATGACGTCACGGTCAGGTGACCGGTCACATGAGCGGTCACGGACCAATCACAGGACTGCGACGTCATCGAGGGTCCTTCATGCTCTGCAATTCTTAGGAACGGAGGCAGACGCTTGCAGCAGTGACAGCCAGGCTTCTTGGAGGGGTGAGTATATATGTAGCACCCCCCACTGTCGCAGGGCCGAGGGGTACCCGGTACCGGGCCTCTGAGTCTCTGCTCTGGGGTTGTCACGGTGGCTAGGCCCAGGTCCGTGACCCTGCCGTGGGGCGTACGGTGAATGATGTGTCGGGTGAAGGTGGTGGTGAGGCTGTAGTGGTGCGGTGCAGTAAATAACGAGGACACCAGGTTGCAGTCTCTTTACCTCTTTACTGAAGATCTCTGGGTCCTCAGTCCGGAACACGGTTCACCAGGCTGCGCAAGTCCGGCCGGTCCAATGGCACCTCCAGAGTTCTCTTCACAGGTGGAAATCGGTGCCTTCCTTCTAGCGCTATGTGTTGTGGTCCTTCCCTGCTGTGCTTACGGAAAGTCCCCCACAACTGTTGTGTCTGTTTCTTAAGTTCCCTCACAACTCGATTAGATGATGTTCTGCTAATCCTCTGTCCCTGCCTGATGTTCTGGTTGGAACGGCACCCATTTGACGGGTAGGCTCGGAGCTCTTCCGGGACCCTAGAGTCGCCCCTCTCCACAAGTTGCCCCCCAAGACTGCATAGATGATATAAGTTAGACAGCCCGCCTTAAACTGACTGTCCTGCCGCTGTTTGGAGTATTGCTTGAAGCTGAATGTTATGATACTCCCTCGGCGTTCCGGCCACTGGTAGTGCGCCTCAATAGGATGTTGCTTCGGTCTTACAGCACGACTCCTACTGGTATTTCTCCTTTTGCGTGATCTCGTTTCTCACTCAGCACAATCTATCTCTCTTCTAATCCTTCCTTGGGCACCGCCGCTACCCGGAGCAGGCACGGTCCCGATACGTTCGTTCAAGTTGCCAAGCCTCTGTCAGGATCCCACCCCTGACAGAGACCCTACTGTATCTTCCCCTACAACACCCTCTGCCACAAGGTGTTGCCTGGTTCCAACCCAGTCAGCTTTCTGATCTAACTTCCTGCCTGACCCCCAGTTTACCCACTATGGTGGGGAGTGGCCTAGTGAATAGAACCCTTAGCTCCCCCCGGAGGCCCGACTGTGAAATGTATTGGTGTCTGTGATACCTGATCCGATGAACTCCTTCAGTGCCATCAGACGTACCATAGCTCCCCATAGTGGCGGAGCCACAGTACTGCAACGACCAGGACTCTGGGGCGCTGCATATACATATTTTTTATTTTTATTCTTTATTTTTAACATGAATATGGATCCCAGGGCCTGAAGGAGAGTTTCCTCTCGTTCAGACCCTGGGAACCACACGCCGTATAAGATGACTGGGCGTATAAGATGACCCCCGTCTTATACAGCGGGCATATCCCAAATTCCATATTTTATATGGAAAAGTTGGGGGTCGTCTTATACGCCCAGTCGTCTTATACACCAGAAAATACGGTAACTTAAATGAATGGGATCAAATAACTAAAAATTTGCATGTGCATATGTATTCATACCTTTTTGCGATGAAGCCCCTAAACATTTTTGGTGGAAGCAGTTAACTTCATAAGTCACATGCTTTGAGAAAGGAAGTCTACCTGTGTACATTCTAAGTGTCAGATGGTCTTTCAGTATATACATACCTTTTCTGAAAGGCCACAAAGGCTGCAACACCTTTTATGCAAGAGGTACCACTAATCAAACACCAAACTGGAGTACATGCCATATGACAACAAAAAGTCCTACTCTCTATAGAGTTGGACTTTATGGAAAAGTAGGCAGAAAAAAGCCTTTACACACAAAAATTGTCAGGCTCATTTTGAGTTTGCAAAAAGACATGTGGGAGACTCACTAAATGTTTGGAGGAAGGTGCGGTGGTCAGATGAGACCAAAATTTAACTTTTTAGCCACCAGGGTAAATGCTATGTCTGGTAACAAAGCACCACAGCTCATCACCCACAAAGAGAAACATGTTGTAAGGAAGTTGTTCTACAGCAGGGACATGGGGAAATGGTCTGAGTTGAGGGGAAGATGGATGGTGCAGAATGCATGGATAGTCTTGAGCAAAACTTGTTTCAGCCAGCAAGTGATTTTTGGAATGGGGTGGAGATTCACGTTCCAACAAGACAATGACCCATGCAAACTACTAGAGTAACACTCGAATGGTTGAATGGGAAACGTGTAAATGGTTTGGAGTGGCCTAGTCAAAGCCCAGACCTTAATCCAGTTGAGAATCTGTGGTTAGACTTGAAGATTGCTATTCACTAGATGAAACCATCTTACTTGAAGGACCTGGAGCAGTTTTGCCTTGGGGAATGGGCACAAATTCTGGTAGCAAGATGTGGAAAGCTCATAGAGACTTAACCAAAACAACTTGCAGCAGGAATTGCTGGAAAATTATGTCTAGTAGTACTCAATTTAGGGGTGTGAATAGTTATGCACACTAAAGTTTTCAGTTATTTTGGGTTATTTGTTGTTTGCTTCGTAATAAAAACAATGCCAAATGTTCATAGTTGAAGACATGTTCTCTTACATGAAATGATACAAACCCTCAAAAAAAGTGAAATTCCAGGTTGTGAGGTAGCAAAACACAAAAAATGCCAAGATGGTTGTAACGAATGGAAGCAGAGGCACAGGTGAAGTTCACATTCGTGTTTTATTTTTTGAGTGGAACCTCGGGACCTCGGTCTGGGGGGCTCCGAGGGGGGTGTAACTAGTGAGCCCCAGGTATCCATAGTAAGATCCCTCGAACAGGACCAGAGTGGAATACCTGGGGGACACAGGTGCTACCTCCAGTTAGACCCCGGACATGTGGAAGCTGTCTCAGAGGGACAAACTGATAAACAGATATAACAGATATGGTGGAGCTGACCGGCCAACACAGGTTATGAGATATGAAGCTAGCTCTGGCAAGGGAAGTCAGATTCCAGGTAGATGGGAGGAAGCTGGCTCCAGCACCTTTAACGTTGTCCAGGGGTTCTGATGGCGAGTGGCGGAATGGGATGGCACTTGAGTATAAAGGTACAGGTGTCGTCTTAGGATAGCCGAACCACTGGTCACTGATATTCTGCAGAAACAAACAGTATAAGCAGAGTGCTAAACGGAATGCTATAACAGCGCAGACAGAACACGAACAGAACAGGAAATAGCAAGAGTAGATATGCGTTACTCTGGCACCCTCCCTATGACGGAGGGGCCAGAAGTAGTAATCAGTGCTCTGCCATTGGTTAATTTAAATTTTCAAAAAATGTGTGCTGTCCCTTAAAGAGACTGGAGGTAAGCGCCCTCATGTCCTAAGCATTCTCCCTGAAGGCCTGCTGGCAGTGTGCCAGGAAGTGAGGGATGTCATGATTCTCAATGGCGAGAGAACATAGCCCAGCATATATGAGAACTAGCTCTTGGAAGATGGAAACTATACTGACCATGAACTAAACCTGCCGCACAACTAGAAGTAGCCGGGTAGCATGCCTACGTTTTTTAACCCTAGATGCCCAGCGCCAGCCGGAGAACTACCTAATCCTAGCAGAGGAAAAGACAGTCCTGGCTCACCTCTAGAGAAATTTTCCCAAAAGGCAGACAGAGGCCCCCACATATATTGGCGGTGATTTTAGATGAAATGACAAACGTAGTATGAAAATAGGTTTAGCAAAATCGAGGTCCGCTTTCTAGATAGCAGGAAGACAGAAAGGACACTTTCATGGTCAGCAGAAAACTCTATCAAAACACCATCCAGAAATTCCTTTAAGACTCTAGCATTAACTCATAACACCAGAGTGGCAATTTCCGATCACTAGAGCTTTCCAGACACAGTAACGAAACAGCAGCTGTGAACAGGAACAAAATGCAAAAACACACAAGGACAAAAGTCCAACTTAGCTGGGAGTTGTCTAGTAGCAGGAACAAGCACAGAAGGCTTCTGATTACATTGTTGACCGGCAAGAAACTGACAGAGGAGCAAGGTTATATAGCGACTCCCACATCCTGATAGGAGCAGGTGAACAGAGGGGATGATGCACACAAGTTCAATTCCACAAGTGGCCACCGGGGGAGCCCAGAATCCAATTTCACAACAGTACCCCCCCCTCAAGGAGGGGGCACCGAACCCTCACCAGAACCACCAGGGCGATCAGGATGAGCCCTATGAAAGGCACGGACAAGATCGGAGGCATGAACATCAGAGGCAGTGACCCAAGAATTATCCTCCTGACCGTATCCCTTCCATTTGACCAGATACTGGAGTCTCCGTCTGGAAACACGAGAGTCTAAGATCTTTTCCACAACGTACTCCAACTCACCCTCAACCAACACCGGAGCAGGAGGCTCAACGGAAGGCACAACCGGTACCTCATACCTGCGCAACAATGACCGATGAAAAACATTATGAATCGAAAAGGATGCAGGGAGGTCCAGACGGAAGGACACAGGGTTAAGAATCTCCAATATCTTGTACGGGCCGATGAACCGAGGCTTAAACTTAGGAGAAGAAACCCTCATAGGGACAAAACGAGAAGACAACCACACCAAGTCCCCAACACAAAGCCGAGGACCAACACGACGACGGCGGTTGGCAAAAAGCTGAGTCTTCTCCTGGGACAACTTCAAATTGTCCACCACCTGCCCCCAAATCTGATGCAACCTCTCCACCACAGCATCCACTCCAGGACAATCCGAAGATTCCACTTGACCGGAGGAAAATCGAGGATGAAACCCCAAATTACAGAAAAACGGGGACACCAAGGTGGCAGAGCTGGCCCGATTATTGAGGGCGAACTCCGCCAAAGGCAAAAAAGCAACCCAATCATCCTGATCCGCAGACACAAAACACCTCAAATATGTCTCCAAGGTCTGATTAGTCCGCTCGGTCTGGCCATTAGTCTGAGGATGGAAAGCAGACGAAAAAGACAAATCTATGCCCATCCTAGCACAGAATGCCCGCCAAAATCTAGACACGAATTGGGTCCCTCTGTCAGAAACGATATTCTCAGGAATACCATGCAAACGAACAACATTTTGAAAAAACAGAGGAACCAACTCGGAAGAAGAAGGCAACTTAGGCAAGGGAACCAGATGGACCATCTTAGAGAAACGGTCACACACCACCCAGATGACAGACATCTTCTGAGAAACAGGCAGATCCGAAATAAAATCCATCGAGATGTGCGTCCAAGGCCTCTTCGGGATAGGCAAGGGCAACAACAATCCACTAGCCCGAGAACAACAAGGCTTGGCCCGAGCACAAACGTCACAAGACTGCACAAAGCCTCGCACATCTCGTGACAGGGAAGGCCACCAGAAGGACCTTGCCACCAAATCCCTGGTACCAAAGATTCCAGGATGACCTGCCAACGCAGAAGAATGAACCTCAGAGATGACTCTACTGGTCCAATCATCAGGAACAAACAGTCTACCAGGTGGGCAACGATCAGGTCTATCCACCTGAAACTCCTGCAAGGCCCGCCGCAGGTCTGGAGAAACGGCAGACAATATCACTCCATCTTTAAGGATACCTGTGGGCTCAGAATTACCAGGGGAGTCAGGCTCAAAACTCCTAGAAAGGGCATCCGCCTTAACATTCTTAGAACCCGGTAGGTACGACACCACAAAATTAAACCGAGAGAAAAACAACGACCAGCGCGCCTGTCTAGGATTCAGGCGCCTGGCAGACTCAAGGTAAATTAAATTTTTGTGGTCAGTCAATACCACCACCTGATGTCTGGCCCCCTCAAGCCAGTGACGCCACTCCTCAAAAGCCCACTTCATGGCCAAAAGCTCCCGATTCCCAATATCATAATTCCGCTCGGCGGGCGAAAATTTACGGGAAAAAAAAGCACAAGGTCTCATCACGGAGCAGTCGGAACTTCTCTGCGACAACACCGCCCCAGCTCCGATTTCAGAAGCGTCGACCTCAACCTGAAAAGGAAGAGCAACATCAGGCTGACGCAACACTGGGGCGGAAGAAAAGCGGCGCTTGAGCTCCCGAAAGGCCTCCACAGCATCAGGGGACCAATCAGCAACATCAGCACCCTTCTTAGTCAAATCAGTCAATGGTTTTACAACATCAGAAAAACCAGCAATAAATCGACGATAAAAGTTAGCAAAGCCCAAAAATTTCTGAAGACTCTTAAGAGAAGAGGGTTGCGTCCAATCACCAATAGCCTGAACCTTGACAGGATCCATCTCGATGGAAGAGGGGGAAAAAATGTATCCCAAGAAAGAAATCTTTTGAACCCCAAAAACACACTTAGAACCCTTCACACACAAGGAATTAGACCGCAAAACCTGAAAAACCCTCCTGACCTGCTGGACATGAGAGTCCCAGTCATCCGAAAAAATCAGAATATCATCCAGATACACAATCATAAATTTATCCAAATAATCGCGGAAAATGTCATGCATAAAGGACTGGAAGACTGAAGGGGCATTTGAAAGACCAAAAGGCATCACCAAATACTCAAAATGGCCCTCGGGCGTATTAAATGCGGTTTTCCACTCATCCCCCTGCTTGATTCGCACCAAATTATACGCCCCACGGAGATCAATCTTAGAGAACCACTTGGCCCCCTTTATACGAGCAAACAAATCAGTAAGCAGTGGTAACGGATATTGATATTTAACCGTGATTTTATTCAAAAGTCGATAATCAATACACGGCCTCAAAGAGCCGTCTTTCTTAGACACAAAGAAAAAACCGGCTCCTAAGGGAGATGACGAAGGACGAATATGTCCCTTTTCCAAGGACTCCTTTATATATTCTCGCATAGCAGCGTGTTCAGGCACAGACAGATTAAATAAACGACCCTTAGGGTATTTACTACCCGGAATCAAGTCTATGGCACAATCGCACTCCCGGTGCGGAGGTAGTGAACCAACCTTGGGTTCTTCAAAAACGTCCCGAAAGTCAGACAAGAATTCAGGAATCTCAGAGGGAATAGATGATGAAATGGAAACCAAAGGTACGTCCCCATGAGTTCCTTTACATCCCCAGCTTAACACAGACATAGCTCTCCAGTCGAGGACTGGGTTATGAGATTGCAGCCATGGCAATCCCAGCACCAAAACATCATGTAGATTATACAGCACCAGAAAGCGAATAACCTCCTGGTGATCCGGATTAACACGCATAGTCACTTGTGTCCAGTATTGTGGTTTATTACTAGCCAATGGGGTGGAGTCAATCCCTTTCAGAGGTATCGGAGCCTCCAGTGGCTCCAAATCATACCCACAGCGTTTGGCAAAGGACCAATCCATAAGACTCAAAGCAGCGCCAGAGTCGACATAGGCGTCCGCGGTAATAGATGACAAAGAACAAATCAGGGTCACAGATAGAATAAACTTAGACTGTAAAGTACTAATTGAAACAGACTTGTCAGGCTTCTTAGTACGCTTAAAGCATGCTGATATAACATGAGTTGAATCACCACAATAGAAGCACAACCCATTTTTTCGTCTAAAATTCTGCCGCTCGCTTCTGGACAGAATTCTATCACATTGCATATTTTCTGGCGTTTTCTCAGTAGACACCGCCAAATGGTGCACAGGTTTGCGCTCCCGCAGACGCCTATCGATCTGAATAGCCATCGTCATGGACTCATTCAGACTCGCAGGCACAGGGAACCCCACCATAACATCCTTAATGGCATCAGAGAGACCTTCTCTGAAAATCGCCGCCAGGGCGCACTCATTCCACTGAGTAAGCACAGACCATTTGCGGAATTTTTGGCAGTATATTTCAGCTTCATCTTGCCCCTGAGACAAGGACATCAAGGCCTTTTCCGCCTGAAGCTCTAAATGAGGTTCCTCATAAAGCAACCCCAAGGCCAGAAAAAACGCATCCACATTGAGCAACGCAGGATCCCTGGTGCCAATGCAAAAGCCCAGTCTTGAGGGTCGCCCCGGAGCAAGGAAATTACAATCCTGACCTGCTGTGCAGGGTCTCCGGCAGAGCGAGACTTCAGGGACAAAAACAATTTGCAATTATTTTTAAAATTTTGAAAGTGAGATCTATTCCCCGAGAAGAATTCAGGCAAAGGAATTCTAGGCTCAGACACAGGTGCATGAACAACAAAATCTTGCAAATTTTGTACCTTTGTGGCGAGATTATTCAAACCTGTAGCTACACTCTGAAGATCCATTTGAAACAGGTGAACACAGAGCCATTCAAGGATTAGAAGGAGAGAAAGAGAGGAAGGCTGCAGTATAGGCAGACTAGCAAGTGATTCAATTAAGAGCACACTCAGAACTAGAGGGAAAAAAAAAAAAAAAAAATTGTAGCAGACTTCTTTTTTCTCTCCTTTCTCAGCCAGTAATTTAACCCTTTTTTGGGCCGGTCAAACTGTCATGATTCTCAATGGCGAGAGAACATAGCCCAGCATATATGAGAACTAGCTCTTGGAAGATGGAAACTATACTGACCATGAACTAAACCTGCCGCACAACTAGAAGTAGCCGGGTAGCATGCCTACGTTTTTTAACCCTAGATGCCCAGCGCCAGCCGGAGAACTACCTAATCCTAGCAGAGGAAAAGACAGTCCTGGCTCACCTCTAGAGAAATTTTCCCAAAAGGCAGACAGAGGCCCCCACATATATTGGCGGTGATTTTAGATGAAATGACAAACGTAGTATGAAAATAGGTTTAGCAAAATCGAGGTCCGCTTTCTAGATAGCAGGAAGACAGAAAGGACACTTTCATGGTCAGCAGAAAACTCTATCAAAACACCATCCAGAAATTCCTTTAAGACTCTAGCATTAACTCATAACACCAGAGTGGCAATTTCCGATCACTAGAGCTTTCCAGACACAGTAACGAAACAGCAGCTGTGAACAGGAACAAAATGCAAAAACACACAAGGACAAAAGTCCAACTTAGCTGGGAGTTGTCTAGTAGCAGGAACAAGCACAGAAGGCTTCTGATTACATTGTTGACCGGCAAGAAACTGACAGAGGAGCAAGGTTATATAGCGACTCCCACATCCTGATAGGAGCAGGTGAACAGAGGGGATGATGCACACAAGTTCAATTCCACAAGTGGCCACCGGGGGAGCCCAGAATCCAATTTCACAACAGAGGGAGATAGAAGCAACAGCAGGACACTGAGGGACAGACAAAGAGCAAGGATCCAGACAGGGTCCTTGTAGAGGAAAAGGGGCAGCCTCGGTAGCAGGAGCAGGTGAGGAACCAGAACTGGGGACAGCACCAGAGCAGGGTGCAGGGCCAGAACCGGGTGAAACAATGGTCGATATTTTCTTGCAGATGTTAATCTATGTTAACTTAGTCATATACATTGGAATATGAGGATTTGAAATTCAAGCGTATACTGGAGATGAGCGAATATTTCAATGTTTGATTCGGATTACGTTCAATGAATTTGCAATATTCACCGATTAATTAGTCTATTATTCGCCGAACATTACCAAACACTATTTACGTCAAAGGGAGGCAAAAACAAATGCATGCACAACACCTTAGAAAGGCCCCAAATGCTGCCAAAACACATCAAATAACGGACAGACTCCAGGAAGTGGCCTCAATTCACCCACAGTACAAATTGCAGCATGGAACTGAAGCAATCAGCTAGGCATGAGGTATCGGGGTCTGGGACAGCATTTAAAGCTTTCCAATGAATGTCACAGTGAGATGAGGTGGATGAGGGATTGGTGTAGGGCCCCTTTGCTGGGAGCCCTGACACCACATGCAACATCTCTACCTGCTTTCATGCTGAGCCACACTTAGGTGGCACAAATATCAGTTTTCTAGACTACCATTGTCAGAAAAATTTTATGATAGAAACACGGGTAGTTGAGTGCAAGGAAGTGGAGGCCTGACGGTCTCAGAGGCCTACTGCTGCAAGCAACACACATGAAAATGACCTAACCAGGAGTGTTCACATTTCCCAAAATTATTGACAGATACCACCAAGTGTCAACAATTTCACGACAGTAGAAATAGTAGAATAGGGACCGACAGGTCTTTCACTACACCCAATACAGCAGATGAACACCCTACAAGGAGTCTTCACATTTAACCCCTTAAGCCCCAAGGGTGGTTTGCACGTTAATGACCGGGCCAATTTTTACAATTCTGACCACTGTCCCTTTATGAGGTTATAACTCTGGAATGCTTCAACGGATCCTGATGATTCTGACAGTGTTTTCTCGTGACATATTGTACTTCATGATAGTGGCGAATATTTTGAAAATTTCACAATTTTCCAACTTTGAATTTTTATGCCCTTAAATCACATACTGCCTACTTTACATCAGCACAATTTTGGAACCAATTTTTTTTTTGTTTATTGAGTTATAAGGGTTAAAAGTTGACCAGTAGTTTCTCATTTTTACAACACCATTGTTTTCTAGGGACCACATTTCATTTGAAGTCATTTTGAGGGGTCTATATGATAGAAAATGACCAAGTGTGACACCATTCTAAAAACTTCACCCCTCAAGGTGCTCAAACCCACATTTAAGAAGTTTATTAACCCTTCAGGTGTTTCACAGGAATTTTTGGAATGTTTAAATAAAAATGAACATTTAACTTTTTTTCACACAAAATTTACTTCAGCTGTTTTATTTTACCAAGGGTAACAGGAAAATGGACCCCAAGAGTTGTTGTACAGTTTGTCCTGAGTACGCCGATATGCCATATGTGCGGGTAAACCACTGTTTGGGTGCATGGCAGAGCTCGTAAGGGAAGGAGCTCTGACTTTGACTTTTCAATGTAAAATTGACTGGAATTGAGATGGGACGCCATGTTGCGTTTGGAGAGCCACTGATGTGCCTAAACATTGAAACCCCTCACAAGTGACACCATTTTGGAAAGTAGACCCTCCAGAAGTGACCCCATATTGGAAACTAGACCCCCCAAGGAACTTATCTAGATGTGTTGTGAGAACTTTGAACCCCCAAGTGTTTCACTACAGTTAATAACGCAGAGCCGTGAAAATAAAAAAAAAACATTTCCCCACAAAAAATTATTTTTTAGCCCACAGTTTTGTATTTTCCCAAGGGTAACAGGATAAATTGGACCCCAAAAGTTGTTGTCCAATTTGTCCTCAGTACGCTGATGCCCCAAATGTGGAGGGAACCACCGTTTGGGCGCATAGCAGAGTTCAGAAGGGAAGGAGTGCCATTTGGAATGCAAACTTAGATGGATTGGTCGGGAGGCATCATGTTGCATTTGCAGAGCCCCTGATGTAGCTAAACAGTAGAAACCCCCCACAAGTGACCCCATATTGGGAACTAGACCACCGAAGGAACATATCTAGATGTGTTGTGAGAACTTTGAACCCCCAAGTGTTTCACAACAGTTTATAACGCAGAGCCTTGAAAATAGAAAATCAATTTTTCCCACAAAAATGTTTTTTTTAGCCCCACAAATATTTATTTTCCCAAGGGTAACCAGAGAAATTGGACCCCAAAAGTTGTTCTCCAATTTGTCCTGAGTATGCTGATACCCCATATGTTGGGGTAAACCCCTGTTTGGGCGCACAGAAGAGCTCGGAAGGGAAGGAGCACTGTTTTACTTTTTCAACGCAGAATTGGCTGGAATTGAGATCGGACGCCATGTTGTTATTGGAGAGCCCCTGATGTGCCTAAACAGTGGAAACCCTCAATTCTAACTGAAGCCTTAACCCTAGCCCCAACCCTAACCCTAACCCTAGCCCTAATCCTAACCCCAGCCCTAACCCTAACCCTAGCCTTAGCTTCACCCCTAACCCTAGCCCTAACCCTAGACCTAACCCTAATGGGAAAATGGAAATAAATACATTTTTTTAAATTTTATTATTTTTCCCTAACTAAGGGGGTGATGAAGGAGGGTTTGATTTACTATTTATAGCACTTTTTTAGCAGATTTTTATGATTGGCAGCTGTCACACACTAAAAGACGCTTTTTATTGCAAAAAATAGTTTTTGCGTCTCCACATTTTGAGAGCTATAATTTTTCCATATTTTGGTCCACAGAGTCATGTGAGGTCTTGTTTTTTGTGGGATGAGTTGATGTTTTTATTGGTACATTTTTGGGCACATGACATTTTTTGATCGCTTTTTATTCCGATTTTTGTGAGTCTGAATGACCAAAAACCAGCAATTCATGAATTTCTTTTTGGGGGGGGGGGGGCGTTTATACCGTTCCACGTTTGGTAAAATTGATAAAGCAGTTTTATTCTTCGGGTCAGTGCGATTACAGCGATACCTCATTTATATCTTTTTTTATGTTTTGCCGCTTTTATACAATAAAAACTATTTCATAGAAAAAATAATCATTTTTGCATCGCTTTATTCTGAGGACTATAACTTTTTTATTTTTTCGCTGATGATGCTGTATCGCAGCTCTGTTTTTGCGGGACAAGATGACGTTTTCAACGGGACCATGTTTATTTATATCTGTCTTTTTGATTGCGTGTTATTCCACTTTTTGTTCGGCGGTATGATAATAAAGCGTTTTTTTTTTTACCGCGTTAACTGAAGGGGTTAACTAGCAGGAAACTTTTATAGGTGGGGTCGTTACGGACGTGGCAATACAAAATATGTGTACTTTTAATTTTTTTTATTATTATTTAGATAAAGAAATGTATTTATGGGAACAATATTTTTTTTTTCTTTATTTAGGAATTTAAAAAAAAAAATTTGTACACATGTGAATTTTTTTTTTTACTTTATAACATTGCCCCAGGGGGGGACATCATGCTATATGGTCAGATCGCTGATCTGACACTTTGCAGAGCACTGTGTCAGATCAGCGATCTGACCTGCAGGGCTGCAGGCTTACCAGCGCTAGCTCTGAGCAGGCGCTGGTAAGCCACCTCCCTGGAAGACCCGGATGTAGCCCTGTGGCCATTTTGGATCCGGGGCCTGCAGGGAGGAGACTCTCGGTACAAGGTGAGCACATCGCCTTGTACCGAGGGTCTCAGGGAAGCCCGCAGGGAGCCCCCTCCCTGCGCAATGCTTACTTGTACCGCCGGAACGCTGCGATCATGTTTGATCGCAGTGTGCCGGGGGTTAATGTGCCGGAGGCGGTCCATGACCGCTCCTGGCACATAGTGCCGGATGTCAGCTGCGATAGTCAGCTGACACCCCGCCGCGATCGGCCGCGCTCCCCCCTGAGAGCGTGGCTGATCCACTATAACGTACTATCCCGTCACTGGGAATTAAGTCCCAGGTCACCTCGACGGGATAGTACATCATATGGGATTAAGGGGTTAAATAAATGAGGGTCTTATACCACAGAAGTGGTATCAATTTCACCACAATAGAAATAGTAGAATGGGTGTAGTGAAAGATCTGTCAGTCCCTAATCTAGCAGATAAACACTCAATCATGACTGTTCACATTTCCAAACATTATTGGCAGACACCACCAAAGTGGAATCAATTTTACCACAGTAGAAATAGTAGAATAGGGACCGACAGATCTTTCACTACACCCAATACACCAGATGGACACCCAGCAGGAGTGTTCATGTTTCCAAAAATTATTGGCAGACATCACAAATGTGGCATCAATTTCACCACAGTAGAAATAGTAGAATAGGGACCGACAGGTCTTTCACTACACAGAATACAGCAGATGGACACCCTACAAGGAGTAGTAATAAAAATAATAATAATCTTTATTTTTATATAGCACTAACATATTCCGTAGCGCTTTACAGTTTTGCACACATTATCATCACTGTCCCCGTTGGGGCTCACAATCTAAATTCCCTATCAGTATGTCTTTGGAATGTGGGAGGAAACCGGAGTGCCTGGAGGAAATCCACGCAAACATGGAGAGAACATACAAACTCTTTGCAGATGTTGTCCTTGGTAGGGTTTGAACCCAGGACTCCAGCGCTGCAAGGCTGCTGTGCTAACCACTGAGCCACCGTGCTGCCCCAGGAGTGTTTACATTTAAAAAAATTAGGGCCTTACACCACAGAAGTGGCATCAATTTCACCACAGTAGAAACAGTTTAATGGGGACCGACAGGTCTTTTAAAATACCCAATCCAGCAGATGGACCCCCAACCAGGAGTGTTCACATTTAAAAAAAACGAGGGCCTGACACCACCGAAGTGGAATAACTTACATGAGTATAGAAATAGTATAATTGGGAGCGACACATCTTCCAGCACAGTTAACACAGCAGATGTAGACCAACCATGACTGTTCACATTTCCATAAATTTGTGTTAACATCAGAAGCAGCAGCAGCAGCCACAGAAGCAACACTAAAGATATTACAGAGTGCAGTTGCGTGACATTAATGCATCACACTAAAAATGCAATATCACCTGGTCTGTACAGTCTGCAATTGGGGTGCAAAAGTCTTTGGAGATCCATGACTTGTTTATCTTAATGAAAGTTAGGCGGTCAAAACTTTCAGGGAACAGCCGTATGCGCTTATCCATCAAGACACCACCAGCAGCACTGAAGACACGTTCTGAGAGAACGCTGGCAGCCGGGCCCGATAAACCCTCCAAAGCATGTGAGGCGAGCTCAGGCCACTCATCTATTTTGGAAGACAAAAATGTAAAAGGGTCCAAACCCTCCCAGATGGTATTGATATTTAGTTCTAGATACTCCTGCACCATCCTATCCATTTGTTCCCCACGTGTAAGACTTGTACTCTGTTGTGCTGGTGCATGAGTTGGTCTAAAAAAGGTGTCAAAGTACTCACAGAAATTGCTTCTTCCACTTCCAAAACTCCTGCCACTGCTACTGCTAATGTTTTGAAGTTGATGAATTGACAGACGGGAGGTTGTAAGTCTACAGCTGCGATGCGAACTGTGTGTGAAGCGCCCCCACACCGCCGCAGGGCCGAGGGGCACCCGGAGCCGGGCCTCTAGGTCTCAGTCTTAAGGTTGTCACGGTGGCTAGACCCGGTCCGTGGCCCTGTCCGTCAGTGGGGGACGTCCGGTGAAATAAGTAGTGTTGTAACGGTGCAGTTGTGGGGTGCAGGTCGCGGTAAATAACGAGGACACCAGGTTGCAGTCTCTTTACCTCTTTACTGGAGATCTCTGAGTCCTCAGTCCAGAGTACGGCTCACCAGGCTGCGCAAGTCCGGCCGGTCCAATGGCACCTCCAGAGTCCTCTTCACAGGTGGAAATCGGTGCCTTCCTTCTTAGCGCTATGTGTTGTAGTCCTCCCCTGCTGTGCTTACGGAAAGTACCCCACAACTGTTGTGTCTGTTTCTTAAGTTCCCTCACAACTCGATTAAATGATGTTCTTCTAATCGTCCGTCCCTCCCTGATGTTACGGTTAGAACGGCACCCGTTTGTCGGGTAGGCCTGGAGTTCTTCCGGGACCCTAGAGACGCCCCTCTCCCGCAATTGCCTCCCAAGACTTCATAGGTGATATGTGTTAGACAGCCCGCCTTAAACTGACTGTCCTGCCGCTGTTTAGAGTATTGCTTGAAGCTGAATGTTAAAATACTCCCTCGGCGTTCCGGCCACCGGTAGTGCGCCTCAGTAGGGTGTTGCTTCGGTCTTACAGCACGACCCCTACTGGAATTCTCCTATCGCTTGATCTCGTTTCTCACTCAGCACAATCTATCTCGCTTCTAGTCCTTTCTTGGGCCCCGCCGCTTCCCGGAGCTGGCGCGGACCCGTTACGTTCTTTCCAATGCCAAGCCTCTGTCAGGATCCCACCCCTGACAGAGACCCTACTGTCTCTTCCTCCACAACACCCTCTGCCACTGAGTGTTGCTTCGTCCAATCCAGTCAGCTTTCTGATCTAACTTCCTGCCTGACCCCCGGTTTACCCACTATGGTGGGGAGTGGCCTAATGAATAGCACCCTTAGCTCCCCCCGGAGGCCCAGCTGTGAAATGTATTGGTGTCTGTGATACCTGATCAGATGAACTCCTTCAGAGCCATCGGACGCACCATGGCTCCCCATAGTGGCGGAGCCACAGTACTGCAACGACCAGGACTCTGGGGCGCTGCACTCCCTCCTGGTTAACCCCTTAATGACAGCCAATACGTCTTTTAACTGACCTGAGATATAAGAGAATAGCATCCCCATACAGGTGACAATCCCGCAGCTGTCGGCTGTACACTATAGCTGACAACTTGCTGTATCAGCCACGATCAGTGTTCACACCGTTCAAATCTGTTTAACCCCTTAGATGCTGCTGTCAATAGTGACTACATCATTATAAATGGTTAACAGAGTGTGGGTTTTTCCTCTTTATCCCAATTGTTGCCCTCAGATCATGATTTTGTGGTCCTGATGTTTGCGATGGCAATTCAGGACCAAATTGCTGCCTTAGAGTCTGCGGGCTACAGTAATCTGTTCAGAAGTTAGAGGCATTTAGGTGGTAAAAATACACATTTTCATTTCTGTCATGCCACTTTGCATTAATTCCTGAAAAGCACCTGAAGGGTAAATAAACTACCTGACAGCAGTTTTCAATATGTCAGAGGGTACTGTTTCTAAAATGGTATCAGTTTTGGGGGTTTCCCAATATATGGGACCCCTAAAGTCACTACAAACATGGATAAGTCCGTAAAAAATAAATGTAGTAAATTTCCTTGAAAAAATGAAAAATTAGTGCTACATTTTTAAACCTCCTAAAATGCTAACAAAATAAAATAACATTTTACAAATGGTGCTGATGTAAAGCCGACATGTGGGAAATGTTATTTATTAATGGTTTGCTGTGGTGTGACTATCTGGATTAAAGGGAAAATCATTCAAAGTTTGAAAATTGTTAATTTTTAACATTTTTATCAAATTTCTGATATTTTTTATAAATAAACACAAAAAATATCAACCTAATTTTACAATTATCATAAATTATAATGTGTCATGAAAAAACAATCTCAAAATCACTGGGATTTGTTGAAGCGTTCCAGAGTTTTTACAACATAAATTGACACTGGTCAGATTTCAAAAATTTGGCTCAGTCACTAAGGGGTTAAACACAGTACTCCGGGACTGGGAAGAAAACAACAATACAAGTTAGCAAAAAGACATACAATTTTTGTTGAGTGTAATAACAATAAGCATATTTAAACAGGCTTCCCTTTATGGGAGGTAAGGACACTTGAACGTTACAAACATGGTTAACATTATAAATTACAGGCTATAAATAACTCCTGTTACCCAACCGGGTATTCTACTAAGTGCAAACATTATTGAACAATAATTTAACTCTGCCTTTAAGGATATACACTCTTAGTCCATTAAAGACCTTCCTATAATCACATTATAAGGTATTTCAACTTTTTCATTCTCCTTCTTTAAATCTGCAGGACCGCCTGTCCTATCGGCACCAGACCTACTGCCTCTCCTTTCAGTTACAGGACCGCCCCGTTCAGCCAGGGCCTACTGCCTTTTCAACTACTATACACAGTATAGAACATAACATTTCTTTCAGTTTGAGAACACCGAGCCGGCTCTACTTGGCTCCTATAAGGACTCACCCACTAACCCTTACGGGTTCACTTTCTGTCCTTAGTAGCACATTACTAACTTTCGATGGGGAACGCAGGGTTTACCTTCTATCCCCCCCCCTTTTCTTATCAACATTATCAACTATCTTCTTTTCCCAACATTTAACTTTTCTCATTACTTCCTTTCACTTTTTCTTTCAGAGAGCATTATCAGTAGAGTTGAGCGACTTTCATTTTTTTAAGATCGAGTCGGGTTTTGTGAAACCCGATTTTGTCCAGAGTCGAGTCGAGTGCAGTCGGCCGATTATCGCTAAAAGTCGGGGATCGACCGAAACACGAAACCCAATGCAAGTCAATGGGGAAGCATAGTCGGCAGTGAGTGGAGGCCAGGAAAACACCTACAGTGCCCATTTTAATGCCAAAAACATCCATTCTTGTTTCTGAAGCTTGTCAATCTTAATTAACTTTATAATAATAGTTGGGCATAGGGAATTGGGGGTCATTTGGCAAAAGTTGTGGGGGGAGTAGGGCCGGCTCAAGTTTTTCGTGGGCCCAGGAAATGCGGACTACGTCACGGCGGTGTTGCAGGGAAAGGTAAGTATTTCAACGTTGCAAGTGCTGTGATCCTGAGCAAGCAGGGGGGGCCCACTCGTTCGCATTGGCACTGGCACAGGGCCCCTCAAAGTACAGCGATGTGTGTTTGCATGGCGGGGGCGCCTCCCACCAGCAGCGACACTTTTGCGTACTCTGAGGGGCCCTGTGCCAGTGACGTCGCCAACGAGTATGCCCCCCCACCTGATGAAGGAACCTGCACTTTCATCTGCACCTTCCTCTCTGTCCCTGTGTAAGGTGGTATAACATGCGGGAAGGGGAACCTTACTTTCAGCAGGGTCAGATTCTGGCTGTGTAGAGTATAAGGGGAATGTAGTGGTCTAGGTCAATGTACCAGCAGACTCATCTAGCAGTGGCTGGGCAATGGGCAGGATGAGGAGGAAACAGATATAGGGCCAAAGAATAAAGTAGGCTAAATGCAGTTCAAAATTGGTAACAGGACTAAACAGGCGGCATTGCTTTGTTCAGTGGAGTAGCAAACCCAAGAGCAGCAGACACTGTTTCAAGGGCATAACCACACTAGTAGGCCAAATGCAGTTTAATATCTGATAGTATAGGGCGAAAGCCAGAATGTGGAAGCTCAGCTTTGTTCAGTTGAGGACAACACCAGGCAGGGGCAGACAGACACCTTTAGTAGGCCGGAACAGCCAATTTTTTAAAAAAACAGCAGTTAGTAAGAGGCAGAAGGTAGAAGCTCAGCTTTATTCAGTTGAGGACAACACCAGGCAGGGGCAGACAGACACCTTTAGTAGGCCGGAACAGCCAATTGCATTTTTAAAAATGGTAATTTGGAACAGAAGGTTGAAGCTCAGCTTTATTCAGTTGAGGACAACACCAGGCAGGGGCAGACAGACACCTTTAGTAGGCCGGAACAGCCAATTTTTAAAAAAAACAGCAGTTAGTAAGAGGCAGAAGGTAGAAGCTCAGCTTTATTCAGTTGAGGACAACACCAGGCAGGGGCAGACAGACACCTTTAGTAGGCCGGAACAGCCAATTGCATTTTTAAAAATGGTAATTTGGAACTGAAGGTTGAAGCTCAGCTTTATTCAGTTGAGGACAACACCAGGCAGGGGCAGACAGACACCTTTAGTAGGCCGGAACAGCCAATGGCATTTTTAAAAATGGTAATTTGGAACAGAAGGTAGAAGCTCAGCTTTATTCAGTTGAGGACAACACCAGGCAGGGGCAGACATTCACCTTTAGTAGGCCGGAACAGCCAATTGCATTTTTAAAAATGGTAATTTGGAACAGAAGGTAGAAGCTCAGCTTTATTCAGTTGAGGACAACACCAGGCAGGGGCAGACAGACACCTTTAGTAGGCCGGAACAGCCAATTGCATTTTTAAAAATGGTAATTTGGAACTGAAGGTTGAAGCTCAGCTTTATTCAGTTGAGGACAACACCAGGCAGGGGCAGACAGACACCTTTAGTAGGCCGGAACAGCCAATTGCATTTTTAAAAATGGTAATTTGGAACTGAAGGTTGAAGCTCAGCTTTATTCAGTTGAGGACAACACCAGGCAGGGGCAGACAGACACCTTTAGTAGGCCGGAACAGCCAATGGCATTTTTAGAAATGGTAATTTGGAACAGAAGGTAGAAGCTCAGCTTTATTCAGTTGAGGACAACACCAGGCAGGGGCAGACATTCACCTTTAGTAGGCCGGAACAGCCAATTGCATTTTTAAAAATGGTAATTTGGAACAGAAGGTAGAAGCTCAGCTTTATTCAGTTGAGGACAACACCAGGCAGGGGCAGACATTCACCTTTAGTAGGCCGGAACAGCCAATTGCATTTTTAAAAATGGTAATTTGGAACAGAAGGTAGAAGCTCAGCTTTATTCAGTTGAGGACAACACCAGGCAGGGGCAGACATTCACCTTTAGTAGGCCGGAACAGCCAATTGCATTTTTAAAAATGGTAATTTGGAACAGAAGGTTGAAGCTCAGCTTTATTCAGTTGAGGACAACACCAGGCAGGGGCAGACATTCACCTTTAGTAGGCCGGAACACCCAATTGCATTTTTAAAAATGGTAATTTGGAACAGAAGGTTGAAGCTCAGCTTTATTCAGTTGAGGACAACACCAGGCAGGGGCAGACAGACACCTTTAGTAGGCCGGAACAGCCAATTTTTTAAAAAAACAGCAGTTAGTAAGAGGCAGAAGGTAGAAGCTCAGCTTTATTCAGTTGAGGACAACACCAGGCAGGGGCAGACATTCACCTTTAGTAGGCTGGAACAGCCAATTGCATTTTTAAAAATGGTAATTTGGAACAGAAGGTTGAAGCTCAGCTTTATTCAGTTGAGGACAACACCAGGCAGGGGCAGACAGACACCTTTAGTAGGCCGGAACAGCCAATTTTTTAAAAAAACAGCAGTTAGTAAGAGGCAGAAGGTAGAAGCTCAGCTTTATTCAGTTGAGGACAACACCAGGCAGGGGCAGACATTCACCTTTAGTAGGCCGGAACAGCCAATTGCATTTTTAAAAATGGTAATTTGGAACAGAAGGTAGAAGCTCAGCTTTATTCAGTTGAGGACAACACCAGGCAGGGGCAGACATTCACCTTTAGTAGGCCGGAACAGCCAATTGCATTTTTAAAAATGGTAATTTGGAACTGAAGGTTGAAGCTCAGCTTTATTCAGTTGAGGACAACACCAGGCAGGGGCAGACATTCACCTTTAGTAGGCCGGAACAGCCAATTGCATTTTTAAAAATGGTAATTTGGAACAGAAGGTAGAAGCTCAGCTTTATTCAGTTGAGGACAACACCAGGCAGGGGCAGACATTCACCTTTAGTAGGCCAAAACAGCCAATTGCATTTTTAAAAATGGTAATTTGGAACAGAAGGTTGAAGCTCAGCTTTATTCAGTTGAGGACAACACCAGGCAGGGGCAGACAGACACCTTTAGTAGGCCGGAACAGCCAATTTTTTAAAAAAACAGCAGTTAGTAAGAGGCAGAAGGTAGAAGCTCAGCTTTATTCAGTTGAGGACAACACCAGGCAGGGGCAGACAGACACCTTTAGTAGGCCGGAACAGCCAATTGCATTTTTAAAAATGGTAATTTGGAACTGAAGGTTGAAGCTCAGCTTTATTCAGTTGAGGACAACACCAGGCAGGGGCAGACAGACACCTTTAGTAGGCCGGAACAGCCAATGGCATTTTTAAAAATGGTAATTTGGAACAGAAGGTAGAAGCTCAGCTTTATTCAGTTGAGGACAACACCAGGCAGGGGCAGACATTCACCTTTAGTAGGCCGGAACAGCCAATTGCATTTTTAAAAATGGTAATTTGGAACAGAAGGTTGAAGCTCAGCTTTATTCAGTTGAGGACAACACCAGGCAGGGGCAGACAGACACCTTTAGTAGGCCGGAACAGCCAATTTTATAAAAAAAAAGCAGTTAATAAGAGGCAGAAGGTAGAAGCTCAGCTTTATTCAGTTGCAGCTTCTTGGCAATAATATAAAGAAGACGCGACAGGACAACACTCGGTGGATGCCATATCTGTGTTTTCAATGGAAAAAAACTTTTCAGTTAACTACTTGCAGGAGCAAGTTTTTGTAGCTGGTGGACAATTTTTTTTAAAAAAAGCAGTTAATAAGAGGCAGAAGGTAGAAGCTCAGCTTTATTCAGTTGCAGCTTCTTGGCAATAATATAAAGAAGACGCGACAGGACAACACTCGGTGGATGCCATATCTGTGTTTTCAATGGAAAAAAACCTTTCAGTTAACTACTTGCAGGAGAAAGTTTTTGTAGCTGGTGGCCAATTTTTGTACTGTACCTGTTTTTTGTTGTATGTGTTTTTGTTTTTAATGTTAAAATGTCTGCATTTGATATCTCTCCAGTATTTTCTTTTTTATAAGCAAAATACTGCAGTTTTACATCGGTTACATGGATACACAGGCAGCTTGGTGGTGAGTGGAGGAGTATTTAAAGTAGGGACCGCAGACAGGCTATCAAAGGCCTAAAATAACAAATAGGCTCATGGCAGCTTTACAGCGGTTACATGGATACACAGGCAGCTTGGTGGTGAGTGGAGGAGTATTTAAAGTAGGGACCGCAGACAGGCTATCAAAGGCCTAAAATAACAAACAATAGGCTTATGGCAGTTTTACAGCGGTTACATGGATACACGGGCAGGCAGCTTGGTGGTCAGTGGAGGAGTATTTAAAGTAGGGACCGCAGACAGGCTATCAAAGGCCTAAAATAACAAACAATAGGCTCGTGGCAGCTTTACAGCGGTTACATGGATACACAGGCAGCTTGGTGGTGAGTGGAGGAGTATTTAAAGTAGGGACCGCAGACAGGCTATCAAAGGCCTAAAATAACAAACAATAGGCTCATGGCAGCTTTACAGCGGTTACATGGATACAAAGGCAGCTTGGTGGTGAGTGGAGGAGTATTTAAAGTAGGGACCGCAGACAGGCTATCAAAGGCCTAAAATAACAAACAATAGGCTCATGGCAGTTTTACAGCGGTTACATGGATACACGGGCAGGCAGCTGGTGATGAGTGGAGGAGTATTTAAAGTAGGGACCGCAGACAGGCTATCAAAGGCCTAAAATAACAAACAATAGGCTCATGGCAGCTTTACAGCGGTTACATGGATACACAGGCAGCTTGGTGGTCAGTGGAGGAGTATTTAAAGTAGGGACCGCAGACAGGCTATCAAAGGCCTAAAATAACAAACAATAGGCTCATGGCAGTTTTACAGCGGTTACATGGATACACGGGCAGGCAGCTTGGTGGTCAGTGGAGGAGTATTTAAAGTAGGGACCGCAGACAGGCTATCAAAGGCCTAAAATAACAAACAATAGGCTCATGGCAGTTTTACAGCGGTTACATGGATACACGGGCAGGCAGCTGGTGATGAGTGGAGGAGTATTTAAAGTAGGGACCGCAAACAGGCTATCAAAGCCCTAAAATAACAAACAATAGGCTCATGGCAGCTTTACAGCGGTTACATGGATACACAGGCAGCTTGGTGGTGAGTGGAGGAGTATTTAAAGTAGGGACCGCAGACAGGCTATCAAAGGCCTAAAATAACAAACAATAGGCTCATGGCAGCTTTACAGCGGTTACATGGATACACAGGCAGCTTGGTGGTCAGTGGAGGAGTATTTAAAGTAGGGACCGCAGACAGGCTATCAAAGGCCTAAAATAACAAACAATAGGCTCATGGCAGCTTTACAGCGGTTACATGGATACACAGGCAGCTTGGTGGTCAGTGGAGGAGTATTTAAAGTAGGGACCGCAGACAGGCTATCAAAGGCCTAAAATAACAAACAATAGGCTCATGGCAGTTTTACAGCGGTTACATGGATACACGGGCAGGCAGCTTGGTGGTCAGTGGAGGAGTATTTAAAGTAGGGACCGCAGACAGGCTATCAAAGGCCTAAAATAACAAACAATAGGCTCATGGCAGTTTTACAGCGGTTACATGGATACACGGGCAGGCAGCTGGTGATGAGTGGAGGAGTATTTAAAGTAGGGACCGCAGACAGGCTATCAAAGGCCTAAAATAACAAACAATAGGCTCATGGCAGCTTTACAGCGGTTACATGGATACACAGGCAGCTTGGTGGTGAGTGGAGGAGTATTTAAAGTAGGGACCGCAGACAGGCTATCAAAGGCCTAAAATAACAAACAATAGGCTTATGGCAGTTTTACAGCGGTTACATGGATACACGGGCAGGCAGCTTGGTGGTCAGTGGAGGAGTATTTAAAGTAGGGACCGCAGACAGGCTATCAAAGGCCTAAAATAACAAACAATAGGCTCATGGCAGCTTTACAGCGGTTACATGGATACACGGGCAGGCAGCTGGTGATGAGTGGAGGAGTATTTAAAGTAGGGACCGCAGACAGGCTATCAAAGGCCTAAAATAACAAACAATAGGCTCATGGCAGCTTTACAGCGGTTACATGGATACACAGGCAGCTTGGTGGTGAGTGGAGGAGTATTTAAAGTAGGGACCGCAGACAGGCTATCAAAGGCCTAAAATAACAAACAATAGGCTTATGGCAGTTTTACAGCGGTTACATGGATACACGGGCAGGCAGCTTGGTGGTCAGTGGAGGAGTATTTAAAGTAGGGACCGCAGACAGGCTATCAAAGGCCTAAAATAACAAACAGTAGGCTCATGGCAGCTTTACAGCGGTTACATGGATACACAGGCAGCTTGGTGGTGAGTGGAGGAGTATTTAAAGTAGGGACCGCAGACAGGCTATCAAAGGCCTAAAATAACAAACAATAGGCTTATGGCAGTTTTACAGCGGGTACATGGATACACGGGCAGGCAGCTGGTGATGAGTGGAGGAGTATTTAAAGTAGGGACCGCAGACAGGCTATCAAAGGCCTAAAATAACAAACAATAGGCTCATGGCAGCTTTACAGCGGTTACATGGATACACAGGCAGCTTGGTGGTCAGTGGAGGAGTATTTAAAGTAGGGACCGCAGACAGGCTATCAAAGGCCTAAAATAACAAACAATAGGCTCATGGCAGTTTTACAGCGGTTACATGGATACACGGGCAGGCAGCTTGGTGGTCAGTGGAGGAGTATTTAAAGTAGGGACCGCAGACAGGCTATCAAAGGCCTAAAATAACAAACAATAGGCTCATGGCAGTTTTACAGCGGTTACATGGATACACGGGCAGGCAGCTGGTGATGAGTGGAGGAGTATTTAAAGTAGGGACCGCAGACAGGCTATCAAAGGCCTAAAATAACAAACAATAGGCTCATGGCAGCTTTACAGCGGTTACATGGATACACAGGCAGCTTGGTGGTGAGTGGAGGAGTATTTAAAGTAGGGACCGCAGACAGGCTATCAAAGGCCTAAAATAACAAACAATAGGCTTATGGCAGTTTTACAGCGGTTACATGGATACACGGGCAGGCAGCTTGGTGGTCAGTGGAGGAGTATTTAAAGTAGGGACCGCAGACAGGCTATCAAAGGCCTAAAATAACAAACAATAGGCTCATGGCAGCTTTACAGCGGTTACATGGATACACGGGCAGGCAGCTGGTGATGAGTGGAGGAGTATTTAAAGTAGGGACCGCAGACAGGCTATCAAAGGCCTAAAATAACAAACAATAGGCTCATGGCAGCTTTACAGCGGTTACATGGATACACAGGCAGCTTGGTGGTGAGTGGAGGAGTATTTAAAGTAGGGACCGCAGACAGGCTATCAAAGGCCTAAAATAACAAACAATAGGCTTATGGCAGTTTTACAGCGGTTACATGGATACACGGGCAGGCAGCTTGGTGGTCAGTGGAGGAGTATTTAAAGTAGGGACCGCAGACAGGCTATCAAAGGCCTAAAATAACAAACAGTAGGCTCATGGCAGCTTTACAGCGGTTACATGGATACACAGGCAGCTTGGTGGTGAGTGGAGGAGTATTTAAAGTAGGGACCGCAGACAGGCTATCAAAGGCCTAAAATAACAAACAATAGGCTTATGGCAGTTTTACAGCGGGTACATGGATACACGGGCAGGCAGCTGGTGATGAGTGGAGGAGTATTTAAAGTAGGGACCGCAGACAGGCTATCAAAGGCCTAAAATAACAAACAATAGGCTCATGGCAGCTTTACAGCGGTTACATGGATACACAGGCAGCTTGGTGGTCAGTGGAGGAGTATTTAAAGTAGGGACCGCAGACAGGCTATCAAAGGCCTAAAATAACAAACAATAGGCTCATGGCAGTTTTACAGCGGTTACATGGATACACGGGCAGGCAGCTTGGTGGTCAGTGGAGGAGTATTTAAAGTAGGGACCGCAGACAGGCTATCAAAGGCCTAAAATAACAAACAATAGGCTCATGGCAGTTTTACAGCGGTTACATGGATACACGGGCAGGCAGCTGGTGATGAGTGGAGGAGTATTTAAAGTAGGGACCGCAGACAGGCTATCAAAGGCCTAAAATAACAAACAATAGGCTCATGGCAGCTTTACAGCGGTTACATGGATACACAGGCAGCTTGGTGGTGAGTGGAGGAGTATTTAAAGTAGGGACCGCAGACAGGCTATCAAAGGCCTAAAATAACAAACAATAGGCTTATGGCAGTTTTACAGCGGTTACATGGATACACGGGCAGGCAGCTTGGTGGTCAGTGGAGGAGTATTTAAAGTAGGGACCGCAGACAGGCTATCAAAGGCCTAAAATAACAAACAATAGGCTCATGGCAGCTTTACAGCGGTTACATGGATACACGGGCAGGCAGCTGGTGATGAGTGGAGGAGTATTTAAAGTAGGGACCGCAGACAGGCTATCAAAGGCCTAAAATAACAAACAATAGGCTCATGGCAGCTTTACAGCGGTTACATGGATACACAGGCAGCTTGGTGGTGAGTGGAGGAGTATTTAAAGTAGGGACCGCAGACAGGCTATCAAAGGCCTAAAATAACAAACAATAGGCTTATGGCAGTTTTACAGCGGTTACATGGATACACGGGCAGGCAGCTTGGTGGTCAGTGGAGGAGTATTTAAAGTAGGGACCGCAGACAGGCTATCAAAGGCCTAAAATAACAAACAGTAGGCTCATGGCAGCTTTACAGCGGTTACATGGATACACAGGCAGCTTGGTGGTGAGTGGAGGAGTATTTAAAGTAGGGACCGCAGACAGGCTATCAAAGGCCTAAAATAACAAACAATAGGCTTATGGCAGTTTTACAGCGGGTACATGGATACACGGGCAGGCAGCTGGTGATGAGTGGAGGAGTATTTAAAGTAGGGACCGCAGACAGGCTATCAAAGGCCTAAAATAACAAACAATAGGCTCATGGCAGCTTTACAGCGGTTACATGGATACACAGGCAGCTTGGTGGTCAGTGGAGGAGTATTTAAAGTAGGGACCGCAGACAGGCTATCAAAGGCCTAAAATAACAAACAATAGGCTCATGGCAGTTTTACAGCGGTTACATGGATACACGGGCAGGCAGCTTGGTGGTCAGTGGAGGAGTATTTAAAGTAGGGACCGCAGACAGGCTATCAAAGGCCTAAAATAACAAACAATAGGCTCATGGCAGTTTTACAGCGGTTACATGGATACACGGGCAGGCAGCTGGTGATGAGTGGAGGAGTATTTAAAGTAGGGACCGCAGACAGGCTATCAAAGGCCTAAAATAACAAACAATAGGCTCATGGCTGTTTTACATCGGTTACATGGATACACGGGCAGGCAGCTTGGTGGTCAGTGGAGGAGTATTTAAAGTAGGGACCGCAGACAGGCTATCAAAGGCCTAAAATAACAAACAATAGGCTCATGGCAGCTTTACAGCGGTTACATGGATACACAGGCAGCTTGGTGGTGAGTGGAGGAGTAGTGCAAGGAGTGTCTGTCCCAGTACTCCCAAAATATAAATAGATGTTAATGTCTCGCAAAACAACCAAAACAAAAAAAAAGGTGGCATACTTAGGTACAGGGGTGGGCTCATCTACTGAGTTTCTGACATAGTAATTTGGCAGTAACTATTTAATGGTGCCAATATAGGACACAGACACAGACTACTTTAAGTTGCATTATAGATGTCTACAAATTTGTATTGTCAGTGCCAGACATTAAATGATGTCAGCGAATAGACGAAAGATTGGTGGAGCTGTGCGACATAATTTTGCACGTGGTAGAGCACATTTTGAGCTGGGGTAGGGGGGAACTCTCTTGAGGCCGGCGGGACCGCCCCAGGGCCCCTCATGTTACAACGGTGTGTCTGACGTTGGGTGCGCACCACCACCGCCAGAGACACTACATTGTACTATGAGGGACCCAGTAGCAATGCCGTCAACCAAAAGCGAGCACACCCACCTCTTCAGACAAACAGCAGTCTCACGGGTGCTTGCGCCAAGTCGCGATACCACGGCCCCGTGTGGGGAGTTTTGCCATTTAGGGAGGTGTAAACATGTCGTATGCTGTACAATCAGCTGCAGCAAATTAGACATTAGAAAAGTAATTCACAGGCAAGAGCTTTTCATAGGAAAGCTAGGTGTCGGCCGGGCAAGGTGGGGCAAAAGATTTCGAAATCCAGTTGTGGTTCATTTTAATGAATGTTAGATCGTCAACATTTTGGGTAGCCAGACGAGTCCTTTTTTCGGTTAATATTGAACCTGCAGCACTGAATACTCTTTCTGATAGGACACTTGCTGCCGGGCAAGCAAGCTCCTGCAATGCATATTCTGCCAATTCTGGCCAGGTGTCTAATTTGGAGGCCCAGTAATCAAATGGGAATGACGGTTGAGGGAGAACATCGATAAGGGATGAAAAATAGTTAGTAACCATACTGGACAAATGTTGTCTCCTGTCACTTTCAATTGATGCAGCAGTACCTGTCCTGTCTGCGGTCATAGCAAAATCACTCCACAACCTGGTCAGAAAACCCCTCTGTCCAACGCCACTTCTGATGTGTGCACCCCTAACACTCCTAGTCTGCTGCCCCCTGGAGCTCATGTGAGAACGATCACGTGCGCTGTGTGCTGGGAATGCCTGAAGCAAACGGTCAACAAGAGTTGATTGTTTGGTTGCTAATATTAGTTCCAAGTTCTCATGTGGCATAATATTTTGCAATTTGCCTTTATAGCGTGGATCAAGGAGGCAGGCCAACCAGTAATCGTCATCGTTCATCATTTTCGTAATGCGTGTGTCCCTTTTTAGGATACGTAAGGCATAATCCGCCATGTGGGCCAAAGTTCCAGTTGTCAAATCTCCGGTTGTGATTGGTTGAGGGGCAGTTGCAGGCAAATCTACGTCACTTGTGTCCCTCAAAAAACCAGAACACGGCCGTGACACGCAACCAATTTCCTGTGCCCCCGGGAAAGGTTCGGCATTAAAAATATACTCATCCCCATCCTCCTCCTCGTCCTCCACCTCCTCTTCGCCCGCTACCTCGTCCTGTACACTGCCCTGACCAGACAATGGCTGACTGTCATCAAGGCTTTCCTCTTCCTCTGGTGCAGACGCCTGCTCCTTTATGTGCGTCAAACTTTGCATCAGCAGACGCATTAGGGGGATGCTCATGCTTATTACGGCGTTGTCTGCACTAACCAGCCGTGTGCATTCCTCAAAACACTGAAGGACTTGACACATGTCTTGTATCTTAGACCACTGCACACCTGACAACTCCATGTCTGCCATCCTACTGCCTGCCCGTGTATCCTCCCACAAATAAATAACAGCACGCCTCTGTTCGCACAGTCTCTGAAGCATGTGCAGTGTTGAGTTCCACCTTGTTGCAACGTCTATGATTAGGCGATGCTGGGGAAGGTTCAAAGACCGCTGATAGGTCTGCATACGGCTGGCGTGTACAGGCGAACGTCGGATATGTGAGCAAAGTGCACGCACTTTGAGGAGCAGGTCGGAGAACCCAGGATAAGTTTTCAATAAGCACTGCACCACCAGGTTTAAGGTGTGAGCCAGGCAAGGAATGTGTTTCAGTTGGGAAAGGGAGATGGCAGCCATGAAATTCCTTCCGTTATCACTCACTACCTTGCCTGCCTCAAGATCTACTGTGCCCAGCCACGACTGCGTTTCTTGTTGCAAGAACTCGGATAGAACTTCCGCGGTGTGTCTGTTGTCGCCCAAACACTTCATAGCCAATACAGCCTGCTGACGCTTGGCAGTAGCTGGCCCATAATGGGACAACTGGTGTGCAACAGTGTCATCTGCCGATGGAGTGGTTGGCAGACTGCGTTCTGTGGAAGAGCTGTAGCTTCTGCAGGAGGACGAGGAGGAGGAGGAGGAGGAGGGGGTGCGAACGCCTACAGCCAACTGTTTCCTAGACCGTGGGCTAGGCACAACTGTCCCTAAATTGATGTCGCCTGTGGACCCTGCATCCACCACATTCACCCAGTGTGCCGTGATGGACACATAACGTCCCTGGCCATGCCTACTGGTCCATGCATCTGTAGTCAGGTGCACCTTTGTACTCACAGATTGCCTGAGTGCATGGACGATGCACTGTTTAACATGCTGGTGCAGGGCTGGGATGGCTTTTCTGGAAAAAAAGTGTCGACTGGGTAGCTTGTATCGTGGTTCAGCGTACTCCATCAGGGCTTTGAAAGCTTCGCTTTCAACTAACCGGTAGGGCATCATCTCTAACGAGATTAGTCTAGCTATGTGGGCGTTAAAACCCTGTGTACGCGGATGCAAGGATAAGTACTTCCTTTTTCTAACCAGAGTCTCATGTAGGGTGAGCTGGACTGGAGAGCTGGAGATCGTGGAACTTTCGGGTGTGCCGGTGTACATGGCAGACTGAGAGACGGTTGGAGACGGTATTGTTTCCGCCGGTGCCCTAGATGCAATATTTCCTCCTATAAAACTGGTGGTTCCCTGACCCTGACTGCTTTTGGCTGGCAAAGAAACCTGCACAGATACTGCCGGTGGTGCGGAAAATGGTGGCCTTACAGTGACGGAAGGGATGTTGCGTTGCTGACTAGCTTCATTGGCCGAGGGTGCTACAACCTTAAGGGACGTTTGGTAGTTAGTCCAGGCTTGAAAATGCATGGTGGTTAAGTGTCTATGCATGCAACTAGTATTTAGACTTTTCAGATTCTGACCTCTGCTTAAGCTAGTTGAACATTTTTGACAGATGACTTTGCGCTGATCAGTTGGATGTTGTTTAAAAAAATGCCAGACTGCACTCTTCCTAGACTCGGATCCCTTTTCAGGGATTGCAGACTGAGCTTTAACCGGATGGCCACGCTGTCCTCCAACAGGTTTTGGCTTTGACACGCGTTTTGGGCCAGATACGGGCCCGGCAGATGGAACCTGTTGCAATGTTGATGCCTGCTGCGGCCCCTCCTCCACCTCCGCTTCTGAACTACTGCCGCCTGCACCCTGGTCCCCCAATGGCTGCCAATTGGGGTCAATAACTGGGTCATCTATTACCTCCTCTTCGAGCTCGTGTGCAACTTCGTCTGTGTCACTGTGTCGGTCGGTGGTATAGCGTTCGTGGCGGGGCAACATAGTCTCATCAGGGTCTGATTGTGGATCTGTACCCTGAGAGGGCAATGTGGTGGTCTGAGTCAAAGGAGCAGCATAGTACTCTGGCTGTGGCTGTGCATCAGTGCACTCCATGTCAGAATATACTTGTAATGGGCATGGCCTGTTAAATGTTTCACTTTCTAAGCCAGGGACGGTATGTGTAAAGAGCTCCATGGAGTGACCCGTTGTGTCGCCTGCTGCATCCTTCTCTCTTGTTGTAGTTTTTGCTGAGGAGGACAAGGAAGCGACTTGTCCCTGACCGTGAACATCCACAAGCGACGTGCTGCTTTTACATTTACCAGTTTCGGAAGAGGAGGCAAAAGAGCTAGAGGCTGAGTCTGCAATGTAAGCCAAAACTTGCTGTTGCTGCTCCGCCTTTAAAAGCGGTTTTCCTACTCCCAGAAAAGAGAGCGTTCGAGGCCTTGTGTAGCCTGACGACGAAACTGGCTCCACAGCTCCAGACTTAGGTGGAATATTTTTATCCCCACGACCACCTGATGCTCCACTACCACTACCATCATTACCAGCTGACAATGAACGCCCACGACGACCTCTTGCACCAGACTTCCTCATTGTTTTAAAATCTTAACCAAAGTAACTTTATTTGTTGCTGTCAAACAACTTACACGGTGAGCTATAACTTCAGTATGATTTCAATATCGCTTAACAGGTTGGTGAGACCACAAGGAAAATCAGGCACAATGTTACACACTCTGTTTTCTGTGGCACAAAATCACAGAGATGACACACACGCAGGACTGTCACTCAAGCACTAATGTCAATATTAATCTCCCACCTAATTTATTTATTTTTTTTTCTCAGGGAGACTTTAGAAACCAAATAATATTAAAAACAAAACAAAAAAAAACACACAAAAAAAAAGGCTTTCTATGGCCCACAATTAGAGAGAGAGAGGTGGCACACCCAGGAGTCAAGACTGGCGCACAAGCTGAAAGGGCAATATTACTCTCCCACTGTTTTTTTAAGTTTTTTTTTTTTTATTTTCAGGGAGACTTTAGAAACCAAATAATATTAAAAAAACCAAAAAAATAAATAGCCTTTCTATGGCCCACTGAATGAGAGAGAGAGGTGGCACACCCAGGAGTCAAGACTGGCACACAAGCTGAAAGGGCAATATTACTCTCCCACTGTTTTTTTATGTATTTTTTGTTTTTTAAGGGAGACTTTAGAAACCAAATAATATTAAAAAAAAAACAAAAAAAAAAGGCTTCCTATGGCCCACAATTAGAGAGAGAGAGGTGGCACACCCAGGAGTCAAGACTGGCGCACAAGCTGAAAGGGCAATATTACTCTCCCACTGTTTTTTTATGTTTTTTTTTTTTTTCAGGGAGACTTTAGAAACCAAATAATATTAAAAAAACCAAAAAAATAAATAGCCTTTCTATGGCCCACTGAATGAGAGAGAGAGGTGGCACACCCAGGAGTCAAGACTGGCACACAAGCTGAAAGGGCAATATTACTCTCCCACTGTTTTTTTATGTATTTTTTGTTTTTTAAGGGAGACTTTAGAAACCCAATAATATTTAAAAAAAAAAAAAAAAAGGCTTTCTATGGCCCACTGAATGAGAGAGAGAGGTGGCACACCCAGGAGTCAAGACTGGCACACAAGCTGAAAGGGCAATATTACTCTCCCACTGTTTTTTTATGTATTTTTTGTTTTTTAAGGGAGACTTTAGAAACCCAATAATATTTAAAAAAAATAAATAAATAGGCTTTCTATGGCCCACTGAATGAGAGAGGTGGCACACCCAGGAGTCAAGACTGGCGCACAAGCTGAAAGGGCAATATTACTCTCCCACTGTTTTTTTAAGTTTTTTTTCTTTTATTTTCAGGGAGACTTTAGAAACCAAATAATATTAAAAAAACCAAAAAAATAAATAGCCTTTCTATGGCCCACTGAATGAGAGAGAGGTGGCACACCCAGGAGTCAAGACTGGCACACAAGCTGAAAGGGCAATATTACTCTCCCACTGTTTTTTTAAGTTTTTTTTTTATTATTTTCAGGGAGACTTTAGAAACCAAATAATATTAAAAAAACCAAAAAAATAAATAGCCTTTCTATGGCCCACTGAATGAGAGAGAGAGGTGGCACACCCAGGAGTCAAGACTGGCACACAAGCTGAAAGGGCAATATTACTCTCCCACTGTTTTTTTATGTATTTTTTGTTTTTTAAGGGAGACTTTAGAAACCCAATAATATTTAAAAAAAAAAAAAAAAAAAGGCTTTCTATGGCCCACTGAATGAGAGAGAGAGGTGGCACACCCAGGAGTCAAGACTGGCACACAAGCTGAAAGGGCAATATTACTCTCCCACTGTTTTTTTATGTATTTTTTGTTTTTTAAGGGAGACTTTAGAAACCCAATAATATTTAAAAAAAATAAATAAATAGGCTTTCTATGGCCCACTGAATGAGAGAGGTGGCACACCCAGGAGTCAAGACTGGCGCACAAGCTGAAAGGGCAATATTACTCTCCCACTGTTTTTTTAAGTTTTTTTTCTTTTATTTTCAGGGAGACTTTAGAAACCAAATAATATTAAAAAATCCAAAAAAATAAATAGCCTTTCTATGGCCCACTGAATGAGAGAGAGGTGGCACACCCAGGAGTCAAGACTGGCACACAAGCTGAAAGGGCAATATTACTCTCCCACTGTTTTTTTAAGTTTTTTTTTTATTATTTTCAGGGAGACTTTAGAAACCAAATAATATTAAAAAAAACAAAAAAATAAATAGCCTTTCTATGGCCCACTGAATGAGAGAGAGAGGTGGCACACCCAGGAGTCAAGACTGGCACACAAGCTGAAAGGGCAATATTACTCTCCCACTGTTTTTTTATGTATTTTTTGTTTTTTAAGGGAGACTTTAGAAACCCAATAATATTTAAAAAAAAAAAAAAGGCTTTCTATGGCCCACTGAATGAGAGAGAGAGGTGGCACACCCAGGAGTCAAGACTGGCACACAAGCTGAAAGGGCAATATTACTCTCCCACTGTTTTTTTATGTATTTTTTGTTTTTTAAGGGAGACTTTAGAAACCCAATAATATTTAAAAAAAAAAATAAATAGGCTTTCTATGGCCCACTGAATGAGAGAGGTGGCACACCCAGGAGTCAAGACTGGCACACAAGCTGAAAGGGCAATATTACTCTCCCACTGTTTTTTTATTTTATTTTTTTTTTCAGGGAGACTTTAGAAACCAAATAATAAGAAAAAAAATAAATAAATAAATAGGCTTTCTATAGCCCACTGAATGAGAGATAGCACACACAGCAGTGGCACACAAGCCCTGACTGAGGCCAATATTTTTCTCCCACTGATTGATGTAGTGTTTTTGTGTTGAGGTAGATTTTAGAACACAAATCAAGGAAAAAAAAAATGCTTTCTATGGCCCACTGAATGAGAGAGGTGGCACACCCAGGAGTCAAGACTGGCACACAAGCTGAAAGGGCAATATTACTCTCCCACTGTTTTTTTATGTATTTTTTGTTTTTTAAGGGAGACTTTAGAAACCCAATAATATTTAAAAAAAAAAATAAATAGGCTTTCTATGGCCCACTGAATGAGAGAGGTGGCACACCCAGGAGTCAAGACTGGCACACAAGCTGAAAGGGCAATATTACTCTCCCACTGTTTTTTTATGTATTTTTTGTTTTTTAAGGGAGACTTTAGAAACCCAATAATATTTAAAAAAAAAAATAAATAGGCTTTCTATGGCCCACTGAATGAGAGAGGTGGCACACCCAGGAGTCAAGACTGGCGCACAAGCTGAAAGGGCAATATTACTCTCCCACTGTTTTTTTAAGTTTTTTTTCTTTTATTTTCAGGGAGACTTTAGAAACCAAATAATATTAAAAAAACCAAAAAAATAAATAGCCTTTCTATGGCCCACTGAATGAGAGAGAGAGATGGCACACCCAGGAGTCAAGACTGGCACACAAGCTGAAAGGGCAATATTACTCTCCCACTGTTTTTTTATGTATTTTTTGTTTTTTAAGGGAGACTTTAGAAACCCAATAATATTTAAAAAAAATAAATAAATAGGCTTTCTATGGCCCACTGAATGAGAGAGGTGGCACACCCAGGAGTCAAGACTGGCGCACAAGCTGAAAGGGCAATATTACTCTCCCACTGTTTTTTTAAGTTTTTTTTCTTTTATTTTCAGGGAGACTTTAGAAACCAAATAATATTAAAAAAACCAAAAAAATAAATAGCCTTTCTATGGCCCACTGAATGAGAGAGAGGTGGCACACCCAGGAGTCAAGACTGGCACACAAGCTGAAAGGGCAATATTACTCTCCCACTGTTTTTTTAAGTTTTTTTTTTATTATTTTCAGGGAGACTTTAGAAACCAAATAATATTAAAAAAAACAAAAAAATAAATAGCCTTTCTATGGCCCACTGAATGAGAGAGAGAGGTGGCACACCCAGGAGTCAAGACTGGCACACAAGCTGAAAGGGCAATATTACTCTCCCACTGTTTTTTTATGTATTTTTTGTTTTTTAAGGGAGACTTTAGAAACCCAATAATATTTAAAAAAAAAAAAAAAAGGCTTTCTATGGCCCACTGAATGAGAGAGAGAGGTGGCACACCCAGGAGTCAAGACTGGCACACAAGCTGAAAGGGCAATATTACTCTCCCACTGTTTTTTTATGTATTTTTTGTTTTTTAAGGGAGACTTTAGAAACCCAATAATATTTTAAAAAAAAAATAAATAGGCTTTCTATGGCCCACTGAATGAGAGAGGTGGCACACCCAGGAGTCAAGACTGGCACACAAGCTGAAAGGGCAATATTACTCTCCCACTGTTTTTTTATTTTATTTTTTTTTTCAGGGAGACTTTAGAAACCAAATAATAAGAAAAAAAATAAATAAATAAATAGGCTTTCTATAGCCCACTGAATGAGAGATAGCACACACAGCAGTGGCACACAAGCCCTGACTGAGGCCAATATTTTTCTCCCACTGATTGATGTAGTGTTTTTGTGTTGAGGTAGATTTTAGAACACAAATCAAGGAGAAAAAAAAATGCTTTCTATGGCCCACTGAATGAGAGAGGTGGCACACCCAGGAGTCAAGACTGGCACACAAGCTGAAAGGGCAATATTACTCTCCCACTGTTTTTTTATGTATTTTTTGTTTTTTAAGGGAGACTTTAGAAACCCAATAATATTTAAAAAAATAAATAAATAGGCTTTCTATGGCCCACTGAATGAGAGAGGTGGCACACCCAGGAGTCAAGACTGGCACACAAGCTGAAAGGGCAATATTACTCTCCCACTGTTTTTTTATGTATTTTTTGTTTTTTAAGGGAGACTTTAGAAACCCAATAATATTTAAAAAAAAAAATAAATAGGCTTTCTATGGCCCACTGAATGAGAGAGGTGGCACACCCAGGAGTCAAGACTGGCGCACAAGCTGAAAGGGCACTATTACTCTCCCACTGTTTTTTTAAGTTTTTTTTCTTTTATTTTCAGGGAGACTTTAGAAACCAAATAATAAGAAAAATAAATAAATAAATAAATAGGCTTTCTATAGCCCACTGAATGAGAGATAGCACACACAGCAGTGGCACACAAGCCCTGACTGAGGCCAATATTTTTCTACCACTGATTGATGTAGTGTTTTTGTGTTGAGGTAGAATTTAGAACACAAATCACGGAAAAAATAAATAGGCTTTCTATGGCCCACTCAGTGAGAGATGGCACACACAGGGATGGCACTGTAGCAGAAATGCCAATCTTAATCTCCCACAAAAAAAAAAAAAAAAAAAACAGGGACTGTCCTACAATTACTATCTCCCTGCAGTAATCTAAGCCAGGTATGGCAGGCAGCAATAGGAGTGGACTGATGCACAAATTAAATAAAAAGTGTGGACAAACAAAAAAGATAGCTGTGCAGAAAGGAACAAGAGGATATGTGCTTTGAAAAAAGCAGTTGGTTTCCACAGTGGCGTACACACAGCAATACAGCTATCACGGAGCCTTCTAGGGCAGCCCAATGAGCTACAGCGCTGAGGAAAAAAAAAAAAAAAAATAGCTTCCACTGTTCCTGCACACCGAAGGTGGTGTTGGACAGTGGAAATCGCTACAGCACAAGCGGTTTGGTGGTTAGTGGACCCTGCCTAACGCTATCCCTGCTTCTGACGAAGCGGCAGCAACCTCTCCCTAAGCTCAGATCAGCAGCAGTAAGATGGCGGTCGGCGGGAACGCCCCTTTATAGCCCCTGTGACGCCGCAGACAGCAAGCCAATCACTGCAATGCCCTTCTCTAAGATGGTGGGGACCAGGATCTATGTCATCACGCTGCCACACTCTGCGTTCACCTTCATTGGCTGAGAAATGGCGCTTTTCGCGTCATTGAAACGCGACTTTGGCGCGAAAGTCGCGTACCGCATGGCCGACAAGCACAGGGGTCGGATCGGGTTTCATGAGACGCCGACTTAGCCAAAAGTCGGCGACTTTTGAAAATGATCGACCCGTTTCGCTCAACCCTAATTATCAGCATTACAATTAACTAATGACATACATATAACTTTTACAGGCAAACATTATCATCATTTTCTTCCATCGACATTATTGCTACCAGTCTTAAAGCAATATCACCATTTACGTGCAACAAATGAACATCCCCTTTAAGAGGGGACCAAGTCTCTGTGAGGTAGCACATCTTCTCAAGCTACCAGTCCATACTCATCAAAGGTTCCAGTGCGGTATCTTCGCAAAGAGTCTTTGCTTAAGTAAAACCAGTAGGGAGCGCCTTTAATAAGGTGCAAACTATATACAACGAAGTTCTGATCATGCACTGTTCATGATTTCTCAGTTTTTTAAAACTTGTGCAAAAACTTTTAGAAAAGAAGCAAACAAAACAATAGGGATCCCGGGTCAACAAAGGGATCCATAAAAGGGGTTAACCCTGAACGGGTTGTAGCAGCAGTACAGTAACTATATACAGTTAAGAGAAACAGTAAAATCTTACTGTGGTGAATCGGAAGGTGGTCTCCTATCCGGTCTCACCAGGCCCACAGCTCGCACTGGTGAACCAGGACGCCGTTCCGGTCCCAGCAACGATAATATCCCTCGCCGGGAGGTCCTCCTTACTGGCAGACGCACACGTCCCTCCGGGGCACGGCAAGGCTGGGCTTCTCGTGGTTCCGCGGGGCCGGGCTCTGCTGCTTTCCCCACTGGATCATCCCCTTCTGGTGTTCCGGCAGCAGCCTGGAGGGCAATGCATCGCTGCACGCCTCGCGCCATCCAGCCAGCCTCTCCCGTAGCCCTCCTCCAACGAGTGTAGGTGACGGCATCACCGGGCTCCAGATCGCGAGCGATCCTCCCGCTGCAAGGCTCCACCTCCTCCCGGTCTACGCGGACCTGTATCGGCTCCCTGATCTCTTGGATTACTCCCCTTCCACACTGGGGATTAAAGGCCACCACCACACCCCAGTGTGATGGCGGGATCTCCGGAGCACTAACTAGGTCAACCGGTTCTGTAGGCTGGGGCCGGCTCCGCCATGCTGCCATCAGACGCCGTAAATGTTCGGCGTCCGGCATGATCTTCAGGCCCGGCGCTGGTAGCGTACCTTCAGCCGCGGCCAGGTGAGAAGCAACAGGAGACAACCTGATCTCTGTGGGCTGGCCTAGCCGGGTAAGTACACGGGCATCGGCCTTCAGCTGGCGGGCTAGCTGTCGGGCCTCGGCTGCAGCCACACATTCTTCAGACAGCGGCAAAGGGGGTCGGCCCATTCGTGACTCTGTGAGGGTCAGACCCCGCAGCGTTGGCGTTTCTGGGGCTATCTCAGGTCGCGCAGCCTCAGGCCGGATCGGGTCAGCTCCGCGTGGTGCTCCTGGTGCCGCCATCTTTGCCTCTTTTCCCGCGTCTTCTTCCCGCGGCCTCTTCCGTGGGCGGCCCCGTCCCCATGGTCTCCACCCTCCGACCAGAATCAGGAGGCGGACCTCGGTTGTTGACGGGCACGTCCTCAGGACACAGAAATATTTAGACTGGGCGGCCATTGCTGTTCGCGCTCCCCAGCTTGCCTACGCCCACTTCACGCCCCTCCTCTCTTCCTGCACTCTCCTCAGCGCTGCAATGGCGGCGGATTTTGGCGGCAACTGGCGCAGCACAGTCCTTGCAATAAAGTACAGTCCAAGCACAGTAAATCACAGTTCCTAGGCACACATGACCTGATTCCTCAGGCTTAAGTAGATCCTGTTCGTGACGCCAAGATTGAAGCGCCCCCACACCGCCGCAGGGCCGAGGGGCACCCGGAGCCGGGCCTCTAGGTCTCAGTCTTAAGGTTGTCACGGTGGCTAGACCCGGTCCGTGGCCCTGTCCGTCAGTGGGGGACGTCCGGTGAAATAAGTAGTGTTGTAACGGTGCAGTTGTGGGGTGCAGGTCGCGGTAAATAACGAGGACACCAGGTTGCAGTCTCTTTACCTCTTTACTGGAGATCTCTGAGTCCTCAGTCCAGAGTACGGCTCACCAGGCTGCGCAAGTCCGGCCGGTCCAATGGCACCTCCAGAGTCCTCTTCACAGGTGGAAATCGGTGCCTTCCTTCTTAGCGCTATGTGTTGTAGTCCTCCCCTGCTGTGCTTACGGAAAGTACCCCACAACTGTTGTGTCTGTTTCTTAAGTTCCCTCACAACTCGATTAAATGATGTTCTTCTAATCGTCCGTCCCTCCCTGATGTTACGGTTAGAACGGCACCCGTTTGTCGGGTAGGCCTGGAGTTCTTCCGGGACCCTAGAGACGCCCCTCTCCCGCAATTGCCTCCCAAGACTTCATAGGTGATATGTGTTAGACAGCCCGCCTTAAACTGACTGTCCTGCCGCTGTTTAGAGTATTGCTTGAAGCTGAATGTTATAATACTCCCTCGGCGTTCCGGCCACCGGTAGTGCGCCTCAGTAGGGTGTTGCTTCGGTCTTACAGCACGACCCCTACTGGAATTCTCCTATCGCTTGATCTCGTTTCTCACTCAGCACAATCTATCTCGCTTCTAGTCCTTTCTTGGGCCCCGCCGCTTCCCGGAGCTGGCGCGGACCCGTTACGTTCTTTCCAATGCCAAGCCTCTGTCAGGATCCCACCCCTGACAGAGACCCTACTGTCTCTTCCTCCACAACACCCTCTGCCACTGAGTGTTGCTTCGTCCAATCCAGTCAGCTTTCTGATCTAACTTCCTGCCTGACCCCCGGTTTACCCACTATGGTGGGGAGTGGCCTAATGAATAGCACCCTTAGCTCCCCCCGGAGGCCCAGCTGTGAAATGTATTGGTGTCTGTGATACCTGATCAGATGAACTCCTTCAGAGCCATCGGACGCACCATGGCTCCCCATAGTGGCGGAGCCACAGTACTGCAACGACCAGGACTCTGGGGCGCTGCACGTGCATTACTGCTGTCTTCGAGAAAAGCTCTCTTAGGGATGTATGAAAGGATGTTAAAAAATTCCAGCATATGCAGGTCCATTTCTAGGCCGGGAATCATCTGGCAAAATTTGGTTTTATAGCGTGGCTCTAATAAAGTGGCAACCCAGTAGTCAGAATTATTCCTTTTCATTACTACACGGGGATCATGTTGCAGACACTGCAGCAAGAAGGCACTCATATGTCGGCCTCTACCATGAGGTCCAAGCCCATGCTGTGTTTCAAGTCAGGTCACTTACCGTATGACGTTACTAACAGAAAAATTTGTTTGTGGCCTATGTATCAGGCCTCTGTAACACAATAGATGCTGCTAACTATTTTTAAACTCAAGTCCCTTACTGTAGGACGTTAATAACAGAAGGATTTTTTTGGGACCAAGGATCAGGCCTCTATTCTATAACACATTAGATGCTACAAATTATTTTTAAGGCCAGGTCCCTTACTGTATGATGTTAATGACAGAAGAATTTCTTTGTGGCCTATGTATCAGGCCTCTATAACACACCAGATGCTACAAACTATTTTTAAAGTCAGGTTCCTTACTGTATGACGTTAATAACAGAAGAATTTGTTTTTGGCTTATGTATCCGGCTTCTATAGCACACTAGATGCTACAAAATATTTTTAAAGTTAGGTCCCTTACTGTAGGACGTTAATAAAGAAGAATTTGTTTGTGGCCTCTGGATCAGTCCTCTACAGCTTAATTTCAACCCAAACAAATGGCAAAGTGTGATACAGCAGATTGTCTAACTTTTTGCAACTGAAAAATTATAATTTTTTTAATGTGCCTTAGGTCTGCAGACAGGTTCATATCACTGTCACAAAATGACTACGTGGGATACAGCAGGCTATTTCACATTTAGCAACAGAAAAAATTGTAACTTTTTCTTAATGTGCCTTAGGTCTGCAGACAGTTTTATTTTACTGCAGCATTAAAATACAATGTGGGATACAGCAGGCTGTTTCATATTTTTTCTCTAGCTACATGTGAATTAGAAAGCTATACTCGTGCATGCATCACAAAAGAAGCAGTGCACAACATGTGCCCCGCTGGATTTGTTTGTGCAATTTTACGGCCACACTGGACACTAACTACCTATAATATCTGACTGATGTCCAACCTCTTATCTAACTATCTGCAATGTGGGATACAGAAGGCTTTTTCACATTTAGCTACTGAAATAATATTATTTAGAATGCTATACTTGTGCATGGAGCACTATAGAAGCAGTGCACAACACATTTGTAGGACATGTGCCCTGACGGCTTGTCTGACAACCTCAGTAAAGCCCCCCCCCAAAAAAAAAAAAAATCTGGAAGGTAAATTTTACAGCCACACTGGACACTATCTACCTACACTATCTGACTGATATACAACCTCCTAAATAAATAGCTGAAATCTTGTTAGTAAAAGAAGTAACATAGTTTTTAAGGTTGAAGGAAGACTTTAAGTCCATCTAGTTCAACCCATAGCCTAACCTAACATGCCCTAACATGTTGATCCAGAGGAAGGCAAAAAAACCATGTGGCAAAGAATAGGCTCCACATTGGGGAAAAAAATTCCTTCCCGACTCCACATACGGCAATCAGACTAGTTCCCTGGATCAACACCCTAGCAAGGAATCTAGTATATATACCCTGTAACATTATACTTTTCAAGAAATGCATTCAGTCCCCTCTTAAATTTAAGTAATGAATCACTCATTACAACATCATACGGCAGAGAGTTCCATAGTCTCACTACTCTTACAAGAAAGAATCCGCATCTGTTATGCTTAAACCTTCTTTCCTCCAGACGTAGAGGATACCCCCTTGCCACTGTCTCAGGTCTATGATTAAAAAAAACATCAGAAAGGTCTTTGTACTGTCCCCTCATATATTTATACATTAAAATAAGATCACCCCTTAGCCTTAATTTTTCCAAACTAAATAGCCCCAAGTGTAATAACCTATCTTGGTATTGCAGACCCCCCAGTCCTCTAATAACCTTGGTCGCTCTTCTGTGCACTCGCTCCAGTTCAGCTATGTCTTTCTTATACACCGGAGACCAGAACTGTACACAGTATTCTAAGTGTGGTCGAACTAGTGATTTGTATAGAGGTAAAATTATGTTCTCCTCATGAGCATCTATGCCTCTTTTAATGCATCCCAATATTTTGTTTGCCTTTGTAGCAGCTGCCTGACACTGGCCACTAAATGTGAGTTTGTCATCCACCCATACTCCCAGGTCTTTTTCATTGATGGTTTTGCCCAGAGTTGTAGAATTAAGCACATAGTTATACAACTTGTTACTTCTACCCAAGTGCATGACCTTTATATTTATCCCCATTTAAGCTTATTTGCCATTTATCAGCCCAAGCTTCTACTTTAAATAAATTATCCTGTAATATAAAATTGTCCTCCCCTGTATTGTTTTCCCTGCAGAGTTTAGAGTCATCTGCAAATATTGAAACTCCACTCTGTATGCCCCCTACAAGGTCATTAATAAATATGTTAAAAAGAAGAGGGCCCAATACTGACCCCTGTGGTACCCCACTGCTAACCGTGACCCAGTCCGAGTGTGCTCCATTAATAACCTTTGTTTCCTACCCCTGAGCCAGCTCTTAACCCACTTACACATATTTTCCCCTATCCCCATTATTCTCATTTTATGTATCAACCTTTTGTGTGGCCCCGTATCAAAAGCTTTTGAAAAGTCCATATACACTACGTCCACTGGGTTCCCTTGGTCCAGTCCGTAACTTACCTCTTCATAGAAATTGATGAAATTAGTCTGACAGCAGCGGTCCCTAGTAAACCCATGTTGGTATTGGGTTATGAGGTTATTCCTCTTCAGATACTCCAGTATAGCATCCCTTAGAATTCCCTCCAGGATTTTACCCACAGTAGAGGTTAAGCTTACTGGCCTATAATTTCCGAGTTCAGTTTTTGTCCCCTTTTTGAATATTGGCACCACATTTGCAATACGCCAGTCCTGTGGTACAGACCCTGTTATTATGGACTCTTTAAAGATTAAAAATAATGGTCTATCAATGACTGTACTTAATTCCTGCAGTACTCGGGGGTGTATCCCATCTGGGCCCGGAGATTTGTCAATTTTAGTGATTTTTAGACGCCGACATACTTCATGCTGGGTTAAGCAGGTGACACTTAATGGGAATTTTTGTTATCAATGATCATATTGTCTGCCATGGAATTTTCTTGTGTAAATACTGATGAAAAAAAGTCATTTAGCATATTGGCTTTTTCCTCATCCTAATCCACCATTTCACCCGGACTATTTTTAAGGGGGCCAACACTATCACTTTTTAGTTTCTTACTATTTACGTAGTTAAAGAATATTTTGGGATTATTTTTACTCTCTCTGGCAATGAGTCTCACTGTCTCAATCTTAGCTGCCTTGATTTGCTTTTTACAGAATTTATTTAATTTTCTGTATTTATTTAATGCCTCATCGCTACCTACTTCCTTTAATTCTCTAAATGCTTTCTTTTTGTCACTTATTGCGCCCCTTACAGCTCTATTTAGCCATATTGGTTTCCTCCTATTTCTAGTATGTTTATTCCCATACGGTATATACTGTGCACAGGTCCTATCCAGGATGCTAATAAACGTCTCCCATTTTCATTGTGTATTTTTATGTTTCAGGATATCGTCCCAGTTAATTGCACCAAGATCATCTCTCTTCCTTTGGAAATTTGCCCTCCTGAAGTTTAGTGCCCTTGAAACCCCTCTACTACACATCTTATTAAAGGATACATGAAAACTTATTATTTTGTGATCACTATTCCCCAAGTGACCCCCAACCCTTATATTTGATATGCAGTCTGGCCTGTTGGTTAATATTAGGTCTAGCAGTGCCCCCCTTCTTGTTGGGTCCTGAACCAATTGTGAAAGGTAATTGTCTCTCATAGTTGTCAAAAACCGATTACCTTTGCTGTAACTGCAGATTTCCGTTCCCCAATCTATTCAGGGTAGTTGAAGTCCCCCATAATAATGACTTCTCCTTGAGTCGCAGCTTCATCTATTTGCTTTATGAGGATATTCTCCGTTGCTTCCATCATTTTTGGAGACATATAACAAACCCCTATCGGTAATTTATTATTTTTTCCCCCTCCCCTTATCTCCACCCACAGGGACTCTACATTTTTATTAGGTTCACCTATATTATCACGCAGGATGGGTTTTAAGAATGATTTTACATATAGACACACACCTACCTCTCGCTTATCCATTCGGTCATTTCTGAACAGACTATAGCCCTGCAAGTTAACAGCCCAGTCATGGCTCTCATCCAGCCATGTCTCAGATATCCCCACCATGTCATAATTATGTTCCAACACCATTAATTCTAATTCATCCATTTTGTTGGCAAGGCTTCTGGCATTAGTATACATACATTTTATGTATCTCTCTGCACCTCTATTCTTTCTTAAATTATTAATTGATCTAACCCCACCCCCAACTTCCTTACTTTTGCCCAAGTCTCTATCTGCACTATCTTCCCCTCCTATAAATTTAATACCCTCCCCCCTATTTCCTAGTTTAAACACTCCTCCAACCTTCTAGCCATTCTCTCCCCCCAGCACAGCTGCACCTTCCGCATTGAGGTGCAGCCCGTCCCTAGCGTAGAACTTTTAGCCAACTGAGAAGTCGGCCCAGTTCTGCAGGAACCCAAACCCCTCCTTCCTACACCAATTCTTGAGCCAGTAGCATTAAGAGCACCCTCTCTAGTCTGTATCAGTGTCAAAATGGCACTAAAACAACATGTCCTGTATTTATATGAAAAAGGACATGTGATTTCACCAGCCAATGACACAAGCCTTTGTGTCAGGACATTGTGGGTGTTAACTGCGCCCTAATTGGCTAGCCGCAAAGTGCACACATAAAGTTAGGGAAAAAAATGACTGCTGTGCTTACAAGAACGCCGCACCTCTGAACTCTGCAAACCCCCTCCCCTCAACAAACATGTGCCAAATGCTCATGATACTCCACCATTATCGTTGCTAAAATGCTGAAAATATTTTTGTGACAACTAGTGTTGAGCATTCCAATACTGTAAGTATCGGGTATCGGCCGATATTCGTGGTATCGGAGTTCCGATACTGAGTTCCGATATTTTGCAATATCGAATACCGTAATCGGAAGTTCCCATAGTGCAATGAGCCAGTTTGATTTAATTCAGCCAATGAGGAATCCTAAGAAGTGTGGGCACATCCTTTTATGCATTTTAGGCATGTAAGTAAGGGCATGGCTGTGATTGGCTGCTGAAATGATGTCATGATAAAAGCAGCTGCCGCCATTTTGGGTTCACTCTGCTGTGAATTCAGTTAGGAACAGGACGCTGCTGTCCTGACTGCGGGCCAGTTTGAGATAGCGATTTGCTTCATTGTGCTTTACCCAGGCTACTGTAGCAACCGCTGTGTGAGAAGCTTTTTTTTGCCTTGCAACGCTGTTCACAGCTGTCTGCAAGGTGTCGGTGTGTGTGTGCAGCTCACGCTGTAGTCTGTTCTGCAGCCACATCTGGTTGTAGTCCACTCAGCGTGTGTCACTGCCTCATACTGTTCAATTGTCCTTTCTTGCATTAGTGCAGCTGCACATTTTTCCTGATTTCTCCTAGTGTGTTTTCATCCGTATCCAGCTAGATTGCGTGCACACAATATATAGGAGTAGATAGAGGAGCTTTTCTGCAGCCTTGCAGCGCTGTTCACGGCTGTCTGCAATGTCTCTGTGTGTGAGTGCAGCTCACGCTATAGTCTGTTCTGCAGCCACATCTGGTTGTAGTCCGCTCAACGTGCGTCACTGCCTCATACTGTTCAATTGTCCTTTTTTGCATTAGTGCAGCTGCACATTTTTCCTGATTTCTCCTAGTGCGTTTCCATCCGTATCCAGCTAGATTGCGTGCACACACTATATAGGAGTAGAAAGAGGAGCCTTTCTGCAGCCTTGTGCCCTGCAGCCCCAGCTCGATTAGTATTAGCGTATTTTTTGGAGCCTCATCTATTGCATTGTAGGTTACCTTCCTACATTGTAATAGCTACAAAAAGTTTGCGATACTATCTGTTTAACATCTTTGGGCACATCCAGTGCCTTTTTGTGAAAAAAACAAAAAGTTAATAAAGTTCACTGTTATGACCTGGTGGGTACGGAGCGGTACTGAGATGACCTGGTGGGTAAAACCAATCATGGACTCGCTTAGAGGAGGTAGCAGCTCCACAGGCAGTAATCACTGATATGACCTAGTGAATACGGAGCAGCACTGAAATGACCTGGTGGGTAAAACAAAAGTAGTACTAGCTCTGAGGAGATGGTAACTTTACTGACCGCAATCCCTACTCCTAACACCAACACTAGAAATAGCCGTGGAGCGTACCTAACTCTGCCTAGACGCCTCTGTACAGCCTAAGAACTAGCTACCCCTAAGATGGAAATGGAAAACTATCTCGCCTCAGAGAAATCCCCAAAGGAAGATAGCCCCCCACAAATATTGACGGTGAGTGGAGAGGGAAATGACAAACTCAGAAATGAAACTAGATTTTTTAGCAAAGGAGGCCAATACTATCTAAATAGACAGAGATAGGAAAGGTTACTGTGCGGTCAGTATAAAAACTAAAAGGTCCACGCAGAGTTTACAAAAATAACCACCACACCGACTCACGGTGTGGAGGGGCAAATCTGCGACCCCAGCGCTTCCAACTAGCCGGAATATTTCATAATGACAAGCTGGACAAAAGAGACATAAATTGAACTGAACAAAGGTCATAAGCAGGAAAACACCCAAAAACTAGCAGACTTATCTTAAGCTGGAAATGGACTGGCCAACAGAGAACTTCCAAGAAAGGACAGAATCCACAGGAAATACATTGACAGCTGGCATCCACTACAGCCAAAAGCCCAGTTAAATAACAAGGCCAGGAAACCGATTAGTGAACGCAGCTGCTAAGTTCCACTTGAAACCACCAGAGGGAGCCCAAGAGCAGAACTCCCAAAAATACCATTCGCAACCACAGGATGGAGCCCAAGAACGGAATTCACAACAGTACCCCCCTTGAGGAGGGGTCACTGAACCCTCACCAGAGCCCCCAGGCCGATCGGGACGAGCCAAATGAAAAGCACGTACCAAATCGGCAGCATGGACATCGGAGGCAAAAACCCAAAAGTTATCCTCCTGGCCATAACCCTTCCACTTGACCAGATACTGAAGTTTCCGCCTTGAAAGACGAGAATCCAAAATCTTCTCCACCACATATTCCAGCTCCCCCTCAACCAACACCGGAGCAGGAGGGTCAACGGAGGGAACCATGGGCACCACATATTTCCGCAACAAAGATCTATGGAACACATTATGAATGGAAAATGAAGCTGGAAGGGCCAGACGAAAAGACACCGGATTGATTATTTCTGAAATCCTATAAGGACCAATAAAACGAGGTTTGAACTTAGGGGAAGAGACCTTCATAGGAACATGACAAGAAGACAACCAGACCAAATCCCCCACCCGAAGCCGGGGACCAGTGCACCGACGGCGGTTAGCAAAACGTTGAGCCTTTTCCTGAGACAATGTTAAATTGTCCACCACATGAGTCCAAATCCGCTGCAACCTGTCCACCACAGAATCTACCCCAGGACAGTCCGAAGGCTCAACCTGCCCTGAAGAAAAATGAGGATGAAAACCGAAATTGCAAAAAAAAGGCGAAACCAAAGTAGCCGAACTAGCCCGATTATTAAGGGCAAACTCGGCCAACGGCAAGAAGGTAACCCAATCATCCTGATCAGCAGACACAAAGCATCCCAAATAGGTTTCCAAGGTCTGATTGGTTCGCTCCGTCTGTCCATTTGTCTGAGGGTGAAACGCCGAAGAAAAAGACAAATTAATGCCCATTCTACCACAAAAGGACCGCCAAAACCTAGAAACAAACTGGGTACCTCTATCAGACACAATATTCTCCGGAATACCATGCAAACGAACCACATGCTGGAAAAACAAAGGAACCAAATCAGAGGAGGAAGGCAACTTAGGCAAAGCTACCAGATGGACCATTTTAGAAAACCGGTCACAAACCACCCAGATGACAGACATCTTCTGAGACACAGGAAGATCAGAATTTAAATCCATGGAAATATGCGTCCAGGGCCTCTCAGGGATAGGCAAGGGCAAAAGCAACCCACTAGCATGAGAACAGCAGGGCTTAGCCCGAGCACAAATCCAGGACTGCACGAAGGAACGCACATCCCGTGACAAAGAAGGCCACCAAAAGGACCTGGCAACCAAATCTCTGGTTCCAAAGATCCCAGGATGACCAGCCAACACCGAACAATGGATCTCAGAAATCACCTTACTAGTCCATCTATCAGGAACAAACAATTTCCCCACAGGACAGTGGTCGGGTCTATCAGCCTGAAACTCCTGAAGCACCCGCCGCAAATCAGGGGAAATAGCAGAAAGAATCACCCCCTCCTTGAGAATACCAGCCAGCTCACGGACTCCAGGAGAATCAGGCAAAAAACTCCTAGACAAGGCATCAGCCTTCACATTCTTAGATCCCGGAAGATACGAGACCACAAAATCAAAACGGGAGAAAAACAAAGACCACCGAGCCTGTCTAGGATTCAAGCGCTTGGCCGACTCAAGGTAAATCAGATTCTTATGGTCGGTCAAGACCACAACACGATGCTTGGCTCCCTCAAGCCAATGTCACCACTCCTTGAATGCCCACTTCATAGCCAACAACTCCCGATTGCCGACATTATAATTACGCTCAGCAGGCGAAAACTTTCTGGAGAAGAAAGCACACGGCTTCAACACAGAGCCATCAGAACTTCTCTGAGACAGAACAGCACCTGCCTCAATCTCAGAAGCGTCAACCTCAACCTGAAAAGGGAGAGAAACATCTGGCTGACGCAACACAGGGGCAGAAGTAAAACGACGATTAAGCTCCTGAAAGGCCTCCACAGCCGCAGAGGACCAATTCACCACATCTGCACCTTTCTTGGTCAAATCGGTCAGAGGTTTAACCACAGTAGAAAAATTAGCAATGAAGCGGCGATAAAAATTAGCAAAGCCCAAAAATTTCTGAAGGCTCTTCACAGATGTGGGTTGAGTCCAATCATAAATAGCCTGGACCTTAACAGGGTCCATTTCAATAGCCAAGGGAGAAAAAATAAACCCCAGAAAATAAACCTTCTGAACTCCAAAAAGGCACTTAGACCCCTTCACAAACAGAGTATCAGCACAAAGAATCTGAAATACCATCCTGACCTGCTTCACATGAGTCTCCCAATCATCGGAAAAAAACAAAATATCATCCAAATATACAATCATAAATTTATCCAAATACTCCCGGAAAATATCATGCATAAAGGACTGAAACACAGATGGAGCATTAGAGAGCCCGAAAGGCATCACAAGATATTCAAAATGGCCTTTGGGCGTATTAAATGCTGTTTTCCATTCATCACCCTGTTTGATGCGGACCAGATTATACGCCCCTCGAAGGTCAATCTTGGTAAACCAGCTAGCCCCTTTAATCCGAGCAAACAAATCAGAGAGCAAAGGCAAAGGGTACTGGAATTTGACCGTGATCTTATTGAGAAGGCGATAATCTATACAGGGCCTCAAGGAGCCATCCTTCTTGGCAACAAAAAAGAACCCCGCTCCCAACGGTGACAAAGACGGGCGAATATGCCCCTTCTCCAAGGACTCCTTTACATAAGTCCGCATAGCGGCATGCTCTGGCACAGACAGATTGAAAAGTCGACCCTTAGGGAACTTACAGCCAGGAATCAAATTAATAGCGCAATCACAGTCCCTATGAGGAGGCAGAGGACTGGATTTAGGCTCCTCAAATATATCCTGGAAATCTGACAAAAACTCAGGAACTTCAGAAGAAGGGGACGAGGAAATTGACATCAGAGGAATGTCACTATGTATCCCCTGACAACCCCAACTAGTCACGGACATAGATTTCCAATCCAGCACAGGATTATGTACCTGTAACCATGGAAACCCCAGCACAACCACATCATGCAAATTATGCAACACCAAAAAGCGAATATTCTCCTGATGTGCTGGAGCCATGTTCATGGCTAACTGTGTCCAGTACTGAGGTTTATTCTTGGCCAATGGCGTAGCATCAATCCCCCTCAAGGGAATAGGACTCCGCAAAGGCTCCAAGGAAAAACCACAGCGCTTGGCAAATTCTAGGTCCATTAAGTTCAGGGCAGCGCCAGAATCCACAAATGCCATTACAGAAAAGGACGACAATGAGCAAATCAGGGTAATAGACAAGAGAAATTTAGGCTGTACAGTACTGATGGTAACCGACTTAGCAACCCTCTTAGTTCGCTTCGGGCAGTCAGAGATAGCATGAGTAGCGTCACCACAGTAAAAACACAGCCCATTCTGACGTCTGAAATCCTGCCGTTCTGCTCTCGTCAAAACTCTATCGCATTGCATAGACTCTGAATTCTGCCCAGAGGACGTCGCCAGATGGTGCACCACCTTATGTTCCCGTAAGCGCCGATCAATCTGAATAGCCAGAGACATTGATTCGTTCAAACCAGGAGGCGTGGGAAACCCCACCATAACATCTTTAAGAGCTTCAGAAAGACCCTTTCTGAAAATAGCCGCCAGGGCATCCTCATTCCATTTTGTAAGCACAGACCACTTTCTAAATTTCTGACAATATATCTCTACCGCTTCCTGACCTTGACACAGAGCCAGCAAAATTTTTTCTGCCTGATCCACAGAATTGGGTTCATCATAAAGCAGTCCCAGTGCTTGAAAAAACAAATCTATATTGAGCAATGCAGGATTACCTGGCTCAAGGGAGAATGCCCAGTCCTGCAGGTCGCCACGCAGCAGAGAAATAACAATCTTCACCTGCTGAATGGGGTCACCAGAGGAACGGGGTCTCAGAGCAAAAAATAATCTGCAATTATTTTTGAAATTCAAAAACCTAGATCGATCCCCAGAAAACAAATCAGGAATAGGAATTCTAGGCTCAGAAACAGGAGTTTGAACAACATAGTCTTGGATACTCTGTACCCTTGCAGCGAGATGATCAACACGCGCAGACAAACCCTGAACCTCCATATCAGCACCCAGCTCCTGCACTATCCAAAAATCAAGGGGAAGAAAAAAGGACGAAACAAGCAACACACACAAAAAAAAAAATGACTCAGAACTTTCTCTTCCCTCTTTTGAGATGCATTTAACACATTGTGGCCCAGCTGTACTGTTATGGCCTGGTGGGTACGGAGCGGCACTGAGATGACCTGGTGGGTAAAACCAATCATGGACTCACTTAGAGGAGGTAGCAGCTCCACAGGCAGTAATCACTGATATGACCTAGTGAATACGGAGCAGCACTGAAATGACCTGGTGGGTAAAACAAAAGTAGTACTAGCTCTGAGGAGATGGTAACTTTACTGACCGCAATCCCTACTCCTAACACCAACACTAGAAATAGCCGTGGAGCGTACCTAACTCTGCCTAGACGCCTCTGCACAGCCTAAGAACTAGCTACCCCTAAGATGGAAACGGAAAACTATCTCGCCTCAGAGAAATTCCCAAAGGAAGATAGCCCCCCACAAATATTGACGGTGAGTGGAGAGGGAAATGACAAACTCAGAAATGAAACTAGATTTTTTAGCAAAGGAGGCCAATACTATCTAAATAGACAGAGATAGGAAAGGTTACTGTGCGGTCAGTATAAAAACTAAAAGGTCCACGCAGAGTTTACAAAAATAACCACCACACTGACTCATGGTGTGGAGGGGCAAATCTGCGAACCCAGAGCTTCCAACTAGCCGGAATATTTCATAATGACAAGCTGGACAAAAGAGACATAAATTGAACTGAACAAAGGTCATAAGCAGGAAAACACCCAAAAACTAGCAGACTTATCTTAAGCTGGAAATGGATTGGCCAACAGAGAACTTCCAAGAAAGGACAGAATCCACAGGAAATACATTGACAGCTGGCATCCACTACAGCCAAAAGCCCAGTTAAATAACAAGGCCAGGAAACCGATTAGTGAACGCAGCTGCTAAGTTCCACTTGAAACCACCAGAGGGAGCCCAAGAGCAGAACTCCCAAAAATACCATTCGCAACCACAGGATGGAGCCCAAGAACGGAATTCACAACAGTTCACCAAAAACTCCACTTTACAGTTGTGTAGGCCACATTAGCTCATATTAAAGTCTAGTCCACACTTCATAGAATTAGTGTTTCTTATACCTGTTAGCAGCTGTTCAGGAATAAGCACACTAAGCCCTTAGTACTTTTCTACCTATCTTTATCAGTCTACCAAGATGAAGAAGGCAGGGAGTAAGGCACGTGTTCGTGGTCGTGGGCGTGGAGTTTCAGCAGGGAGAGGATGTGGGGATTCTGTGCCTGCTGTGGGCACCAGTGACTCAGCATCCCCCAGTTTTACCAGGGAACAGTCCTTTATGCGCAGCTTTGTAAGAGCTCGCCATACCCCACTGCTGCGGGACGAACAAATTGAAGCCGTTGTTGGATGGATGGCAGCTAAGGCATCGACTTCAATTAGTGCGACATCCTCTCAGGTCCAGAGCACTGAAGAGCACCCATCTGTCTCTTCACCACCTGCCAAATTGCCCAGGCAGTCAGAGAGCCCTGGACAGGAGCCATCTCTACTTCTGTTCTCTAAATCTCTTGGCTTGGAAAGAGGGGGCCAGCCAAGCAGCATTCGAGAAATTGAAGAAGAGGCAGTATGTAGTGATGCGCAACTGCTTTGTCTCTCTGAATCTGAAGAGGTAGGTGGGCCAGTGCCTAGGGTCAGCACACCTCAGTACACATCTGATGATGAGACTCAGGTGCCACTTTCTGGTGCGTACTGTGGTGCCGAGACTACCCAGGAGAAGCAGTCGTTGGAAGAGGGTAGTGTAGATGATGAGGTCCTTGACCCATCATGGCGTTAGGTACAGGAAGGTGGTGGGAGCAGCTCTGAGGAAGAGATTACCCGAACGGCCCAAAAAGGAGGGAGAGGGAGGGGGCAGACTGGGTTGCCTGTAGCCTCCACTTCGGCACCCATTAGGAGCATGCCTCTTCCAAAACCCAAAATGGGCACTCCCAAGATTTGCAGTGCCTGGTCCTTTTTTGACACAGTTGCAGATGACATTTGCTTTGTCAAATGCAAGCTGTGTAATCAGAAAGTCAAAAGAGGGAAAAGTGTCAGCAACCTCAATACCACAAATATGTGGAAACATGTTGCAGACCAAGTACGTGGTGGAGTTACAAAAACACACTGAAGACCTAAGCCAACCTACATCGCCACCTACCGCGCCACCTACCACCTCTTCAGCTCGTGTTGTAGCCTCTTCCTCCAGCTCACACACAGCTGGTTCGGCTTCCTCACAGGATTGCCATGGAAGAACCTCTGGCACTGTTGTCCAGAGACCCAGTGTAATTCCACCCACAGCACCACGTTCCCTGTCATCCTCACACTCCCAGGCCAGTCTACAGCCATTGGTAGCACAGGCATGGGAGAAAAGGCGGCCAGGCTGGTGGAGACTGACACCTTCCGTAACTTCATGGCATTGTCAGTCCCCCAATACAACGTGCCCAGCCGCTTTTATTTCAGCAGGCAAGCCATCCCTGCCCTGCAAAAGCATGTGGAGGGAAACATTAAACATGCGATACTAAACGCCGTCAGTAGCAAGGTCCACCTGACCATTGATGCGTGGACCAGTAACCATTGACAGAGACGATACCTTTCCCTCACTGCCTATTGGGTAAATGTTGTGGAGCCAGGTACAGATCTTGAGAGTGGCGCTGTACGTGTTCTGCCAACTCCAAGGATTACAGGAATCCAGTCTGTACACATTGACTCCTCCTCATACTCCAGTTCCTCTGAATCAGCGCTGCAGGAGCCGTCACCGTCTTCCTCCACCTTGACCCATGAACGCTTACCTGTTACGACCGATACGAGCACAGCCGTGGCCAAACGTCAACAGGCCATATTGAAATTAATTTTTTGGGGGAAATCGAAGCCACACAGCGCAAGAGCTCTGGAATGCCATCCAGCAGGAGAGCGACGTGTGGTTTGTGCCAGCGAATCTCAAGCCAGGCATGGTAGTGTGTGACAATGGCCGAAATCTGGTGGCAGCTCTGGGCCTAGCAACCTCACTCACATCCCATGTCTGGCACATGTGCTCAACTTGGTTATGCAGAGTTTTTTGAGGGACTATCCGGATCTTGATGCACTGCTGCACAAGGTCCGCCTAGAGTGCGCTCACTTGCGGCATTTCAGCATGGCAAGATCGCGCATTGCAGCTCTGCAGCGCCGATTCTGCCTTCCGGAACATCGCATCATATGTGACCTACCCACCAGGTGGAATTCAACCTTACATACTGTATGTTGGAGCCGTTGTGTGAGCAGCAGGCAGCAGTAATGGAGTACCAGCTGCATCAGGTGCAAACAAGTCGCACTGCGCGCCGTTCACACTTCACTACCACTGAGTGAGCCTCTATGAAGGACATCTGCCACGTTTTGCGTGCCTTCGATGATTCCACGCAGATGGCGAGTGTAGATGATGCACTAATCAGCATGACTATCCCCCTTATCTGCCTGCTTAAAAAAACACTGCAAGCACTAAAGGTACCGTCACACTAAGCGACGCTGCAGCGATAGCGACAGCAATGCCGATCGCTGCAGCGTCGCTGTTTGGTCGCTGGAGAGCTGTCACACAGACCGCTCTCCAGCGACCAGCGATGCCGAGGTCCCCGGGTAACCAGGGTAAACATCGGGTTGCTAAGCGCAGGGCCGCGCTTAGTAACCCGATGTTTACCCTGGTTACCAGCGTAAAAGTTAAAAAAACAAACAGTACATGCTCACCTGCGCGTCCCCCAGCCTCTGCATCCTGACGCTGACTGAGCTCCGGCCCTAACAGCAGAGCGGTGACGTCACCGCTGTTGCTTTCACTTTCAGTTTAGGGCCGGCGCTTTAGTGTCAGGAAGCAGAGGCTGGGGGACGCGCAGGTGAGTATGTACTGTTTGTTTTTTTAACTTTTACGCTGGTAACCAGGGTAAACATCGGGTTACTAAGCGCGGCCCTGCGCTTAGTAACCCGATGTTTACCCTGGTTACCAGTGTAAAATATCGCTGGTATCGTCGCTTTTGCTGTCAAACACGGCGATACACGGCGACCTAGCGACCAAATAATGTGCAGCCCTTCTAGCAGCGACCAGCAATTTCACAGCGGGATCCAGATCGCTGCTGCGTGTCAAATACAGCGATATCGCCATCCAGGTCGCTGCAACGTCACGGATTGCTGGCGATATCGCCTAGTGTGACGGTACCTTAAGGCAGGAGGTTGTGGAAGAGGTGGAGGATGATGAGTCACAAATGCCATCTGCTTCTGGACTGTCTGCGCAACATGGTTCCTCACAAAGGCCTAGGCAGGGGACACTTTGTAAGGAGGATGAGGAGGAGTCAATGGAGGAGGAAGACATCTGTCCAGAGGAGGGAGTTACACAAGGCTCTAGTAGTCAGTAGAGCGATGGTGGGGTGATGCAGAGCAGGCAGAGATGACGCCTCAAGCAGGGGACAGCGTTTCTTGGCCATTTGGCAGTCTGCAGCACATGGTTGATTTCATGCTGCAGTGCCTGAGAAACAACCGACGCATCGCCCACATTCTCAACATGGCTGATTATTGGGTGTACACCCTCCTAGATCCTTGCTACCGGGACAACTTACAAAGCCTCATAACACCATTGAACCAGGAGCGTAAAATGCGGGAGTACCGAGACACACTGGTGCATTCCATCATGTTCTCCCTTCCAACCGAGAGCAGTGCTGCTAGTGCTTTACAAAGCAGCTCAGTGCATCGAGGCAGTGGAGGAAGCTCTGCACAAAGAGGGAGCAGAAGCAGCGCCTCAGCACAAGGCAAGACCAGTATGGCCCAAATGTGGCAAAGATTTGTGTCCCCACCACAAATGTCTACACCATCACAGATGGCTCCAGTCAGCAGGAGGCAACGTTTCCGTCAGATGGTGACAGACTACATGTCTTGCCCTCTCAGTGTTCTCCCACAAGGCTCTTCCCCCTTCAAGTTTTGGGTCTCTAAGCTGGATACATGGCCAGAGCTTAGCCAGTATGCACTGGACGTGCTGTCTTGCCCTGCTGCTAGTGTATTATCAGAACGCGTCTTTAGTGCCGCAGTTGGTGTACTAACAGACCATCGCATGCGACTATCCTCCAATAACGTTGACCGGCTTACTTTTTTGAAAATGAACAAGGCCTGGATCTTGCAGGAATTTGCCACTCCTCTTCCAGATTAAATAATTGGTTGGCAACAGTATCCAGGTCTCCTGTTGTGTTCATGTTTCTACCACCTGAACTGTAATCCCTGGGCTCCAACACCGCCAGTTGCTGCTCAGAAGTGCCGTCTGCACAGTCAACACTTTCTGCCGTGTTATTGGGGTTCAGTAACGTCAGCTGCTCCCCTGCTGTGTATCTGGCAATTTCTCCTGCTCCGACCACTCTCACACTACAACAGATATTAAACTTGATCCAATTAGGCCTCAGCCTACACTCTGTTTCTAGCATTGACCCTGGGCTCCAACACTGCCAGTTGCTGCTCAGAAGTGCCATCTGCACAGTCAACACTTGCTGCCGTGTTTTTGGGGTTCAGTAACGTCAGCTGATCCCCTGCTGTGTATACGGCAATTTCTCCTGCTCCGTCCACACTCACACTACTACAGATACTAAAGGGAACCTGTCACCTCCCAGGCATTTGTAACTAAAAGAGCCAACTTGTGCAGCACTAATGCAGCATTTGGACAAGGTGGCTCTTTTAGTTATGCTCCTTGCACACGCTGAACTAAACACTTATAAAATGTGCCCCCTCATACCATGAAACCGTCCAGGAGGCGGGACTTTCCTTCTTAATCAGATGCAGCACAGTCATCATTCATACCCCCTTGGCGCCGGGCGCCGCCTCCTGAGCTTTGTTTGAATCTGTCCCGGAGCCTACGCTGTTATGTTATCCCTTGGCCATGCGCAGTTAGCACTGCCTGTCTTCTGACATCATTTGATGTCAGGCTGACTGCGCCTGTGCGGCCGCGCTGCCCAAAATCCCGCCCCGCAGTGTCTTCTGATTTATTCACACTGCGGGGCTAGGATTCATGGGCATGCGCAGTGCATATCTTCGCCTCTCACTCATCTCCCTCTGCCTTCTTCAGACTGTGCGGCATCAGCTGATCCCTAATCGCTGTGGCATGCGATTAGGGATCAGCTTACGCCGCACAGCCTGAAGAAGGCGGAAGGACATGAGTGAGAGGCGAATATATGCACAGCGCATACCCATGAATCCCAGCTCCGCAGTGTGAATAAATCAGAAGACACTGCGGGGCGGGATCTCGGGCAGCGCGGCCGCACAGGCGCAGTCAGCCTGACATCAAATGATGTCAGAAGACGGGCAGCGCTAACTGCGCATGCCCAAGGGATAACATAACAGCGCAGGCTCTGGGACAGATTCAAACAACGCTGAGGAGGCGGCGCCCGGCACCAAGGGGGTATGAATGATGACTGTGCTGCATCTGATTAAGAAGGAAAGTCCCGCCTCCTGGACGGTTTCATGGTATGAGGGGGCACATTTTATAAGTGTTTAGTTCAGCGTGTGCAAGGAGCATAACTAAAAGAGCCACCTTGTCCAAATGCAGCATTAGTGCTGCACAAGGTGGCTCTTTTAGTTACAAACGCCTGGGGGGGGTGACAGGTTCCCTTTCAACTTGCTCCAATTAGGCCTCTGCCTACACTCTGTTTCTCCTGTAATCCCTGGGCTCCAACACCGCCAGTTGCTGCTCGGAAGTGCCGTCTGCACAGTCAACACATGCTCCAGCATTTTGGGGTTCAGTGATGTCAGCTGATCCCCAGCTGTGTGTGCAGCAATTTCTCCTGCTCCCTCCACTTCACACTTCTACAGATTTTCATCTTGCTCCAATTAGGCCTCTGCCTACACTCTGTTTCTCCTGTAATCCCTGGGCTCCAAGACTGCCAGTTGCTGCTCGGAAGTGCCGTCTGCACAGTCAACACATGCTCCAGTGTTTTGGGGTTCAGTAACTTCAGCTGATCCCCTGCTGTGTGTGCGGCAATTTCTCCTGCTTCCTCTACATTCACAGTACTATAGATATTAAACTTGCTCCAATTACGCCTCTGCCTCCACTCTGTTTCTAGCATTGACCCTGGGCTCCAATACCACCAGATGATGCTCAGAAGTGTCTTTGGCACGGGTACTCCCTCCTTCCCAGCCTGGTTCCAGCATGCCTGCTGTTTCCGGGTAGTGTCAAGGTCACTTTGCCTCCAGTCCCTTGTCCTGTCGGGTTGCGGTCGGATTATCCAACTCTATGGTGCCTGCAGTTTAGGTGCTTCCTATGTGGGCTGTGGGATCTGGCAATCAAGGCTGGTTCCGTAGTGCCAATATGACAAGCTCCCCCTGTAGGACTGTAGGTTTTCGGTAACTCTGGCCGGCTCGCGGCCTTGCAATTTTTTTTCATGTGGACCTTCTGCTGACTATCTGAGTTCCAGCACCATTAGCTGGCTCTTTAGAAGTCAATCTTGAATAGGTCCCCTTGGGTTCCAGTACCGTCAGCTGGTGCCAAGCAGAGCCTTTGGCTTAGGTGCCTCCTTCTCGGTATCCGAGTTCCACCAACGTCTAGTGGTCCTTGGTAGTGCTTTCTGGCATGGGTACCTCCTGCTTAGTAACCAGGTTCCAGTACCATCAGCTGGTCCTCGGTAGTTCCATTGGCTCTTGTACCTTCTGCTACCCATCCAGGTTCCAGCACTGCCAGCTGGTTCTCGGCAGTATATCTGGCTTTTGTACCTTCTGCTACCCATCTTGGTTCCAGTACCGTCAGCTGGTTCCAGGCAGAGCCTTTGGCTTAGGTGCCTCCTTCTCAGTATCCAAGTTCCACCAACATCTGGTGGTCCTTGGTAGTGCTTTCTGGCACGGGTACCTCCTGCTTAGTAACCGGGTTCCAATACCATCAGCTGGTCCTCGGTAGTTCTATTGGCTCTTGTACCTTCTGCTACCCATCCAGGTTCCAGCATCGCCAGCTAGTTCTCGGCAGTGTCTTTGGCATGGGTACTCCCTCCTGCCCTGCCTGGTTCCAGCACGCCAGCTGTTTCCGGGTAGTGTCAAGGTCACTTTGCCTCCAAAACGTTGTCCTGTCGGGTTGCAGTCGGGTTAGCTGACTATGGTGCCTGCAGTTTAGGTGCTTCCTTTGTGGGCTGCGGGATCTGGCAATCAAGGCTGGTTCCGTAGTGCCAATATGACAAGCTCCCCCTGTATGACTGTGGGTTTTCGGTAACTCTGGTCAGCTCGGGCCTTGCAATTTTTTTTTCATGTGGACCTTCTGCTGACTATCTGAGTTCCAGCACCATTAGCTGGTTCTTTAGAAGTCAATCTTGAATAGGTCCCCCTGGGTTCCTGTACCGTCAGCTGGTTCCAGGCAGAGCCTTTGGCTTAGGTGCCCCCTTCTCAGTATCTGAGTTCCACTAATGTCTGTTGGTCCTTGGTAGTGCTTTCTGGCATGGTTACCTCCTGCTTAGTAAATGGGTTCCAGTACCATCAGCTGGTCCTCTGTAGTTCCATTGGCTCTTGTACCTTCTGCTAACCATCCGGGTTCCAGCACCGCCAGCTGGTTCTCGGCAGTGTCTTTGGCCCTGGTATTCCCTCTTGCCCAGCCTGGTTCCAGCACGCCAGCTGTTTCCGGGTAGTGTCAAGGTCACTTTGCCTCCAATACGTTGTCCTGTCAGGTTGCGGTCGGGTTGGCCGACTCTGTGGTGCCCGGAGTTTAGGTGCTTCCTTTGTGGGCTGTGGGATCTGGCAATCAAGGCTGGTTCCGTAGTGCCAATATGACAAGCTCCCCATGTAGGAATGTGGGTTTTCGGTAACTCCAGCCGGCTCGCGGCCTTGAAATTTTTTTTTCATGTGGACCTTCTGCTGACTATCTGAGTCCAGCACCATTAGCTGGTTCTTTAGAAGTCAATCTTGAATAGGTCCCCCTGGGTTCCAGTACCGTCAGCTGGTGCCAAGCAGAACCTTTGGCTTAGGTGCCTCCTTCTCGGCATCCGAGTTCCACCATCTGGTGGTCCTTGGTAGTGCTTTCTGGCACAGGTACCTCCTGCTTAGTAACCGGGTTCCAGTACCATCAGCTGGTCCTCGGTAGTTCCATTCTACCTTCTGCTACCCATCCGGGTTCCAGCACTGCCAGCTGGTTCTCGGCAGTGTATCTGGCTCTTGTACAGTGCCGGCAAAAAAAATCTTTACATTTGCGCAGCAAAAAAAACTTTACATATAAAATCCACATCATAATTTCACTTTTTAAAAGTGTATACAATGGGGGAGATAATAAAAAACTGTCTAATATTAAAGCTGGCTTTGTTGCAAATATCAACCAATCAACGCTCAGTTTTCATTTCTCTGGTAAAGCAAAAGCTGCCCTCTGATTGGTTGCTATGTGCAGCTCAGCCAGTTTTGGCAGTCTTGGAAAAGATTTTGTTTCCAGCACTGTACCTTCTGCTACCCATCTCAGTTCCAGTACCGTGTTAGGGCTAGCGGAACGCACCGAGGAAAATAGTTTTTATTGTTATTGGTGCGTTCGCAGCCCGGGGTCCACCGTGCAGGAGAACCTGCTGCTAGACAAATGGCAGCACTATATGGCGGTATTCGCTAGCTCGTTTAACTCACAGAGCATCCGTGAAAGCAAAGCTCTGCGCCCTGTTAACTTCACAGGAGCACAGGCTAACTACCCAAGAGAGAGCAGTCAGTGGTCATGCATGCACGCAAAACTCCTCGCCGGAGGTGCCAGCATTCTAGGGGCTTATTTCAGCCAGGTCCCTGAATCTACTCAGACACACAAACTCCTCGCCGGAGGTGCCAGCATTCTAGGGGCTTATTTCAGCCGGGTCCCTGAACACATTCACACATGACCACACTGGCGCAAAGCAAATAATTTAGAAAGACACTAGCGCATGGCCGTGCGGCCATGCGAGCCTTTTATAGCTGCAGCCCGAACAGGACCTTCCAAGAAGGACCAATGAGAAGCTGCCGCAAAGCCTGAGCACCTTCAGGACCTTCCTGGAGGACCAATGGGCTTTGCTGCAGTATCCAAGCATGTGACCCTCGATCTCCAATGAGAGATCTTACCCTGGGCATGCTCAGGAGAAAAGCAAGACTTGGTCCCAAAAGTGTCTGCTCGCCACTGCCCATCACTGACTACAATAGCAGAAGCTGGAAGAGCAGCAGTAATCCTCCTCACAGAGTCAGATTGAGCGAGACGCTGAGACCGACGTCTCCGTTGAGCAGCCTCCACTGCGGCAGGAGAAGAATGGGAGACCGCAGCGGAGATGGCCCGAGATTCCCCCTGTGCAGAGGCGGGAACTCGACCCCTAACATTACCCCCCTCTTAGGGCCCCCCCCTTGGGCCTCGCTACGCTCGAAGGCAGCAATGAGCTGCGGAGCCCTAATGTGCTCAGCAGGCTCCCAAGACCTGTCCTCAGGACCATAACCCTTCCAGTCCACCAAATAAAGTTTTTTGCCACGTACCACCTTGCACCCCAAAATAGTGTTCACCTCGTAATCGTCCGTAGACGAACCCGATGTCCCAGCAGATGACTCGGAAAACCGGGACATGTGTACGGGTTTCAAGAGGGACACATGAAAGGTGTCGGTGATACCCAGGCGTGGTGGAAGGGCTAAACGATAGACCACAGGGTTAACCTGTTCAAGGACCTTGAAAGGACCCAAGTAGCGAGGTGCAAACTTAGTGGACTCAACTCGCAGCCTGATGTTACGGGCGGAGAGTCACACCAAGTCACCAGGAGCAAAGGTCAGAGCGGGGCGCCGATGTGCATCGGCGGAAGACCTCATTCTCTCCTTGGAGGCCCGAATGGCATCCTGAGTGCGGTCCCAAATATCCCGTGCCTCCACAGCCCAGTCTGCCACCCTGGAGTCGGCGGAAGACACGGGCATAGGCATAGGTACCCGCGGATGCTGACCACAGTTGAGGAGGAATGGGGTTTGTCCAGTGGAGTCGGCTACAGCATTGCTCAGCGCAAACTCCGCCCACGGTAACAAGGATGCCCAGTCATCCTGCCTGGCTGAGACAAAATGTCGCAGATATGTGACCAAGGTCTGGTTGGCCCTCTCTACCAACCCATTTGTCTCGGGATGATATGCGGAAGAGAGATTTAACTCAATGCTGAGAACACGACAAAGCTCTCTCCAGAACTGAGACGCAAACTGGGGACCCCGGTCACTGACAATTTTGTCTGGCATACCGTGTAGGCGGAAGATATGTTTTATGAACAACGCTGCCAAGGCCCGTGCAGAAGTAACCGTGGAAGCGGCACCAAATGCACCATTTTGGAAAAATGATCAGTGATTACCCAAATGATGGTACAGCCACGATACTTTGGCAAACCCACCACAAAGTCCATCCTGACCATTTCCCAGGGCCTGTCTGCCACCGGCAAGGGATAGAGTAACCCAGCTGGCCGTAGTCGAGGAGACTTATTTTTGGCGCAGGAGACACACGCCTGAATATAATCTCTGACATCACGGACCATATATGGCCAACAGTACGTTCTCGCCAACAGCTCAGACGTCCTTTTTGTCCCAAAGTGTCCACCCACCCTGGACGAATGAGCCCAAGAGAGAACCTCCGGTCGCAAATTAATGGGCACAAAAGTCTTGCCCGAAGGCACAGACTCTAGCAAAACCGGAGCTACGGTTCTCAGACTCTCGGAAGGGACAATAAGCCGAGGTTCTCCTTCCTCCTCCTCAGATGACACAACAGAGCGAGAAAGGGCATCAGCACGAATGTTCTTCTCCCCACCGAGATAATGGAGGGTGAAATGGAACCGGGAGAAGAACAAGGACCATCTGGCCTGGCGAGAATTTAGCCGCTGAGCTGTTTGCAAATATAATACATTTTTGTGATCCGTAAAGACTTGAAAGGGAAAACGAGCCCCCTCCAAGAGATGTCTCCACTCAGAGAAAGCCAACTTCATCGCTAGCAACTCCCTGTCCCCGATGGAATAATTCTTCTCCGCTGGTGTAAAGGTCTTGGAGAAAAAGAAGCAAGGATGCTTCCGACCTTGAGCATCCTTTTGGAAAAGGACTGCTCCAGCACCAACGGATGAGGCATCCACCTCCATGATAAACGGCTTATCTACATCGGGACGATGTAGAATGGGAGCGCTAGCAAAAGGAGACTTGATAGAAGAGAAGGCCCTGGAGACCTCTTCTGACCACAATCTGGGATTTGCTCCCTTCTTGGTGAGGGCTACCAAGGGAGCTACCAAAGTTGAGAAGTGGGGAATGAACTGGCGGTAATAATTAATTAACCCCATAAAGCGCTGCACCGCTTTAAGAGAATGGGGTTCTTGCCAGTCCATCACAGCCTGTAGTTTGGCAGGATCCATAGCCAATCCCTGGGCTGAGATGAAATAGCCCAGGAAACGTAAAGACTCCTGCTGAAACATACACTTTTCCAACTTAGCATACAGGGAATTTGCCCGTAAGAGGTCGAAGACTCTGCCAACATCTCTCCGGTGGGAGTCAATATCAGGAAAAGATGAGAATATCATCCAGATAGACTACAACCGAGGTGGAGAGCATATCCCGGAAAATGTCGTTGACAAAGTCTTGGAAAACGGCTGGGACATTACAGAGCCCGAAGGGCATCACTAGATATTCATAGTGCCCATCTCTGGTGTTAAACACCGTCTTCCATTCGTCCCCCTCACGGATGCGAATCAGGTTATACGCACCCTGCAGATCTAATTTGGTAAATACCCTTGCTCCCCATAGCCTATCAAAAAGCTCAGAAATCAAGGGCAGCGGGTATTTATTCTTAACGGTGATGGCGTTAAGACCCCTGTAGTCTATGCAAGGACGTAACTCTCCATTCTTCTTCTGGATGAAAAAGAACCCCGCCCCTGCCGGTGACACTGACTTCCTAATGAACCCTCTTGCCAAGTTCTCCTGGATGTATAGGGACATAGCCTCAGTCTCCAGGAGAGAGAGGGGATAGACACGTCCCCTAGGAGGTTCTGCTCCAGGCCAGAGATCTATAGGACAGTCATAGGGACGGTGAGACGGAAGGGTCTCAGCAGCCCTCTTGGAGAAAACGTCTACATAGGACCGATAGCATTCGGGAAGAGAAGACAGATCTGCAGGTATCTCAGTGGTGGAAACCTGAACGCACTCTTTCACATATCTGCCCTTACAAGACTCACTCCAACCCAATATCCTCCCAGAGGACCACTCAATATGTGGAGAGTGAAAACGGAGCCAGGGTATTCCCAGCAAAATCTCATCCATTCCCTCAGGAAGAACAAGAAGGGAAATAATCTCCTGGTGGGATGGGGACATGGCTAATGTGAAAGGGACAGTCTGGTGTGTGATTTGTAATGGAAGTGTCGACCCATTCACCACTCTAACAGTTACTGGTTTAGAGAGCATCACCAGAGGTACATTGTGGCGCAGAGCAAAAGTAGAGGACATGAAATTTCCCTCAGCTCCTGAATCCACACAAAGCTCAACTGCAAGAGTGAATGAGTCCAACAGAATTGTCCCTTTAAAGGACAACTTGGAGGAAAAGGCTGCTGTGTCCAGTGAACCTCCTCCTATAGTCACTAGACGCGATCGTTTACCCGACTGCTGTGGACACTTGTTAGCATAATGTCCCAGTTGCTGACAATTTCTACACACCACAGGTACTCGAACGGTCTGAGACTTAGGTCCCGCTCGAGAAACCTCCATGGCCTCATGGGAGTCGGACACCAGGACGGGAGATTCTAGAGGTTTGGCGAAGGTGGGATCCAGCCGAAACCTCTGCCTACACTGGGTCCGCTCCAACCTCCGCTCGTTAAAACGGAGGTCAATGCGGGTAGAAATTGTAATGAGCTCCTCCAGTGTGGCGGGAATCTCCCTGGTGGCCAAGGCATCCTTTACATGATCAGCTAGTACTTTCCAGTACACCGGAATAAGGACTTTATCCGGCCATTCTAACTCAGAGGCTAGAGTCCGGAATTGAACGGCAAACTGGCTGACTATGGACGAACCCTGAGTAATTGCCAACAATTGGAGCGCGGTATCGAGAGTGACACGAGGTCCTAAAAAGACCTGCCTCAGAGCATCCAGGAAGAGAGGAGCACTCTGCACTACATGATCATTGCGCTCCCAAAGCGGTGTTGCCCACTCCAATGCCCTGCCCGACAAAAGAGACAAAATTAATCCCACTCTTGCCCGTTCCGAAGGAAAACGTGAAGCCAGGAGCTCGAGATGTATGGAGCACTGGCTCACGAATCCGCAACATAGTTTACTGTCACCAGAAAACTTGTCTGGAAGCGGGAGACGGGATATAGTCGGAGCAGAGGTGGTTGCGGACAAACTGGATGGAGCTGCACTTGCAGCCTGAACAGCGACAGCAGTGACGTCCACAGCTGAGGTTGTACGCTCTAGAGCCGCCAACCTTCCCTCCAGCTGCTGGACGTACCGCTGTAAATGCTGATCATCTGCCATTCACTAGCCAGACCCTGGCGCTAGTGTACTTTCAGAGCTAGCGGAACGCACCGAGGAAAATAGTTTTTATTGTTATTGGTGCGTTCGCAGCCCGGGGTCCACCGTGCAGGAGAACCTGCTGCTAGACAAATGGCAGCACTATATGGCGGTATTGGCTAGCTCGGTTAACTCACAGAGCAGCTGTGAAAGCAAAGCTCTGTGCCCTGTTAACTTCACAGGAGCACAGGCTAACTACCCAAGAGAGAGCAGTCAGTGGTCATGCATGCACGCAAAACTCCTCGCCGGAGGTGCCAGCATTCTAGGGGCTTATTTCAGCCAGGTCCCTGAATGTACTCAGACAAACAAACTCCTCGCCGGAGGTGCCAGCATTCTAGGGGCTTATTTCAGCCGGGTCCCTGAACACAATCACATATGACCACACTGGCGCAAAGCACATAATTTAGAAAGACACTAGCGCATGGCCGTGCAGCCATGCGAGCCTTTTATAGCTGCAGCCTGAACAGGATCTTCCAAGAAGGACCAATGAGAAGCTGCCGCAAAGCCTGAGCACCTTCAGGACCTTCCTGGAGGACCAATGGGCTTTGCTGCAGTATCCAAGCATGTGACCCTCGATCTCCAATGAGAGATCTTACCCTGGGCATGCTCAGAAGGAGAAAAGCAAGACTTAGTCCCAAAAGCATCTGCTCGCCACTGCCCAGCACTGACTACAATAGCAGAAGCTGGAAGAGCAGCAGTAATCCTCCTCACAGAGTCAGATTGAGTGAGACGCTGAGACCGACGTCTTCGTTGAGCAGCCTCCACTGCGGCAGGAGAAGAATGGGAGACCGCAGCGGAGATGGCCCGAGATTCCCCCTGTGCAGAGGCGGGAACTCGACCCCTAACATACCGTGAGCTGGTTCCAGGCAGAGCCTTTTCTTAGGTGCCTCCTTCTCGGTATCCGAGTTCCACCAACGTCTGGTGGTCCTTGGTAGTGCTTTCTGGCATGGGTACCTCCTGCTTAGTAACCAGGTTCCAGTACCGTCAGCTGGTCCTCGGTAGTTCCATTGGCTCTTGTACCTTCGGCTACCCATCCGAGTTCCAGCACCGCCAGCTGGTTCTTGGCAGTGTCTCTGGCTCTTGTACTTTCTGCTACCCATCTTGGTTCCAGTACCGTCAGCTGGTTCCAGGCAGATCCTTTGGCTTAGGTGCCTCCTTCTCGGTATCCGAGTTCCACCAATGTCTGGTGGTCCTTGGTAGTGCTTTCTGGCACGGGTACCTCCTGCTTAGTAACGGGTTCCAGTACCGTCAGCTGGTCCTCGGTAGTTCCATTGGCTCTTGTACCTTCAGCTGCCCATCCGAGTTCCAGCACCGCCAGCTGGTTCTCGGCAGTGTCTCTGGCTCTTGTACTTTCTGTTACCCATCCTGGTTCCAGTACCATCAGCTGGTTCCAGGCAGAGCCTTTGGCTTAGGTGCCTCCTTCTCGGTATCCGAGTTCCACCAACGTCTGGTGGTCCTTGGTAGTGCTTTCTGGCACAGGTACCTCCTGCTTAGTAACCGGGTTCCAGTACCATCAGCTGGTCCTTGGTAGTTCCATTGGCTCTTTTACCTTCGGATACCCATCCGTGTTCCATTACCATTAGCTGGTTCTCGGCAGTTCCTCAGCCTTCTTGTACCTTCTGCTACATTTCCAAGTTCAAGCTTTTTGAAATGGTTTTTGGTAATCACTCTGGATCTCCCTGACGACGACCTTAAAGATGACAACCCTGAAGACCACCCCAAAGAAGATGACGACCCCGGAGACGACGACCCCGGAGACGACGACCGTGGAGACGAGGACCCTGAGGACCACCCCGAAGAAGACAACGACCCCGGAGACGACGACCCTGAAGACCACCCCGAAGAAGACGACCCCGGCGACAATGACCCTGAAGACCACTCCGAAGAAGATCAAGAAGATTACCCTGAAGAAGATGACCAAAAGGACAAAAAACAAGAAGACAACCTCCAAGCTACAGAAGAACAAGAGACAGAAGACCAAGAAGCAGAAGAACAAGAAGCTGCAGAGCAAAAAGCAGAAGTACATTAAGCATAAGACTAAAATTCAGAGCAAAATATATTATCTAAATTATAAGCAGAAGAAGACTAAGCAGTGTATGGGGGTGAGTCCGTTCCTCCTTGTGGTACCCCTGGAAAAAACCTGTTGCTGCAGGTCAAACTGAACGCGGACAAATCCTGTTGTAAATTTTTTGTGACAGGCTGAACAGAAGGTATAATCTTCAAACTTTTATAGGTAACAACTACAAGAATGCCTGTCACAAATAAGAATATGATGAAGAAGAAGAATATGAAGAAGATAAAGAAGCAGAATATGAAAAAAAATTATAGTTGAATAAGAAGAATAAGAAGAATGTAAAAAAAAAGAATAATAGGAAGAAGGTGAAGAAGAAGAAGATGAATAAGGTGAAGAAGTTGATGAAAAAGATGCTGCTGCTGCTGAGGATGATGAAGGAGAAAGTGTGGGAGAAGTAAAAAAGGTGAAGAGCATGGAAGTAGTGAAACATAAATGTCTGACAAAATATAAAAAAGCTTAACATAGTCAATATTTTTGTAACTCCAAACGTCTTAAAAAAAAAATTAATTCCTGCAATTCCATTTGATTGGGCTAAAGCTCTATGCCTTTAATGTCTCCTCCACCTCCCCCAATACATTCTACATTATTCTTAGTTCTTTTCCTTCATGTAGAATTAACCTACAAGGAAAGAAAGGGTTTATTTTAATTCCGATATTTGTGTCCCATTGACTTGCATTGGTTTCCGGTATCGGTATCAGCAATATCTGATATTTTTTGGAAATCCAATCCGATACCGATATTTCCCAATATCGGAAAGTATCGCTCAACACTAGTGGCAACGCAAAGATTTTCCCGCACTTTTACCGAATGTTACCGATTTTGTTAAATTTTGCTCGGGTTTCCAATAACGAATCCGAATGAGCCACATTCGTGCCTAATTTATGTTTGGCCATCATTTTCCAAACAAATTCGCTCATCTCTAGCATAGACATCCACTGGAATATATTGTATAAATATGAACCTAGCATTATGCAAAGTATATTTTTTAATTATTTTCTCACCTATGTTTATGTTTCTGTTGACCCTGCTGTTATTTTAATGTGTGCTACTACTGCACAAAGCATAATTTGTTTTATAATATAATTGCCTTGGAGTTGGATCTTTTAGTAAGATTCCCATTTTTATTTCTAAACCAGCATGAAGCAGCTATCCATCTGTTGTGTTTATACAAATTAAGAGAATAGCTAATAGCTACAAGTATATTAACAGAATGTATTGTTAGTTTTTCCTCTATCTTTGTAGCAGCTCATATATTTACAGCATTTGGCTGTTGTTTGGCAACTGTTCATAGAAAACTAACAAAATTTACATTAAGAACAGACGACAGCACTTTGGGTTTTCCCTGCCACATGAGTAATATTGCAAAGCAGTTGTCTCAGCAGCTGTTGCAGAAAATGAAGCCTTTTATTTCATACCCTTGGTAATCACCATTGTAGTTTTTCTTCCTACTAAGGCAGTAGAAAATAAGAAAAAAATACTTTTAAGATTTATAGTGACCAGCTTAGGAAACCGTCCATGTGCAAAAAAAAAAATTCCGCTCATCTGAAAGCAATATCCATGTGTCAAAAATGACAAATCTCTATGTAAACACTTGCTTAAATAATTACATGATACAAAAAGTGAGGGTTTTTTGCATCTGTTCAGCGTATTGTTTGATAGCTTAGTTGTTATTCTATGAGGACAAGTAAATATGATGTCCTCGTTGTGCATAGTAAGTAGGATAAACTAGAATAATCTTTTAATATGGTGCTTTGGGTAGCTGGGATGTGAGCTAAAAGATACATTTATGAAAATAGCTAATGTGGGGTGTAATCTGCTCTACTTGATTAGAAATCTGAAACTGAATTTCTAAGTAATCTGCTATTTTCTATAAAATGTGTGCTTACACATGGCAGACTTCCATGGGTGTCACAATCACCTGGGAGGAATTTACAGAATTTCATGCAGATGCTTTAGAAAGAAACTGATTCAGAGTGTGGACACATATGGTAGCTGTATGTGCAGCAGAAGCTCCTACCATCCATGGCAGGCCTATGGCCACACGATTATGACAGAGGATGACAGTTAGCCATCATGGTGGGCTGCCGCATGTGGTCTCTCCATCATAAATAATTTGAATATATTTTTCAGCCTCTGAAATGACTGCTTGTTTTTTGTTCTTATACGTTACACCAATGTATACTTGAATAATCACGTGCATACAAAAAAATATTGCAGGGCCATGTGCAAAGAATTCTATGGCGACTTTGTAAGGCACCTTTATTTAAAGGGAATCTGTCACCCCCAAATTCGAAGATGAGCTAAGCCCACCGGCATCAGGGGTTTATCTACAGCATTCTGTAATACTGTAGATAAGACCCCGATGTAACCTGAAAGATGAGAAAAAGAGGTTAGATTATACTCACCTAAGGGCGATCAGATCCGATGGGCGTCGCGGTCCGGTCCGGGGCCTCCTATCTTCATAAGATGATGTCCTCTTCTTGCCTTCACGCTGCAGCTCCTGCACAGGCGTACTTTGTCTGCCCTGTTGAGGGCAGAGTAAAGTACTGCAGTGCCTTTACTGAAGTGACCTTTCCCGGTGCCTGCGCACTGCAGTACTTTGCTCTGCCCTCAACAGGGCAGACAAAGTACGCCTGTGCCGGAGCTGCAGCTTGAATACAAGAAGAGGATATCATCGTAAGAAGATAGGAGGCCCCGGAACAGACCACGACGCCCATCGGACCGGACCGCCCTTAGGTGAGTATAATCAAACCTCTTTTTCTCATCTTTCAGGATACATCGGGGGCTTATCTACAGCATTACAGAATGCTGTAGATAAGCCCCTGATGCCGGTGGGCTTAGCTCATCTTCGAATTTGGGGGTGACAGGTTCCCTTTAAGGCTAAAAGCTTGCTGTATTTTGACAAGCAATGCTGCACAGCACAACCTTCTCTGTGATCTTTTGTTGGGTATGGCATTAAAGACCCATGTTATATGGATATCAAATGCAACCATGTGCATTATACATAACACCTTAAAGGTTAACTAAACTTTCACCATGTTTATTTTAATTTATTTAACTGTCTGAAGATGGTGATTGTTTGCCAGCTGAGACCCCACTGATGGCTAAATAGACCCACCAGAAGTTTGCAGCTCAGTATACAGGCAAGCATATCTCCTATCCGATCACACACACTGATTCAATGGAAAAAAAACAGATCTACACATGCAAATGTTGGACCATTAATTGGCTCATTCACACTGGCCAACAAAAATGGTATGGGGCACGGTCATCAGCATTAAGATCATTCTGTTCCAATATAACATCATGTTTTTGCTAGAAGGCATAAATGATCCGATCATCTGACCAGAAAGCGGTTTGCTTGCCCATCATATTATTGGCAGCATGTGTACACCTGCCAATAACTCTGGCTGGCTAATTAAGGTATGTGACCATGATCTGAAGTTGCTGCGAGCTTGACACTGCGTACTTATGCAGCGTCAAACTCGAAGCGGCCAGATGTTCCAGCATAGTGGATGGGATTTCAGGAAATCCCATGTCCACAGATGCCCACTGATCACCTCCGGAAACTGATATGTGGTGCGTCTTTCCAGACCGCAGCATGTCAATTTCTCTTTTGGAGAGGGTCATCAATAGTATGTATTGGACGTGGTGAATCCGCATGGTTCAATGAACACATGCAGATTTACCTGCGTTTAATAGAAGGTGCTGCTAGTTCCAGATCGTGGACACCCGGCATTATGGTCTCTTCTAAATCAGTCTAAAGTATGACCTTATGGTTCTAAACAAAGATTCAACAGAGACATGAATTCATGTGCGATCATGCAGGGCTCAGGTGACCAAGACTATAGTGGGAGCCGCAGTGAGTCAGCTGCGAGTCACTTTGTGCACCATTTGCTACTACTCCACTGCCATTAGATTTATCTCTACCTCCATAGCGCATAGTATATTGTAAACCTGCAGTAGTCACTGAGATATCCTGCCTCCTTGAATACTTCGGCTTCAATCACTGCTCTCAAACCTAGCAGAGATGAAAACAACAAAGCAGACAATGTGAGCTGAGGGGCACAGGATGATAATTTATTGATTTCACATCTCATACGCCACACTCTCTCCTCCTGAATGTGCCAGCCAGGTCTAGCACGCAATGACCTTACTGTTTCCTCCACAGCACGCTGACTGATCCCAAATTTTTCAATGTTAATTTACTCCCTGCTGCTTATGATTTCTGAGCCAATGACTATGAATAAAATGCTGCAATATTGAAGTGTTTTGTAAAATTACCTTTTTCCTACAGCCACAGGATTCACAGTTGCAAAACATTGCAGACATGAGGGCCGTCAGTTAACTGTTTAGCGCACAAGCTGATATGACAAAGCCAGCAACATCTCACTGTTTTGTTGCCGGGAAAAGATGAGTGTCAGCAGGAACACATCCCCGACACATGTACAAATTGCAAACTGAAAGCTAGACACAGTGGGCCCCCCAGATCACAGGGTCCTGGCACCGGCCCTGGTCTTATCAAACAATATAACACTTGAAATAAGGGTTGCCACCCAGAAAGGACTGTAATTTTAAAGTACTCATCATTAGCTGCGCATTGTAAGTTGAATAAAAATTATACTTCGATGTCTGCGATCTGATGTCTTATTCAAGAGAAAATTGTCTCTTTAGAGAGTATGAGTACTAGAACTCTAGTGCCACCTATAGGAAGTGGCAATCCTAAAAGTCAATTCTGATTCTCTAACGAGCCTTGTCACATGACTTAGGATTAAAGTCAAAATCTCAATTTGCAGACACTGTGTTTCAGGGTACTGTCCTCATCAGTGCAAAGTGTGAGGTCAGGTTTGGCTGGGTGAGAGGGATCCGAAGGGTAACGTTTCTCCTGCAGAGAGGAGCTCTCTTTGTGGCATTGAAGTCTCCTCACTTTGACATGTCAGGCTTGACATGTTACTCTCTACAAGGAGAAATGTTACCTTTCGGATACCATTCAAAAGAAATTAACGGGTATCTTAGTATGTAAATGAGCTGTTAAAATCTGTGGGCAGACCAGTATATCTACCTGAGATTTTGTCTCCAGTGTCTATTTTAAATGAAAGCAATACCAGTGTGAACCATTTAGATCAGGAGAGCAGTCGGTTCTTACGTGTCTCACATTGGTAATGCCCCTTTCATTTAAAATAAGCTCTCGGGAAGATTTTCACAGAGATCTTTTTCTAGCTCATAGATCTGTACAGGTAATTTATGTGCTAGGAAAATGTGGATTTCTCTGGAATAAGATGTTTGATTGTAGATATCAATTTATCATTTTATTCAGCTTTCTGTGATCTTCATTCCCTTATATACATCTTTGGAGTGTTGATCCTACTTAATCCCTTTAAAGGGTTTTTTAGGACTTTGATATTGATGACATATCACTAGGACAGGTCAACACAATCAGATCACTTGGGGTCTGACAACTTTCACCCCTCATTCAGCTGTTCATAGGCGGTGTAGCAAAACTGAACAGCATACATAATCAGGATGCTACTATACTGGCCTTATTATTGTGTAATGGCTAGGGATAGGCATAGCCATCGATTTTAGGGTCCGTTGGGCTTAGCAGAATTTTATAAAGTTTGGGTTCGGGTACCACAACGTTACCCAAACTTGATCCTGAACCCAATTCAAGTTAAAAGGGGGGCCCTAACATCCGATGGTTCTCACACTGTCCTTTGTGTGACAGGATGGGAAACACTGACTGGTGGTAACCTTGCTGAAGTCATCGCCCGTCACAACCACTGAGTATTGCAAACTGCTGCAGGTTCCCACGCTGTCACACACAGAATAGCGTGTGAGCCATAGGCTGTAACTAATAGTGAAAAGGTTGCCACCAGTCAGGCATTGGCTAATGACCAATAATGTCATCAGCGTCACCTGCTCTCGCTGATAGCTGCAAGTGCAGGTAACGCTGATGAGTGTATTCACCAGTGGGACATGCTCATAGTAAGAAATATGTCAGTGGGATATATAATTAGTGCAGTATGTGTGTAGCTTACTGTGGATATATTTAGAAAATAAATAAATAAAAGAAAAAATGGCATGGGGTTCCCCTTATTTTTAATACCCAGCTGACGGAAAGCAGACAGCTGACGCTGGTGTTATTATTCTGGGCAGAGGCCAATATCCATAAAACTTTCCAGGCTATTTATATCAGCTCAAAGCTGTCTGCGTAGCCTTTACTAGTTATTAAATAGGGGGGACCCAAAAAAATATAACATGGGGTTCCCCCTTTTTTTAATAACCAGCAAAGGCTAAGCAGACAGCTGAAGGCTAATATTAATAGGCTGAGAAGGGGCCATGGATATTGGCACCCTCCTAGACTAATAAAACCAGCCCTCAGATGCCCCAGAAACGGCGCATCCATTAGAAGGTCCAATTCTGGTGCTTATCCTTAGCTTTTCCCGCTTGCCCTGGTGCATTGGCAAGTGGGGTAATGGTTTTGGGGTTGATGTCAGCTATCTAATGTCCGCTGATATCAAGCCCAGGGTTTAATAATGGAGAGGTGTCTATAAGACACCCCCATTACTAATCACGTAGTCAAATGTAACAAACACACAAAAAAAAGTTATCTTTATAGCACAAAACATTCCCGGACCCAGTTTAACCATTTATTAGCTTTAAAAAAAATAAAATAATCCAAAAAGTTCCACAGTAAATCTATTCCACATCCCACGACGATCCCTGACTCTGCGGTGACATCAGTAAATATTACCCTGCTTAACAAAATGCCAGGGTAAGTAGGAGGGGTTGAGCAAAACACCATAGTTAGCGCATCTAATGGATGTGCCTTTTCTGGGATAGCTGTTGTTTTAGCTGTTTTCATTCTGACCCAAAGTCAGATATGCCAGATCACCAGTGAGGCTGAATTAAGAGGTTACGCCCTTAAATTGTCAAGCGCTTGGATAAAAGAATGCACACGGGTTGTTAGCAAATCACTTTCCTGATTTAATGGAACAAGAGGCAGTTTCTGTATACAATTTACAGCAAATGTAACTCATGTAGCCCCCCCTCCCGTTACCCGGGTCATGCTGACCTTTATTTACCATGTACCCAGAACATGTTGTGTGCTGATTATTGAAAACCTATAAGATGAGAAGTATACAATCCTTGAATTTGAGACTACAAGACTACTGCATCATAAGAACAAATTCTAGCAAATTCTAGCAATTAAAGGCAAAATATTAACCCTTCTATATCACTGTGGGTTGCTATTTTTAGGCTGGTGAGGGCCAAATATCCATGGACTGGTTATCAAAAGTAAAAGGGACCCTATGCCATTTTCTTAAATTATTTATTTAAATACTTTTTTAAAAATGGCATGGGGGCCCCCCTATTTTTGACGACTAGCCAAAATAAACCAGACAGCTGAGGGCTGACGCTCGCAGCTTTGTTTTACTAGACCTGGTTATCAAAAATATTTTTTTTTCCTCAAAATTTAGTGGTGCATCTTATAGTCAGCAAAATACGGTACATTTCCAGTTACTAGAACTTCTTAACGGTAAGGCCGATTTGGGACTTCAGCATTAAGACCCATTTCCCAAATCTGATGTGTCATTTTATGTGGTAAAAGCTTTGGAACACAGATTTTGAGTCTGATTTTTTTTTGTGATAAATCATACTTAGCAGCAGGAAAATGTATGTTGATATGTTTCATATTTAGTAAAGACAAATATATGTAAAAAAATTGCAGTTATCAAAATTTTAATATTTCTGCTTAAATCAGTTATATCAGTCATATCACATAATAATTAGTAATCAACATTTAGCAAATGTCTACTTCATTTTGGCATCACTGTTTAAACATCCATTTATTTTAGGAGGGATGTTAGATGGCTTATATGTTTAGCAGCAATTTTTGCAAACTTTCAAAAACCTTTCAGAATCATATATTTTTAGGGAGCTTATCAGATCTTAAGTGACTTTAAACTGACTATTTTTTTCTGTATTCCTCATATGGTTTAAATAAATTGACATTTTCATAGATGGAACTTTTTTGTACATAAGAAATCTGAATATATTTATTTAATTTTTAGTGATGAGCGACCACTAAAATGCTAGTGTACTTGTTACGTGTTGAGCAAATCTTAATGTTCGGGTGCTCAGCCCGAGTAACAAGTATAATGAAAGTCTAAGGGAAACTAGAGCATTTTTCCGGCGACGCCCCCAGAGGTCTGGAGGGGGTCGCCGGAAAAATAGGGGGGTCTACAAATTCCTTAAAATGATCGAAAAAGTGCTGAAATGGCATGGCAACCACATGGGGAAGACATAATGGAAGCATCTCTGAATGCCAGGTTGCAGGTGGGAGCAATGTTGCTACATTATTACACCACTTTTATGGACTGACAATAGGATTGACTGGAAAAAAATTGTTGAGAAACATTATTTCCAGGAAAATGACTATGTTCACACATAGTGTTTTTGCACTTTTGCATTGTTTTCAATGGTGAAAAAACCATTCTACAGGAAATGTAATTTTATTGTTTTAATAACTTATCTGGCCACGTGGTGTGTGAGACATGAGCAGACACATCCAGCTTAGTTTATGAAGGACGGACTCTGAAAGTCACAGCTTTTTTTTTCTGGGACATCAGGGGACCCTCACTATTTGTAGAGGGTCATCAGGCGGCCTTTAGTATTTTTAGAGGGCCATCAGCTGGCCCTCACTATTGTTAAAGGGCCAGTAGATGTCCCTCACTATTGTGAGAGGGCCATGAGGCAGCCGTCACTCTAATTTTAGAGGGCCAGCAGCCAGCCCTCTCTAAGCATTTTTGGAGGGCTAGCAGATGGCTATTCTTTGTATAGCCATATATTGCTGTTACAGCAATATAATTTATCCATCTGAGGTGAGCAATTTTCCTTTTCATATTAATACTAAAAAGTTTGAAACCTGGAAGGCCAGCAGGCGGACCTCACAATTTATAGAGGGACAGCAGGCGTCTTGTGGACAAATGAGACTAAGATAGTTTTTTGGTAAAACAAATCATTCTACTGTTTACTGTAAATGGAATGAGGCCTACAAATAAAAAAAACACAGTAGTTACAGTTATATATGGTAGAGGTTCAGACAAACAAGCAAAGCACTCAAGAGATCAGAAGTGGTAATTCCAATTTTGCACGCTTTAATGAATTTCTGAGTGCAGAACACCACAAAAACATGAATCAGTCAATGATTCCATGCAAAAAAGCAGCAGCCAAGCTTAGAATTTATAAGGCAATAATCTCCGAATAGATGTCTGTCATGCGCTGTACAGACTGCCACATCTCATCATAGACATAGTGCAGATAAGAGCGGTATTATTATAAGATAATGTAATATATTTATATTAGTCCTGAAAAAAAAGCAATTAGTGTAATATAGCAGGACAGTTATTTCATCAACCCTGCTGGGGAATATAGTGGAGCATTTCGCATCTACTCAGACCGATATGGAGGATACCAGGATCTTGTGTACCGCTGCTGTCATCCGTTGGTGTAAAGATGTCTGGCCCAATCCAGTCCTTGTTCATTTTGATAAGAGTCAGCCTGTCAGCATTTCCAGTTCACGAGCCGATGCGCCTATTGGTTATAATACCCCCAGTAGTACTAAAAACCCGCTCTGACAAAACACTGGCGGGAGGGCAGGTTAGGACCTCCAAGACATAGAGAGACAGTTCATGCCATGTGTCTAATTTTGATACCCAATAGTTGTAAGATACAGAGGAATTATGGAGGACGCTGGTACGGATGGCAAAGTACACCTTTAGCATCTTCTAAAACTTTTCCCTCCTTGTAGTAGAGTACCCTTCGCATCAGGGCCTGGGCAACAGGGTGGTCTGAGAAAACTGTCCCAGACCTTTGAGAGTGGTCCCCTTCCTCTTCTGCAAATGGTGTGTGTCTCCCAAGTCTCCACTCCTTGGTTGTCCAAGGAACTGTGAAGTCTGCCAGCAGCATTGGTGGATGAGAATTTTTTTTATAATTCTTCAACTAGGACTTTCTGGTACTGCTACATTTTTATTAGATCTCTCCACCATCGGAAGGAGAGATGTTAAGTTCTCCTTGTAGCACAGGTCTAGAATGATGACCAATCAGTAATTAGACTTCCTTGTCACCACCAAGGGGAAAACGACAACGGTCCATGTTCTCCTCCTCATCCTCCTTCTTCTCCTTGACTTCAGGTGATCTACACTGAACAGACGGGATGAAGGTGGTGTGGGTACTAGCATCAGTAGTTTTCAGGGAGAGACTAGGTGAGCGAGAGCTAATAACCCGGGCCCCTGCAGTTTCCCTCAGACTAGGGAAATCCTGACTGACCCTCTACCTGGAGTTTACACTGAAGGTGTGCATGTCCAGGCCTCGAACCTCACCCTGTCTCCTGAGCTCAGCCCTAGGCTGAAACCTCCGCCCACCACCCAGTGAAGATGTTATTCCCCAATACCCACAGTTAGCACAGACAAGGATAAAAGAAAATATACAGCACGCTGCAGTCACTCAGGAATACACTATAAATGTGCAGGGCAAAATAAATACAAATATAGGAAGGAGTAAATAAGACAAAGGAAAATACACCACCAGCAACGAATCTCCAACCACCAGCTCTCCTCACCAGACCGAGATAACAACGCACAAGACAGAAGCTATAATCGGCGACGCCCAAAGATGAGGAGAACTATTTAAAGGCAGTGGGCATGGCCCAGCTTCCAATCCAAGGATTAGGTAAATTAACCCCAGAACAGCTAGATAAAATCTAGCAGACGCCAATGAGCAAATAGTGGTCAAAAGCGGAATTACCGCTGTCTGTCGGACGACCTGGTCTGAACAGCGTCCGACATGACAGTAGTGCAGTCAAAGAGCTCCTGTTCCTGCTCCTCCTCATTGTCAAGCAATCTGCATTGAGAAGATGAAATTAGGCTGCGCTATGTAGTATCACCCAGTATAGTTTCTTGCTCCATCTCAACTTGCTCCGCCTGAAAAGCTTCCTCTTTAACTGGGAGCAGCAAGCATTTCAGTAGATAGAGAAGAGGGATGGTGATGCTGATTATGGCATCATCACCGCTCACCATCATGGTCGAGTCCTCAAAGTTTTGGAGAGCCGCACAAGTGTCAGACATTCATGCACACTCATTAGCTCTTATGTGCGGAGGCTGTTCGGAATAACGCTGGGAGTGGTGTTGCTAGTTTTCAACTACTGCCTTCTGCTGCTCATAAAGCCTTGCCAACATATGTAACATTGACTTCCAACCTGTGGTGACACCGCACACCTGACGATGTGCTGGAAATTGCAAGCGCTGTTGAAGCACTGCCAGGACGGTGGCAGCTGTAGCTGACCTTCGGAAATAGGCACACATGCGGCATACTTTGACAAGTAGCTCAAGACGATCTGGGTAGGTTTTGAAAAAATGCTGAACCACTAAGTTGAGCATGTGAGCCAGACAGGATACATGCGTGAAGTTCCCAAGCATCAGTGCCACTATCAGGTTGCGACCAATATCACACATTATCTTGCCTGGATATAGGTTCAGGGATCTGTTAGACCTTTCAACAACTCCATAGCGGTGTGCAGTTTGTCATCTAAGCAGATTAGCTCCAGCAGATCTTGTTGCCACTTGGACGAGGCAGTGCTGCAGGGCTTCCAACTTGCATCTGATGTTGATGTTTCTGAGATGGAGGGTGAGGAGAAGGTGCAGGAACTATTGTAGAAGGTAGGGGCAACCCTGATTGAACCAGGGCCCACAATCCTCTGTGTCAGTAGCACTGGTTCCCTCTCAGAGTCCAGGAAATGTAGCATCCCTGGCCACATGCACTTGTCCAGGTGTCCATGGTTAAGTGGACCTTCCCAGTAACAGGGTTGGTCAGGGCACGGATGATGTTATGGGACACGAGCTTGTGTAAGGCGGGGACAGCACACAGGGAGAAAGAGTGGTGGCTAAAGGTACCTTCACACTAAACGATTTACCAACGATCACGACCAGTGATACGACCTGGCCGTGATCGTTGGTAAGTCGTTGTGTGGTCGCTGGGGAGCTGTCACACAGACAGCTCTCTCCAGCGACCAACGATCAGGGGAACGACTTCGGCATCGTTGAAACTGTCTTCAACGATGCCGAAGTCCCCCTGCAGCACCCGGGTAACCAGGGTAAACATCGGGTTACTAAGTGCAGGGCCGCGCTTAGTAACCCGATATTTACCCTGGTCACCATTGTAAAAGTAAAAAAAAACACTACATACTCACATTCTTATGTCTGTCACGTCCCCTGCCGGCGTCCACAGGGTTAAAACTGCTTTCGGCAGGAGCGCTTGCTAATGCTGCGCTGCTGCCGAGAGCTTCCTGCACTGAATGTGTCAGTGCCGGCAGTAACAGCGGTGATGTCACCGCTGTGCTCTGCTTTACGCCCGGCACTGACACAGTCAGTGCAGGAAGCTCTCGGCAGCAGCGCAGCATTAGCAAGCGCTCCTGCCGAAAGCAGTTTTAACCCTGTGGATGCCGGGGGACGTGACAGACATCAGAATGTGAGTATGTTTTTTTTTTTTTTAACTTTTACAATGGTAACCAGGGTAAATATCGGGTTACTAAGCGCGGCCCTGCACTTAGTAACCCGATGTTTACCCTGGTTACAAGTGAACACATCGCTGGATCGGCGTCACACACGCTGATACAGCGATGACAGCGGGTGATCAGCGACAAAATAAAGTTCTGGACTTCTAGCTCCGACCAGCGATATCACAGCGGGATCCAGATCGCTGCTGCGTGTCAAACACAATGAGATCGCTATCCAGGACGCTGCAACGTCACGGATCGCTGTCGCGCTCGTTGGAAAGCTGCTCAGTGTGAAAGTACCTTAAAGACCGAGTACCAAGGGACAGACACTGCCATGAGCTTGCGGAAAGGTTCCGTCTCCATAAGCCTAAACGGCAACATTTCAAGGGCAAGCAGTTTAGATATGTGAATGTTTAGAATTGGGGCCTGTGGGTGGGTGGCTGCAAATTTTTGCTTGCATTCCAAGGACTGGGGTAGGGACAACTGAATGCTGCACTGAAACAAGGACGTGGTTGCTGACGGTGGTTTCAAATATGCAACAACAGGAGGAGGGTGGGAGGCATCTTCGCCTACATTAGGGACAGGGAATTGGCAGTTAGAACAGGGGAAGAGGCAGTGGTGTTACCCCCAGGCACTGTTTCTGGACCCTGGAGTTTGGCCTAAGTGGACTAGTGCTTTGCTTGCATATGCTTGAGCAAGCTGGTAGTGTTCAGACTGTTAGTTGTGCCGCCCCTGCTGATGCTGGCATGCCCGATGTTGCAAATGACCTTTTTTGGGTTAACAATACTATCTTTAAAAAAGCGCCGTAAAAGCGACAAAACCACACCACTTGTTGGCAATTGTGTCTCATCATCATCTAGCTCTTGTGTCAGTAATTGCAATTTCCCACCATTGCCTTCTTCTGAGTGAGGCTGCTCAAATATATGGGCATATCTACATGAGATTTCCTCAAGTCTCATTTAAAACTAGCAGGACGAGAGGCTAGAATCTATAAATGGAAATGTGAACAGTTCTTTGGAGTGTCCAAGTGTGGGATCACTTGTCTCCGGGCACTCGGCATAGTGGGATGAATGAGAATCAGGGTGAGGATTATGTGGTCCAGAATCATAGTTGCTGTGACTGGAACCGTGTGGAAGACAGGGTGGTGCTGGCAAAAAGACTGGAAGCATTATCTGCTATCCATCCAAAGATCTATGTACACTGGTCTGGCTTCAAGAGTGGTATTCAGTGCCCCCATATAAAGTGGGACAGGAAGCAGGATCGACATGTGTGTGTTTGTTGTGCTCCGGCGGCATGCACAGCTTTACCTTGCCCACAGCCTCGGCCTCAGCGCTCACCATCAGCATCATGTCCACTTCCACTTACCACGTGCCTTGCCCATTTTAAATTACATACGATATATATCCCTGTTAACAAATTATTAATTAAATACATGTCCAGTAATTTGCACACACTGTACTAATTGCATTTGTCACTGACATCTATATACCTACCTATTCTGTATGTATTTACTGTAAATAATCCTTCTCTTCTATTCTATCGGCTCCTGCAGGGATTTTACAGAACACAGCAGGTGATTTACTGGCTTTTCTTCTATCTATCTATCTATCTATCTAATATAAATACATATATATATATTTGTGTGTGTCACTGATATATATATATATATATATATATATATATATATATATATATATATATACATATGTATTCTATGTGTATATATCTATTCTATTTATTCTATTCTAATAATTACTCACTTGCTATGAGTGGTGGTCGGCGCTCATAGCAAGTGAGTAATTCTACTATGTAGCAGAGCTGATCAGGTTGTGGCAGCTTCTAGTCTCCCATGGAGACTATTGAAGTATGCCAAAAGTAAAAAAAAATGTTTTTAAAAATATAAAAAAAAATATAAAAGTTCAAATCACCCCCCTCTTGCCCCATTCAAAATAAAACAATCAAAAAATTAAACAAACATATATTTGGCATTGCCGCGTTCAGAATCGGCCGATCTATCAATAAAAAAAGGATTAACCTGATCGCTAAACGGCGTAGCGAGAAAAAAAGTCAAAATGATAGAATTACATTTTTTTGGTGGCCACAACATTGCATGAAAATACAATAACGGGCGATCAAAAGAACGTAACTGCACCAAAATGGTATCATTAAAAACGTCAGCTCAGCACGCAAAAAATAAGCCTTAACCCAACCCGAGGTCACGAAAAATGGAGATGCTGCAGGTATCGAAAAATTGAGCAATTTTTTTTTTATTTAACAACGTTTGGAATTTTTTTCCACTACTTAGATAAAAAAGAACCTAAATATGTTTGGTATCTATGAACTCGTAATGACCTGGGGAATCATATTGGCAGGTCAGTTTTAGCAATTAGTGAACCTAGTAAAAAAGCCAAAGAAAATATGGAGTGCCCCCACGTAAGGGCAATGGGGTACTCGGTACCGGGTCCTTCAGTTCAGGGGATGTCACAGTGGCCCGACCCGGTCCGTGGCCCTTTGAGGGACGTCCAATAAAAGGAAAAGTTTGTTTAGTGCTTGTGACGCCACCTGTGGTATTCGGTCAGGGTGACCGACGCTGCTCAGGGGTCCGCTGGGGTGATGTTATGGCAGCAAGATGGTATACCTTCCCACAGGTGAAGTGTATCCCCAGGGCTTCCCAGAGTGTGGGTGATGGATGGCGGATGGTGTAAGGCGCAGTGAATAACGAGGACACAAGGTTGCAGTCTCTTTACCTTTTACTGAAGACTTCAGCATCCACAGTCCAGGGCACCAGATCACAGGGTAGGCAGGGTGCAGCCGGTCTGAAGGCAAATCCAGAGTCCCCTTATCCAGGTGGAAATCAGTAGCCTTCCTCTAGCGCCTGTGTGTTGTAGTACCTTACTGCGGAGCCTCTCATAAGGTCCTCACAACTGTTGTAGATGTTCTAGATGTTATGTCTTCCTCTCTGTCCTCCAGATGGTATGGATAGGACAAACCCGTATGACTGATGGCCTGAGGCTTGTTTATAGGGACCCTAGAGACACCCCGACCCCACAGTTGCCACCGTGCCTCCTGGGTATAAGGTCGGGCAGCCAACTTGGAATTGACTATCCTGCCAGTCTTTGAAGTAAAGCGTAGAGTCTATTACTCCCTCAGTGTTCCGGCCACCGGCTTCGCGCTTCAGAAGGAGGCAGCCTCTCACAGGACAGGACCCCTTCTGGTTTTCTTCTCCTTGTGCTATGACTTCGTTTCTCACTCCCTACAATAAAATTCTCTTCGTGTCCTTCCTTAGGATGCTGCCGCACGTGGGGCAGGCGCAGCTCCGTGGCCTTCTATCTAGGCCTCTGACAGGATCCCACCCCTGTCAGGGACCCCTCTGTCTGCAGCTCTGTGATGTTCCTCCTTCCCCTCTCTCTGCCTGACAGGGACTGCCTGAGTGAAGCCCAGTCAGTGTCTGACTCCTTCTCCCTCCAGTCAGCTTCTCACTAACTTTCTATCCAAACCACCAGGTTTACCTAATTGTGAGGAGTGCCCTAGTGAATAGGAGCAAGGCTCCCCCTAGTGGTCTGGAGTGTGAAGTGTGGTGTATGGTTTGTGATACCTGGTAAGAAGATCTCCATTATTGCCATCAGACGTAATATTACTCCCCCTGGTGGAAGAATAATATTACTGCAACGACCAGGACTCTGGGGCGCTGCAAATACAAGTGTAGGATTGCACTTTTTTTGCAATTTCACCGCACTTGGAATTTTTTTCCTGTTTTCTAGTACAAAACATGGTAAAACCAATGGTGTCGTTCAAAAGTACAACCTGTCACACAAAAAACAAGCATTAACATGGCCATTTTGACCAAAAAATAAAAGTTATGGCTCTGGGAAGAAGGGGAGCAAAAAATGAAAATGCAAAACCAAAAATAACTCTGGTCGTTAAGGGGTTAAGCTTCACTAGAGGAATAATATGACTGCTATGGTAACTCATCGGTTCAATGTGAATGCGCGCATCGTCAATTATGTCATATAAATGCTGTGTGTTAGCGATAAAGGGTAGACAGGTGCAGAAAATTGGACGATTATGCAAATGACTCTCTGATCAAACTCTGATCAGAGTTTGATCAGACTGTGAGCGTCCTGTGATCCATTCTCCATTCTATGAGTCTGTGGAAATTGGACTGCACTTGGATGTTATCTGAGTGCAGTCTATTTTCCCAGCAACTCAATGATATGCATGGACAAGTGTGATCGGGATACAGTATCAAACACAGACACAGAGCAACTTTTTCCTTGGACAGACTGATTATTTTTAATCTATTTAAGAACCCACCATACAGTTCCAGACATACTGGAATTTTTTTGTTCAGTGAACTCAATATGCTGATTTGTATGGTCTTTCTAAAAGTGCTATTACCCAGGGTTATAATGCAGAGTAACCTAGAGACACATGCCTCATAATGTCACATGAATATCACCTGAGGTAAATGCCTTAAAGTTTGCAACATTTTTGGGTGTACTAAAATATAAGGCCCATATATCTGGCTATAGTGGATTTAAAAAAACACACCGAACACTCAGGTGAGCAAATGATATAGAATAAAATCAAGCATTGGCCACTTTTGACCTCTTTAGTACATGGCCTGCTTTATGGATATTTGTTTTAAATCTTTCTGCATACAGTGGATACGGAAATTATTCAGACCACTTTACATTTTTCACTCTTAGTTTCATTGCAGCCATTTGGCAAATTCAAAAAATGTTCACATTAATGTACACTCTGCACCCTATCTTGACTGAAAAATGTTTTTAGCAAATTTATTAAAGAAGAAAAACTGAAGTATCACATGGTCAAAAGTATTCAGACCCTTTGCTCAGTATTGAGTAGAAGCACCATTTTGCGCTAGTACAGCCATGAGTCTTCTTGGGAATGATGCACCAAGTTTTCCACACCTGGATTTGGGTATCCTCTGCCATTCATCCTTGCAGATCCTCTCCAGTTCCGTCAGGTTGGATGGTGAACGTTGGTGGACAGCCATTTTTAGATCTTTCCAGAGTTGCTCAATTGGGTTTAGGTCAGGGCTCTGGCTGGGCCAGTCAAGAATGGTCACAAAGTTGTTCTGAAGCCATTCCTTTGTTATTTTAGCTGTGTGCTTAGGGTCATTGTCTTGTTGGAAGATGAACCTTCGGCCAAGTCTGAGGCCCAGAGCACTCTGGAAGAGGTTTTCATCCAGGATATCTCTGTACTTGGCAACATTCATGTTTTCTTCAATAACAACCAGTCATCCTGTCCCTGCAGCTGAAAAACACCCCCATAGCATGATGCTGCCACCACCATGTTTCACTGTTGGGATTGTATTGGGCAGGTGATGAGCAGTGCCTGGTTTTCTCCACACATACCGCTTAGAGTTATCACCAAAAAGGTCTATCTTCGCCTCATCAGACCAGATAACCTTATTTCTCATAGTCTCGGAGTCCTTCATGTGTTTTTTAGCAAACTCTATGCAGGCTTTCATATGTCTTGCACTGAGGAGAGGCTTCTGTCGGGCCTCTCTGTCATAAAGACCCAACTGGTGGACGGCTGCAGTGATAGTTGACTTTGTGGAACTTTCTCCCAACTACCTACTGCATCTCTGGAGCTCAGCCACAGTGATCTTGGGGTTCTTTTTTGCTTCTCTTGCCAAGACTCTTCTCCCGTGATTGCTCAGTTTGGCTGGACGGCCAGGTCTAGGAAGACCCCTGGTGGTCCCAAACTTCTTCCATTTAAGGATTATGGAGGCCACTGTGCTCTTAGGAACCTTGAGTACTGCAGAAATTCTGTTGTACCTTGGCCAGATCTGTTCCTTGCCACAATTCTGTCTCTGATCTCCTTGGCCAGTTCCTTTGACCTTATGATTCTCATTTGGTCTGACATGCACTGTGAGCTGTGAGGCCTTCTATAGACAGGTGTGTGCCTTTCCAAATCAAGTCCTATCAGTTTAATTAAACACAGCTGGACTCCAATGAAGGAGTAGAACCATCTCAAGGAGGATCACAAGGAAACGGACAGCATGTGACTTAAATATGAGTGTCTGAGCAAAGGGTCTGAATACTTATGGCCATGTGATATTTCAGTTTTTCTTTTTTAATAAATTTGCAAAAATTTCTACATTTCTGTTTTTTTTCAGTCAAGATGGGGTGCAGAGTGTACATTAATGAGAAAAAAAATGAACTTTTTTGAATTTACCAAATGGCTGCAATGAAACAAAGAGTGAAAAATGTAAAGGGGTCTGAATACTTTCCGTACCCACTGTATGTCTATGTAAAGGGACTGGGAGGTAGGGGATTCATATCTAGTTTTCTATGTTATTTTAAAGAGAACAATCTGCAGCCAGTGTTAATACTTTATGTTGATAAATTAATCAGGAGATCTTTTTCTGATCTTTTTAAAATAATTTCAAACCTAAAAAAACTAAAAATGATTTTAACAATAAAATTAAGCTCAAGTGGAACCGGACGTGTATTATTTCTGTTTTGTTACAAGTGCAGTATTCATTTAAGAGAATGTAGAGTATGTAAGTAAAATGGAAGAGAGACCAGTATAAGTGCGCTCAAACTGCACAGATTAGAAATCCCGGAATCAAACATACTAAAGGCATCATTTCTTCGTTTCAGTATATATGTCTCCCTCTGACTGACCACAGTTTTTTTTATATTTTTTTGCACTATTTTGTTTGATTGCTGTATGGATTATATTATATACATCGGAGAGAGGAGATTTAGATCCATTGGCCACAAAATACCAAATTGCTTCAAAAGCTAAAATACATCTCACATTATTTTGTATACTCTGCCAAGAAATATATGAACAGTTTTTAATTATGCTTAATCATTTAAATGTAAAAAGACACAGAATTTAATTATCTATTTTTATAAGTCTTTGGCATCCTGTTAGTCTCCATGTTTTATTAAAAAATGTAACCTTCAAAGCAATACAAATTCTGCAAGGGTAATTGCAAACAATCCCCCATCTGGCACTTTATATTCTCTACTATTCAAGTGGTTATGGCAGAAATATTCAGACCAAAGCTGCGATATTTCCATTAAACTAGGGAATGGATGATAATAATGTAATTTCCTAATATAATGGATAAAGTCTTTATTTGATAGATGTTTATTCTTTTAAATGATCTATACACAAATACTTATAAAAGACAGCGCTAACAGTAGTAGCCAATGCATGTGCGTAGATCTAGTTATAGGCTTAGACTAGCCAACAGGTGAACCCCAGTGGGCCCTTGTGTAGGAGTGCCCCCCCCCCCCACTACACTATATGGGCAGTAGTTGGCACAATACACTTGATTCGCTATGTACAGTTGCTGGCAGCATCTCATCATCATTTAACTAATTACTCAATTTATTACAGTATATAAAGGCACAGGTGACTTTGGCCACAGAGGGGCGGCTTCAGTCATGGCTCAGCACATAGTAAGCAGTGGTGGTAAGCATGCCCCGGCACTGAATAACAGCCGGCTCAGCAGTGCATCTATACCATATTTCATACCTACATTAGTGGTTTGTGACTTGTGAAATTTTACACAGAGCATTCTGCTTGCCTACACAAGGAGGTCCTCTCCTCATGAATACACCAGACTAAACATAAAACATTTCAGGGCTCCTAGTAGGCAAACATCACAACAGACTAGTAGGATTATTGAACTGGAGTTGTAACATACTATCCTTATATAAGACAGCATATTAAGCCCACATCCATGCTTCAGTACACCATTATATGCTGGTGAGAACTAGAATTCAGTCTAGGATTGTCTATAACAGAAATCCAGAACTTATAGCTCAGACGTCACTTGTGGCTCGTGGGACCATGATGTGTTTCGCGGTTGTTTGCCAGCTTAGTGATTTAGCACCAGGTCTAGCAAACAGTTAGGAAGGGCCGATCTTCAGATGTTGACTTGTATAAGTAGCTTCACTCAGAAGAGCAGATCTGGATGTGCTTATACTGGCCTTGTGGGCAGTTGAAAAGATAAAATAAGTACAAATCTGAACATAGAATGATACTGCTGGATAGAGGTGGTGCCTGAAGCTGGATGCGTTAGCATGACGGGAGTGCTTGATGTAAGATGAGGATAAGGTGGAAATCCCTGGATGTAAGTATTTTGCTGTGCGTGATTTCTGTGGGGAAGCTTTGGCTGTCATTAAATCAATAATCGGAACCATGGGTGCAGGGTCGGCATTAGAGGCAGGCAGACTAGGCAGCTGCCTAGGGCCCCCACTGCCCTAGGGGCCCCCAGCCAGGGGCAGACATACCGCCAGTGCCACTGCTCCAGGGCCCAGAGGTAGAGGGTGGCCCCTGCAGGCAGTCCCAGTATCATGTAGCATCGGGCCCCTCTCACTCCCTCCTGTAATCATGCCAACAAACAGAGCTGGGGAGAGAGCGGCACGCGTGTGCAGGAGTTCAAAAGGAGGGCATGTCATGAAGGGATTGATGCTGGCCAATGAACGCTTTCCTCACCAGACTGAGAGTGCTCACTGGCTGCTGCTGTCTCTGTTCTCCTGCATGGCGAGTCCCAATGGTGACTGAGTACTCACCTGCAGTCAGGGGCCCAGGCTGCACAGCACACAGGGACAGCTGTGGAGGAAGAGCAGAACTTACTGCGTGTATTCTGCTCCCTCCACTGTTCTGTTCCCAGCAGGCTGCGGCATCTCCTCACAGAGAAGAGATGGGGGAGGTTAATCACTGAATGGGACAGCAGGGCAGCACCAGGGGGCTGATATCAGTCCTGTCTGCTCTGTGTCCCCATCCCCCACAGTGAGTTCTGCAGCCCTCTGCAGCTGAACTATGTGGCTGACCTCCTCCAGGGCTAATCTGATTACCTGATATACAAGATTAGTATGTGTGTATGTATGTGCTTGTATATTGATTTTCTGATCAGAGAATGTCTCTTGATTTTTTTTTATTACAGAACTATATACCCTATATACCACCTCCGTAATAGAAGTGGAGAAATAAAGCTTTGCCAAAGGAAATCTGCTGATTTGTGGAGAAGTAAATTGAATGGCATCATTATACAATTTTTTTATATGCTGTAATCTCGCTATGTTATAGCAGAATTATTTAAAATGATGATCATTTATATAAATAAGTAGAAAACACAGTATACAGTTTGTAGCTCCGGCATCTCTGCCTCCTGCTCTCCTCCTCCGGCAGAAACTTACCGCCGGGGCTCCCAACCTGCTTTGTCTCCTTCTTCTGAGTCTGCAACTGCCCTGGGTGTGTGCACTGCGCGCAGGACCCCATGCATTGTGCTTAGGATGTGCATGTGGAGTGCCCGCCAGGGCCTAGGGGTACTAGGTATCGGGTCCAGTCATCAGTAAAGGGGAGGTCTCGGTAGCAGCGACCCTGTCCGTGGTTCTGGGCGTCCAAATAAAAGGGACGGTCTTTAAAGGGGTTATTGGAAATAAGAATATTCGTGACGCCACCTGTGGTATTCGGTCAGGGGTGACTGACGCTGCTTAGAGGGATCCTCTGAGGAGTGATGGCACTGCAGATAGGATGGTATGGCTTCCCACAGGTGAAGCTGGGTCACCAGGGCTCTCAGTATATTTGGCAAAGATAGTGTGGTGCCAGAAATAAGCAGAGGACACAAGTTGCAGTCTCTTTACCTCTTTACTGTTGCAAGGCAGCCACAGTCCAGGGTCCAGATCACGGGTGCTGGTGTGGTCCGGCCAGCCTGGAATCGACTAAGGGATCCCCTTAACCAGGTGGGGTTGGAAGCCTTCAACTATGCGCTGTGTTGTAGTCCCTTGCTGCCTTAGGCCTCACACAAGGTCTTCACATTCTCTCTATCCCCCTTGTTCCCTCTACCCGCATGACAGGTAACTCAAGCATTTTACAGGGTCTCTCAGATGACTCCCGGCTCTATCCTCTACTGTGTCTTCAGGTGTTAATGGTGGACAGGTGACTTGAAATCCAGCTGTCAACAGGTTTCTGCTGTGGAGCATGAAGTTACCCCCACAACCTCGGTCTTCCAGCTACCGGTATTCTGCGCTTCAGCTTAGAAGGAGCCCAGTCACAGCTCCCTTCCAGCTCCTCAGTTCTCCTCCCCTTCCAGTATCTAGACTGTTCTGCTGCTCTTTCCTTCCAGGAGCTGCAGCACCACACGTGGCTACAGTGCCCCAGCTTTCCTTTTTCTCCTCTCTCCCTGACTGTCTGCTCCTCTCTCTGTCTCTCCCTCTGACAGACTGACTAACTCCTCCCCCAGGCCAGAGAATATATTCATATCTAGGGAAGCTCCCCTGAAACCGGGTTCAGAGCTCCTCCTTCTGGCCTGGAGTCAGAACAGTGTTGCATGTGCTGATTACCTGATAAAGGGATCCTTCCTCGCTTCCATGACATTACTCTCCCCGTAAGGAAAGCAATGCCACTGTAACTACCGGCTGTCACGCCGCCTCCTCTGCCGCCTTCTGCACCTACTTATACTTACCTGTTCCCGGCGTCCCGGCGCGGCTCTCCTGCATCGTCCCCTCTCCAGCGCTCGCTCCCGACCTCTGCTGGTCATCGGGTGCGCGTGCATGTCAGGTTCTCTTCTGCACGCGTGCACCTCTAACCTCTCCTGGCTCCTTTTGTCCGGTCCTCTCTATCGTCCTGGAGGACCCTCTTCCCCCGGAAGTAAGGCACAGCGTTTCTATTTCTTCCAGTTTGCATCTCACCCCTGTGCCTGATGATCACTTGTCTCTCAAGTGCTCCTGGCCGCACGTGTGTTCAGTGCACCTGTTTTTCTCTGATTCCGTGCTCTGCTTTCTCTCCACAGAACCTCACAGTACTCGACAGTCCTGGCAGTTCCTGTGTTCCCGCAGTCCCTGTCGCTCTGAAGTTCCTTGTGTCCCTGCAGTCCCCGTCGCTCTTCAGTTTCTGTGTTCCTGCAATCCCTGTCTCTGCAGCCTCTGTGCTTTTGCAGTCCCTGCCTCCCTGCGGTCCCTGTGTCTCCTCCGTGCTCCAGTAGTCCCTGTCTCCCAGCGGTCCCTGTGTCTCTACAGTCCTGAGTCCCTGTGGAACTCCATCTGTCCTTTGTCTCTTCCGTTCCCGCCAGTCTTAGTTTCTCTTCTACTCCTCTTGGTCCTGTCTCACCGTTCTCTTCTCCCCTTTTTCTCGCCTTGGTCCCTCCGGCTTCCGTGGCGATAGTCCCTCACGGTCCTGCTCCTAACTCTCCCTGTATAGGGGGATGTCTATCTCGTCAGCTCGCCCATGAGGGGATCGTCGTCACGGTCTAGTGGGTCCACTCTTTCTACCTTGGTATCCTCACACCGGCTACCTGGGGTGTTACACATGCTCACACTTCCCCTCTCCTAAAGGTGCCGCGTACTTCCTCCTAAAGTGTCCCCAGCCATTTGCTGGAGGTCACTTACTATTTAAGGCACCACCTCCAGAATGGAAGTGTCTGTGCAACGTTGTAAGTTAGTTTCCTAGAACACTCTTGTTAGTTCTCAGGTGCCAGTTCTTATGTCCCCGTACACATGCCTGACTACTATCCATGCTAGCTCATCTGTTCAACAGCCAGTCCAGCTCGCACCTGCAAGTGCTCTTCTGTTCAACAGCCAGTCCAGTCCACAAATGCAATTGCTCTCCTGTTCTTCAGCCTGTCCAGTCCACAGCTGCCAATGCTCATCTTTAAGTCAGCTGGTCCAGTCAAAATACATGGTTCCTGTGTTCTTTAAGTGCCTGCCTGCATTTACCATACCTTTTTTCGGGCCATCCCAACTACCCATCTCTAGGTGGTCAGCTGCCATCTTCCCTAGGTCAGTCCTGGAGTAGTACCTGGTCCATCTCCTTAGTTCCTCCTTTGATAATGTATCATCAGCCGCCATGTGTCCTAGGTCGAATTTGATCACTTAGTTATGGCCCTCCAGACTTTTCTTGGTCCATGGTACAGTGGTTCCACAGTATACAGGCTATGAGTAAAGTTTTTTTTGTTCGGTTCTTATAAGTAAGTGAGGCTCAGTTTATCCTATGTGATTTATATCTAGCAGTTTCAGTCTATTCTATGTGATGTATACACAGCAGTTATACTTCACGTAGGATAATCATCAGTCTCAGTGTATCCTATATGATGTATGCAGCACAGATTAAGTGTATCATATTGTCAAAACACAGCTGTCGGGTGACCTGGGACCAGAGGCTCTTTCCATATCCCTAATACTAGGGAGCACCCTAGCTCGCCCTGATCCCCGGTATACTTCAGATGGCAAAGAAGCTGGGGCCTCCGCTCTTGCCTTATCTCCTAAATTATCCCTCCGTCTGTTCACCTCCCACACCCAGGGAAGAGGGGGTGCTACTGTGCATTGTAGTACACCAACCCGACAAACAAGAAAACACAGACAAGGGTTAATAGAAAACTCCAGGCATACAAAATATTCACTCACATGTAACAAAAGAATGCACTGGGGTGTGAAGATAGGGGAATAAACAAAAGCAAAGAAGGATAAGGAATTACCATGCATGCAAACCAAGCAACAGTCACTAATAACTCCTTCAACTCTCCTTCTCATATGTGCTCCTCTCCCACTGTAAAGGTACCGTCACATTAAGCGACGCTGCAGCGATAGCGACAGCGATGCCGATCGCTGCAGCGTCGCTGTTTGGTCGCTGGAGAGCTGTCACACAGACCGCTCTCCAGCGACCAACGATGCCGAGGTCCCCGGGTAACCAGGGTAAACATCGGGTTGCTAAGCGCAGGGCCGCGCTTAGTAACCCGATGTTTACCCTGGTTACCAGCGTAAAAGTTAAAAAAACAAACAGTACATACTCACCAGCGCGTCCCCCAGCCTCTGCTTCCTGACACTGACTGAGCTCCGGCCCTAACAGCACAGCGGTGACGTCACCGCTGTGCTTTCACTTTCAGTTTAGGGCCGGCGCTCAGTCAGTGTCAGGAAGCAGAGGCTGGGGGACGCGCTGGTGAGTATGTGCTGTTTGTTTTTTTAACTTTTACGCTGGTAACCAGGGTAAACATCGGGTTACTAAGCGCGGCCCTGCGCTTAGTAACCCGATGTTTACCCTGGTTACCAGTGTAAAATATCGCTGGTATGGTTGCTTTTGCTGTCAAACACGGCGATACACGGCGACCTAGCGACCAAATAATGTGCAGACCTTCTAGCAGCGACCAGCAATTTCACAGCGGGATTCTGATCGCTGCTGCGTGTCAAATACAGCGATATCGCTCCCTAGGACGCTGCAACGTCACAGATCGCTGGCGACGTTGCTTAGTGTGACGGTACCTTTAGTCATGCAGCAAATGCTAGCTCCGACAAGGATTAGTAAAGGAGCCCCAATTATAAACGGAAAAGGAGTGGATAATCGAGCACAGCTGTGAGCACAGGGATTTACGACATGGCCAATTAACCCTTGTTCTACCAGAAGAAATAAACACATTTAAAATTAAGGTGATGTGCTTCTTCTCAGCGCCAGAGTAGAAGCAATCAAATGTTGTGGTCTTCTGGCTCCACACTGTCTCGGTAACCCCCGTGACACATATGTGATGTATACTGCAGAGTCTTTATGTATCCTCTGTGATGTATAAATCATAATAAAATTTATAGTGTTGACCTGTGTATATAGAACATAGTCTGGTGCTGATTATCTATAGTAAATAGTGTATAGTGCTGTGGATATAGTACACCTACTATATACATTCTGGATCGTACCACTTCCCCTGTCCTGTTAACCGAGAGGCAGCATTGGACTTGGGAGGTTCAGTATTGGAGTGCTTATTATTTTCTATCTTTTCAAGCTTATAGGTCAATATAACTTAACCATAGACAACCTGTTTAAATGAGTTATCTCAAGTTTACAAGTTATCCCCTATGCATAGGCTACCAGATAATTCCTAGATCACTTGGGGTCCATTCTCTGGGATCCTCGACACTCAAAAGAACTGGGGATCCGAAGAGCCCTGTGTCAAAGTGGTCAATCATTCGCCTTTCCACTTCTTTCACACATGGTTCTTCGGAGCCTATTTTTTAGGGATCAGTGGGGGCGATCGTGTAGTTATGACATGGATATGGATTAACTACCAAGCTAAAGCAAAATTTGTTGAACCTGCCATTTTGGCTTGATGGGGGTGGTTTGTTATAGAATGTGGGCTTGTAGGGACATTGAACCAGGGCTGTTTTTTTGTCGCAGTTCGACCCTGGTGTAAAACCAAAATATTATATTGATTATATACATTCCTTTTTAGACTGTTGTTTTCTGAAGCATCATTTAACATCCACAGCAAATCGCAATGTATCCTTTATGCTAACATATAGAAATGAGTGGTGACTGCTTACAATAAATGCTATCATCTTGTAATAATATTTTATATCATTACCCATTTATTGTTTTTTTATTTACTTAATACTTTTACTTATGCCTCTCTTTCCAACAGCCCCGCTAAAGATGGCAGGAGCTGGCAGGCACGACTGGCAGCAGCGCCGGTGCTCAGGGGACGGAGCACTCTGCTCACTCTGCTGCACACTCCTAGTTTGCGCCAAACTGCGTGCCGCCACGCACGCTTTTGCTTTTATCTCGCCCCTCCTACCCGGGCCATGAAGTTGGTTTGATCCCTCATCTCTTCCCCCCGGCAACATGGGAGGCAGCGTCAACAGTTCTCGACCCGGCTCAGTACAGGTACCCGCAGCCCAGCCCACATCCTTTCATAAGTATTGAGCATCTTCCCAGTAAAATCATCTAAATAATGGAAATTTACTTCTTTTAAATGTTTGGTGTCTTTTAAAAGCCTGAAACATTCTACAAAAATCAAAAGCCTAAACAAACGAGCAGCAAGTTGTATTTGCATAGAAATACATATGTTAATTCTTTTGAGCCTTTTTAGTTCTTTTTTAGACTTTTTTCACTTAAAAAATGGTGGAAATAGACACCCTAAGCAACGCCATAGATGACAGAGAAAATTATTTTGTCTGAATTATCATTTTAACTTACCTGGTTCAATTTGCTCTGGGAGCATTGTTGTGTCGAGGCTCTAGTGCCATGATGGTTTCATGATAGAGAGGTCATTCAGTGCAGTCATTCGTGGAAAACCTTACTTTGGTCAAAAAGAGTTAGGCATAGATCAGTGCAGACTTTAATGCACCAAAGATTGATTCCAATTATTAAATCGGTCATACCGTCTGTCAGTCTGCCTGTCTTTTGACAGCCAGCTACACTATTCTGTTTCTGTGATGCTCCTGCCACAACTACTGCACAGCCACCGCAGCCACACATCTCCTGGCTGTTCATTGTGCTTCATAGTGCTTGACTGTACACCTGCTACCAGAGCAACACCTTGCCTATCACATCTTGTCTCCATCATGCTGCTCTTGCTCCCACGTCTGCACAGTTAGGCCAACCACACACCTCTGGCGTTTGCAGTTAGAGCCGAATCTACAGCAGCAACATGCACAGGAACAGTATGAGCTCTGCTGAATGGAGCCATGCTCTCCCACACGGCAAGCCATGCCCACCCATCAGTTTCCAAGCCCAAAACTGAAGGACATTTTGACATGACATTGCATAAAGCCAGGAGATTCTCAGCAACAGCTCATGTGAGAAGAACAGCAGTGCAAATTTCAAAATGATTTGGACCAGCATGGTATGTACTAAAATGCTTTAGGAAAGTGCTTAGCTATACCAGATAATTAGCAACCCAACTAAAAGTGGGCAACATCTTTAGGCATAAAACTGAGAAAAAATTGCAATGAAAAAGTTAGAAAGAAATCTTGATCCTTAGGTCCAAACAGACCTGATGGTAAAAAACTGATAAACTGACCAAACATCATGAAATTTGGATCGAAAACACTCTTGACACTTGTATTATTCTTGTGTACATGGAAAAACATGCACATCAAAATGAGGCTTTACAAATATACTAACCAACAACTGGGAAAGCTCACAGCACATAAGTGAAATTGTTTCTATGACCAACATTCACAGATCACAGACTAATCCTGCCATTATATGTCAAGGATAACTGTTTTTGCTGTACGGAATTAAGCAGAAAATTAAAAAGAAAACTTACAAAAACTTTGACTCCAAACAGACCTTATTGTTCATGGCTCAAAAGGTACTGTATGTATCATCCAAAAATTACTAATTATTAAAATTGAGCTTTTATGTTAATTTTGGACATTATTTTTTTCTCTACCGGCACTAAAAAATAAAGCTGAAAATTTGGAGTTTTCACAGTGCTTGTCTAGAAATCTCTTCCAAAGAAATCAATGCGTCAGCTCCAATCTGCAGTTCTTGTGGTTCATTTCATGCAGCTTCTGTAAAGCAAATCTTTAAATATTGTTAACAGCAGATAAAGCAATATCACCAACCACATGATAATGTAGAGATAAAAGGAAAACTCTACAATCAAGAAACCAAAAAAGAATAGAAAATGATGTTTCATTATCTGACTTTAATTAAAGCAAATTATAAAGGTGATACAATCTCTTTAAGGATGTTGTACGGGATAATTACATACTGGTTCTCTCAGTTTGTAACTAATGAGAAATGCATAAACATTGCTTGTTTGCCAAAACTTGATAACCAATATTATGCATTTTCAAATATGCTATTTGAAAAGGTGTAAATTATCCTGCGTGCACCAATCAGATCAGCACTTTAGACAGCTGACAAAGGAAAAACTAAAACCTCATTTCATTGTTCTTTTTCTCCAAGCAAAAACTAAGAATATGGCTTCATGCAGAAGATGGTACAGTTATGTTATCTGTGGTTCCATTTCGGAATAAACACAAGGTTCAAATCTGAGCAATACCATAAAATTATTATGGCATTTGTAAAATCTTTCATTGTACAGCACAGCTATTAGGGATGGGTGTCCGTTACTGCTTCAGGTGTCTGGCACTGCTGCGGGAGTCTCCGATGCTGCTGCGGGGGACCTGCCAACATTTTGTGAAAGGCCAGAGCCCCCCACAGGTCCATAATTTCCTATGCAGTGGACTCCGGGAAAATGGCCACCGGGGGGCGGCGCATGAGCAGATGGAGGTCTTGGTGCCGAGATCGATCTTTACACTTGTTAAAGTTCTGTATAAGTAGTAGAAATAAAGATTTTAAGAATACTACTCACAGTATGATTTCAATTTCAGAAATCAACAGCTGGGCCTTACTGAAAATAGTTCAACAAACCCTCTTGCCAGGTAGAACTTCAAGGTCTTGGAAAACAGAAAAACTATACAAAAGACACAAATGAATACACCAATAAAAACCAGTGCTGCACATATTATAAGTGCATACTGTACATCATCCCAAGGCTTAGAGACTCTAAAGTCCACTCTTAAACAGCCCCCCATTTTAGACAATCCATACTTGTGTTAGAAGGGTCCAGTGACACTCAGTAAAATAAAGTGTCCGCTTTTGTTAATGGGGAAAAGTCCTTTTACATGGGCAGATTTAGCCACTGAATCACATCAGTAGATAAATCTGCCTTACCATTACTTGCCTCAGAGCCACGGATTTATCAACTGCATAAATTTTTGGTAGGAGCGTTGAATCCTTTGTAGGGGCGAGCTAGAGATCCTCACTGTTGTGAAGGATTCCACAGCTGTTCAAAACAGCTGACATGTCCCGGGAAAGATGTGTGCTCACCACGGGAGCCAACATCAAAGGGAGAGACACGACATGCGCCGTACATGTACGGCACATGTGATGGAGAGGTTAATTACTAAAGATGCTTGTCACAAAAGAAAAATGTACATGGTCGACATTAATGACCTAGTCGACGTGTTTCGACTGCACTAAGCAGTCTTACTCATGACTCGAGTAAGACTGCTTAGTGCAGTTGAAACAAGTCAACTGGGTCATGTCGACCATGTACATTTTCCTTTTGTATGCACTATAATTTCTTTTGAAAAATAAAAAGAAAAGGAAAATCCAGTCCTGTTGAGCCGGACTCCAATTTTTTCTATTATCCAGTATATTTGTATACATATAAGGGCTGATAAGGGCTGCATGCACATTATATGCATATAAATATATGTGAGTGTGATTATATATATATATATATATATATATATATATATATATATATATATATATATACACACTAGAGGGTGGCCAGATTGTAACGCATCGGGTATTCTAGAATATGTATGCATAGTGTATAGCGCAGCCCACGTAGTATATTGTGCAGCCCATGCAGTACATTGCGCAGCCCACGCACTACATTGCGCAGCCCACGCAGTACATTGAGCAGCCAACGCAGTACATTGAGCAGCCAACGCAGTACATTGCGCAGCCAATGCAGTACATTGCGCAGCCCACACAGGACATTGCGCAGCCAATGCAGTACATTGCTCAGCCCACGCAGTACATTGCGCAGCCCACGTAGTATACTGCGCAGCCCACGTAGCACATTGCGCAGTCCACGAAGTATATTGCGCAGCCCATGTTGTACATTGTGCAGCCCACGTTGTATATTGCGCAGCCCACGTTGTATATTGCGCAGCCCACGTAGTATATTGCGCAGCCCACGTAGTATATTGCGCAGTCCACGAAGTATATTGCGCAGCCCACGCAGTACATTGCGCAGCCAACGCAGTACATTGCGCAGCCAACGCAGTACATTGAGCAGTCCACGAAGTATATTGCGCAGCCCACGTTGTACATTGCGCAGCCCACGTTGTATATTGCGCAGCCCACGTTGTATATTGCGCAGCCCACGTAGTATATTGCGCAGCCCACATAGTATATTGCGCAGTCCACGAAGTATATTGCGCAGCCCACGTTGTATAGCTACGTAGTATATTGCCCAGCCACGTAGTATATAGCACAGCCCATGTAGTATATTGCCCAGCCACGTAGTATATAGCACAGCCCATGTAGTATATTGTCCAACCACGTAGTATATAGCACAGCCCATGTAGTATACTGCCCAGCCACGTAGTATATTGCCCAGCCCATGTAGTATATTGCCCAGCTCACGAAGTATATAGCAATGTGGGCATCATATCCCTGTTAAAAAAAAAAATTAAATAAAAAATAGTTATATACTCACCTTCCGGAGCCCCTGGATCCACGGTAACCGACGCTGCTCGTGCGCTCCGGTCTCAAGATTGCATTGCGGTCTCGCAAGATGATGACGTAGCGGTCTCGCGAGACCGCTACGTCATCATCTCGTGAGATCGCAGCATGGACCGGTTACCGGAGCGTCGCGGTTATGGCCCCATAGATGGCCCATATAATGCTCCATGCAGTTATGGCCCCATAGATGCCCCAGGTAATGCTCCATGCAGTTCTTTATGGCCCCATAGATGCTCCATACAGCTTTGTGCCACATGTAATGCTGCTGCTGAGGCAATAAAAACAAAATATCACATACTCACCTCTCGTCGCTGCTCCTCAGCGTCCCATCTCTCCGCACTGACTGTTCAGGCAGAGGGCGGCGCAGAGATATACTGCGTGGGCTGTGCTATATACTATGTGCCCTGTGTTATATACTGCGTGGCCTGTGTTATATACTGCGTGGCTGCTATATACTGCGTGGGCTGTGTTATATAGTAAGTGGGCTGTGTTATATAGTAAGTGGGCTGTGTTATATATAGTGCGTGGCCTATATAAACGCATCTGGTATTCTAGAATATGTATGTATGTATGTAGCAGCCACATAGCATATAGCACAGGCCACGTACTATTTGTCTGCTATATACTACATGCCTCCTATATACTAAGTATATAACACTGCACATGTAGTATATAGCACAGCCCCTGTAGTATATCACACAGCCCACGTAGTATATAACACTGCCCATGTAGTATATAGCACAGCCCCCGCAGTATGTCACACAGCCCACGCAGTATATAACACTGGCCACGTAGTATATAGCAGCCCCTGCAGTATATCACACAGCCCACGCAGTATTTAGGAGTGTGGGCACTAGGGTTGAGCGACTTTCATTTTTTTAAGATCAAGTCGGGTTTTGCGAAACCCGACTTTGTCAAGAGTCGAGTGAAGTCGGCCGATTATCGCTAAAAGTCGTGGATCGACCGAAACACGAAACCCAATGCAAGTCAATGGGGAAGCATAGTCGGCAGTGAGTGGAGGCCAGGAAAACACCTACAATGCCCATTTTAATGCCAAAAACATCCATTCTTGTTTCTGAAGCTTGTCAATCTTAATTAACTTTATAATAATAGTTGGGCATTGGAAATTGGGGGTCATTTGGCAAAAGTTGTGGGGGGTAGGGCTGGTTCAAGGTTTTAGTGGGCCCAGGAAACATGGACTACGTCACGGCGGTGGAGCAGTGAGAGGTAAGTATTTCAACTTTGCAAGTGCTGTGATCCTGAGCAAGCAGGGAGGCCCACTCGTTCGCATTGGCACTGGCACTGGCACAGGGCCCCTCAAAGTACAGCGGTGTGTTTGCACGGCGGGGGCGCCTCCCACCAGCAGCGACACTTTTGCATACTCTGAGGGGCCCTGTGCCAGTGACGTCACCAACGAGTATGCCCCCCCACCTGATGAAGGAACCTGCACTTTCATCTGCACCTTCCTCTTTGTCCCTGTGTAAGGTGGTATAACATGCGGGAAGGGGAACCTTACTTTAAGCAGGGTCAGATTCTGGCTGTGTAGAGTGCAAGGGGAATGTAGTGGTCTAGGTCAATGTACCAGCAGACTCATCTAGCAGTGGCTGGGCAATGGGCAGGATGAGGAGGAAACACAGATATAGGGCCAAAGAATAAAGTAGGCTAAATGCAGTTCAAAATTGGTAACAGGACTAAACAGGCGGCATTGCTTTGTTCAGAGGAGTAGCAAACCCAGGAGAAGCAGACACTGTTTTAAGGGCCCAACCACACTAGTAGGCCGAATGCAGTTTAATATCTGCTACTATAGGCCAAAAGCCTAAAGACTGAAGCTCAGCTTTATACAGTGGAGGACAACACCAGGGAGCGGCAGACACCGTTAGTAGGCCGTAACCACCAATTTTTTAAAAAACAGCACTTAATGAGAGCCAGAAGGTTGAAGCTCAGATTTAGACAGTGGAGGACAACAGCAGGGAGCGGCAGACACCGTTAGTAGGCCGTAACCACCAATTTTTTAAAGAACAGCACTTAATGAGAGGCAGAAGGTTGAAGCTCAGATTTAGACAGTGGAGGACAACACCAGGGAGTGGCACACACTGTTAGTAGGCCGTAAACAAAGTTGAAGGCCAAATGCAGTTTAATATCTGATACTATAGGCCGAAAGCCTAAAGACTGAAGCTCAGCTTTATCCAGTGGAGGACAACACCAGGGAGCGGCACACACCGTTAGTAGGCCGTAACCACCAATTTTTTAAAAAACAGCACTTAATGAGAGCCAGAAGGTTGAAGCTCAGATTTAGACAGTGGAGGACAACACCAGGGAGCGGCAGACACCGTTAGTAGGCCGTAACCACCAATTTTTTAAAAAACAGCACTTAATGAGAGCCAGAAGGTTGAAGCTCAGATTTATACAGTAGAGGACAACACCAGGGAGCGGCAGACACCGTTAGTATGCCCCAACCACCAAATCTTTTTTAAAAAGCACTTAATGAGAGCCAGAAGGTTGAAGCTCAGATTTATACAGTAGAGGACAACACCAGGGAGCGGCAGACACCGTTAGTATGCCCCAACCACCAAATCTTTTTTAAAAAGCACTTAATGAGAGCCAGAAGGTTGAAGCTCAGATTTATACAGTAGAGGACAACACCAGGGAGCGGCAGACACAGTTAGTATGCCCCAACCACCAAATTTTTTTTTAAAAGCACTTAATGAGAGCCAGAAGGTTGAAGCTCAGATTTATACAGTAGAGGACAACACCAGGGAGCGGCAGACACCGTTAGTATGCCCCAACCACCAAATCTTTTTTAAAAAGCACTTAATGAGAGCCAGAAGGTTGAAGCTCAGATTTATACAGTAGAGGACAACACCAGGGAGCGGCAGACACCGTTAGTAGGCCGTAACCACCAATTTTTTAAAAAACAGCACTTAATGAGAGCCAGAAGGTTGAAGCTCAGATTTAGACAGTGGAGGACAGCACCAGGGAGCGGCAGACACCGTTAGTAGGCCCTAACCACCAATTTTTTAAAAAAGCACTTAATGAGAGCCAGAAGGTTGAAGCTCAGATTTAGACAGTGGAGGACAACACCAGGGAGCGGCAGACACCGTTAGTAGGCCGTAACCACCAATTTTTTAAAAAACAGCACTTAATGAGAGCCAGAAGGTTGAAGCTCAGCTTTATACAGTGGAGGACAGCACCAGGGAGCGGCAGACACCGTTAGTAGGCCCTAACCACCATTTATTTTTAAAAAGCACTTAATGAGAGCCAGAAGGTTGAAGCTAAGATTTATACAGTAGAGGACAACACCAGGGAGCGGCAAACACCGTTAGTAGGCCCTAACCACCAAATTTTTTTTAAAAAGCACTTAATGAGAGCCAGAAGGTTGAAGCTCAGATTTATACAGTAGAGGACAACACCAGGGAGCGGCAGACACCGTTAGTATGCCCCAACCACCATATTTTTTTTAAAAAGCACTTAATGAGAGCCAGAAGGTTGAAGCTCAGATTTATACAGTAGAGGACAACACCAGGGAGCGGCAGACACCGTTAGTATGCCGTAACCACCAATTTTTTTAAAAACAGCACTTAATGAGAGCCAGAAAGTTGAAGCTCAGATTTAGACAGTGGAGGACAACACCAGGGAGCGGCACACACCGTTAGTAGGCCGTAACCACCAATTTTTTTAAAAACAGCACTTAATGAGAGCAAGAAGGTTGAAGCTCAGCTTTATACAGTGGAGGACAGCACCAGGGAGCGGCAGACACCGTTAGTAGGCCCTAACCACCATTTATTTTTAAAAAGCACTTAATGAGAGCCAGAAGGTTGAAGCTCAGATTTATACAGTAGAGGACAACACCAGGGAGCGGCAGACACCGTTAGTATGCCCCAACCACCAAATTTTTTTTAAAAAGCACTTAATGAGAGCCAGAAGGTTGAAGCTCAGATTTAGACAGTGGAGGACAACACCAGGGAGCGGCAGACACCGTTAGTAGGCCGTAACCACCAATTTTTTAAAAAACAGCACTTAATGAGAGCCAGAAGGTTGAAGCTCAGATTTAGACAGTGGAGGACAACACCAGGGAGCGGCAGGCACCGTTAGTAGGCCGTAACCACCAATTTTTTTAAAAACAGCACTTAATGAGAGCCAGAAGGTTGAAGCTCAGATTTAGACAGTGGAGGACAGCACCAGGGAGCGGCAGACACCGTTAGTAGGCCGTAACCACCAATTTTTTTAAAAACAGCACTTAATGAGAGCCAGAAGGTTGAAGCTCAGATTTAGACAGTGGAGGACAACACCAGGGAGCGGCACACACCGTTAGTAGGCCGTAACCACCAATTTTTTAAAAAACAGCACTTAATGAGAGCCAGAAGGTTGAAGCTCAGATTTAGACAGTGGAGGACAACACCAGGGAGCGGCAGACACCGTTAGTAGGCCGTAACCACCAATTTTTTAAAAAACAGCACTTAATGAGAGCCAGAAGGTTGAAGCTCAGCTTTATACAGTGGAGGACAGCACCAGGGAGCGGCAGACACCGTTAGTAGGCCGTAACCACCAATTTTTTTAAAAACAGCACTTAATGAGAGCCAGAAGGTTGAAGCTCAAATTTAGACAGTGGAGGACAACACCAGGGAGCGGCACACACCGTTAGTAGGCCGTAACCACCAATTTTTTAAAAAACAGCACTTAATGAGAGCCAGAAGGTTGAAGCTCAGATTTAGACAGTGGAGGACAACACCAGGGAGCGGCAGACACCGTTAGTAGGCCGTAACCACCAATTTTTTAAAAAACAGCACTTAATGAGAGCCAGAAGGTTGAAGCTCAGATTTATACAGTAGAGGACAACACGGAGCGGCAGACACCGTTAGTATGACCAAACCACCAATTTTTTTTAAAAAAGCACTTAATGAGAGCCAGAAGGTTGAAGCTCAGATTTATACAGTAGAGGACAACACCAGGGAGCGGCAGACACAGTTAGTATGCCCCAACCACCAAATTTTTTTTAAAAAGCACTTAATGAGAGCCAGAAGGTTGAAGCTCAGATTTAGACAGTGGAGGACAACACCAGGGAGCGGCAGACACCGTTAGTAGGCCGTAACCACCAATTTTTAAAAAAACAGCACTTAATGAGAGCCAGAAGGTTGAAGCTCAGATTTAGACAGTGGAGAACAGCACCAGGGAGCGGCAGACACCGTTAGTAGGCCCTAACCACCAATTTTTTTTAAAAAGCACTTAATGAGAGCCAGAAGGTTGAAGCTCAGATTTAGACAGTGGAGGACAACACCAGGGAGCGGCAGACACCGTTAGTAGGCCGTAACCACCAATTTTTTTTAAAAACAGCACTTAATGAGAGCCAGAAGGTTGAAGCTCAGATTTAGACAATGGAGGACAATTTGAATTAGGGACTGCAGACAGACTTAGTAGGCTGTCCCCTGTGGACCATGCATTCACCACATTAACCCATTGCACCGTAATGGACACGTAACCTTCCGTGGCCATGCCTACAGGTCCATGCGTCTGTTGTCAGGTGCATCTTTGTACTCACAGATTGCCAGAGTGCATGGACAATGCGGTCTTTTACATGCTGGTGGAGTTTTGGGATGGCTTTTCTCGCAAAAGAAGTGTCGACTGGTTAGCTTGTAGCGTGGTACAGCATAGTCCATCATGGCTTTATTAATATTAAATAAAATATATAAATAGGCTCTATGAACTTTCAAATAGGTTCCAGGGGTACACGGGCAGCATTGGTGTGGTCAGTGGAGGAGGATTGCAAGGAGGGACCTCAGACAGGCTTACTAGGCCTAAAATAACTGTTGTGAATTTGGTTTTTGGGCTCCCCCGGTGGTCGCTGGTGGTACTGGACTTGTGTGCTTCACTTTCTCTGTTCACCTGTTTCCATCAGGATGTGGGAGTATCCTATTTAGCCTTGCTGCTCAGTTATTCTAGTGCCGGCCATCAATGTAACCAGAGCCTTTCTGTTGCATGTTCCTGCTTCTAGACTACTATCAGCTAAGTTGGACTCTTAGTCCTAAGTTTGTTTGCATTTTTGTTCCAGTTCACAGTTATGTTATGTTTCTGTAGCTGGAAGCTCTTGTGGGCCGAAATTACCACTCCGGTGTCATGAGTTGACACATGAGTCTTAAAGTAATTTCTGGATGGTATTTTAATAGGGTTTTCAGCTGACCGTGAAGTTCCCTATTGTATCTTCTTACTATCTAGTAAGCGGACCTCGCTTTGCTGAACCTACCTTCATACTGCGTATGTCTTTTCCTCTGAACTCACCGTCAATATATGTGGGGGGCTTCTGTCTCCTTTTTGGGGGAATTTCCCTAGAGGTAAGCCAGGTCTGTTTTTTCCTCTATTAGGGTTAGTTAGTTCTCCGGCTGGCGCTGGGCGTCTAGGGATAAAACGTAGGTACGTCACCCGGCCACTGTTAGTTGTGTGGTAGGTTTAGCTCACGGTCAGCTCGAGATTCCATCACCCAAGAGCTAGTCTGTTATTTAAGTTCTCTGACGTTCCCTTGCCATTGGGAACCATGACAAATAACTAAAAATAGGCTCTATGCAGTTTTAAATAGGTTACATGGATACACAGGCAGCATTGTGGTCAGTGGAGGAGGATTGCACGGAGGGACCGCAGACAGGCTTACTAGGCCTAAAATAACTAAAAATAGGCTCTATGCAGTTTTAAATAGGTTACATGGATACACAGGCAGCATTGTGGTCAGTGGAGGAGGATTGCAAAGAGGGACCGCAGACAGGCTTACTAGGCCTAAAATAACTAAAAGTAGGCTCTATGCAGTTTTAAATAGGTTACATGGATACACAGGCAGCATTGTGGTCAGTGGAGGAGGATTGCACGGAGGGACCGCAGACAGGCTTACTCGGCCTAAAATAACTAAAAATAGGCTTTATGCAGTTTTAAATAGGTTACATGGATACACAGGCAGCATTGTGGTCAGTGGAGGAGGATTGCAAGGAGTGTCTGACACAGTTAGTACTCACAAAAAATAAATGCTAATGTCTCGCAAAACAACAACAACAAAAAAAAGTGTGGCATACTTAGGTACAGGGGTGGGCTCATCTGCTGAGTTTCTGACATAGTAATTTGGCAGTAAGTATTTACTGGTGTCAATATAGGACACTGACCCAGACTACTTTAACTAGCATCATAGATGTCAACAAATTGGTATTGTCAGTGCCAGGCATTGAATGATGTCAGCGCATAGACTAAACATTGGTGGAGCTGTGAGAGATAATTTTGCATGTGGTAGAGCACAGTTTGAGCTGGGGGGGGGGGTGAACTCTCTTGTGGCCGGCGGTACCGTCCCAGGGCCCCTCATGTTACAACGGTGTGTCTGACGTTGGGTGCGCGCCACCACCGCCAGAGACACTTTATTGTACTATGAGGGACCCAGTGGCAGTGCCATCGACCAAAAGCGGGCACACCCACCTCTTCAGACAAACGGTACTCTAACGGGTGCTTGCGACAAGTGGCGAGACCACGGCCCCGTGGGGGGAGTTTTCCCATTGAGGGAGGTGTAAACATGTCGTATGCTGGACAAACAGCTGCTGCAAATTAAGAGATTGGAACACTCAGTAAGACCAGTCCACAAGCAAGACCTTTTTACAGGAAAGCTAGGTGTCAGCCGGGAAAGGTGGGGCAAAATAATTTGAAATCCAGGAGTGGTTCATTTTAATGAAGGTTAGATCATCCACATTTTGGGTAGCCAGACGAGTCCTTTTTTCGGTTAATATTGAACCAGCAGCACTGAATACTCTTTCTGATAGCACACTAGCTGCTGGGCAAGCAAGCTCCTGCAATGCATATTCAGCCAATTCAGGCCAGGTGTCTAATTTTGATGCCCAGTAATCAAATGGGAATGACGGTTGAGGGAGAACATCGATAAGGGATGAAAAATAGTTAGTAACCATACTGGACAAATGTTGTCTCCTGTCACTTTGAATAGATGCTGCAGTACCTGTCCTGTCTGCGGTCATTGCGAAATCACTCCACAACCTGGTCAGAAAACCCCTCTGTCCAAAGCCACTTCTGATTTGTGCACCTCTAACACCTCTGCCCTGTAGCCCCCTGCAGCTCGTGTGAGAACCATCACCGGCACTGTGTGCTGGGAATGCCTTAATCAAACGGTCTACAAGAGTAGCTTGTTTGGTTGCTAATATTTGTTCGAGGTTCTCATGTGGCATAATATTTTGCAATTTGCCTTTATAGCGAGGGTCAAGGATGCAGGCCAACCAGTAATCGTCATCGCTCATCATTTTAATAATGCGTGGGTCCCTTTTGAGGATACGTAAGGCATAATCCGCCATGTGGGCCAAAGTTCCAGTTGTCAAATCTGCGGTTGTGCTGGTTGGAGGGGCAGTTACAGGCAAATCTACGTCACTTGTCTCCCTTAAAAAAACAGAACCCGGCCTTGCAACGCCACTAATTTCTGTTGGCCCAGGAGAAGCTTCCTCATTAAAAAAGTACTCATCCCCATCATCCTCCTCGTCCTCCTCTTCGCCCGCTACCGCGTCCTCTACACGGCCTCGACCAGACAATGGCTGACTGTCATCAAGGCTTTCCTCTTCTTCGGCTGAAGACTCCTGCTCCTTTATGTGCGTCAAACTTTGCATCAGCAGACGCATTAGGGGGATGCTCATGCTTATTATGGCGTTGTCTGCACTAACCAGCCGTGTGCATTCCTCAAAACACTGAAGGACTTGACACAGGTCTTGTAGCTTCGACCACTGCACACCTGACAACTCCATGTCTGCCATCCAACTGCCTGCCCGTGTATCCTCCCACAAATACATAACAGCACGCCTCTGTTCGCACAGTCTCTGAAGCATGTGCAGTGTGGAGTTCCACCTTGTTGCAACGTCGATGATTAGGCGATGCTGGGGAAGGTTCAAAGACCGCTGATAGTTCTGCATACGGCTGGAGTGTACGGGCGAACGGCGGATATGCGAGCAAAGTCTGCGCACTTTGAGGAGCAGGTCGGGTAACCCCGGATAACTTTTCAGGAAGCACTGCACCACCAGGTTTAAGGTGTGAGCCAGGCAAGGAATGTGTTTCAGTTGGGAAAGGGCTATGGCAGCCATGAAATTCCTTCCGTTATCACTCACTACCTTGCATGCCTCAAGATGTACAGTGCCCAGCCATGACTGAGTTTCTTTCTGCAAGAACTCGGACAGAACTTCCGCGGTGTGTCTGTTGTCGCCCAAACACTTCATTGCCAATACAGCCTGCTGACGCTTGCCACTAGCTGTCCCATAATGGCACACCTGGTGTGCAACAGTGGCAGCTGCGGATGGAGTGGATGTGCGACTGCGGTCTGTGGACGAGCTCTCGCTTCTGCAGGAGGACGAGGAAGAGGAGGAGGGGGGGCGAACGCCTACAGCCAACTCTTTCCTTGACCGTGGGCTAGGCAGAACTGTCCCAATATTGCTGTCCCCTGTGGACCCTGCATCCACCACATTAACCCAGTGTGCCGTGATGGACACGTAACGTCCCTGGCCATGCCTACTGGTCCATGCATCTGTTGTCAGGTGCACCTTTGTAGTCACAGACTGCCTGAGTGCATGGACGATGCGGTCGTTAACATGCTGTTGGAGGGCTGGGATGGCTTTTCTAGAAAAGAAGTGTCGACTGGGTAGCTTGTAGCATGGTACGGCGTAGTCCATTAGCGCTTTGAAAGCTTCGCTTTCAACTAACCGGTAGGGCATCATCTCCAATGAGATTAGTCTAGCAATGTGGGCGTTCAAACCCTGTGTACGCGGATGCGAGGATGAGTACTTACTTTTCCTAACAAGAGTCTCATGTAGGGTGAGCTGGAGATCGTGGAACTAGCGGTGGTGCCGGTGGACATGGCAGACTGAGAGAGGGTTGGAGATGGTATTCTTGCCGGTGCCCTACATGCAGTGTTTCCTACTACGAACCTGGTGATTCCCTGACTGCTTTGGTCTGGCGACGAAAGCTGCACAGATACTGCAGGTGGTGCGGGAAATGGTGGGCTTACAGTGAGGGAAGGGATGTAGTGTTGCTGACTAGCTTCATTGGCCGAGGGTGCTGCAACCTTTAGGCACGTTTGGTAGTTAGTCCAGGCTTGCAAATGCATGGTGGATAAATGTCTATGCATGCAACTTGTATTTATACTTTTAAGATTCTGACCTCTGCTTAAGGTAGTTGAACATTTTTGACAGATGACTTTGCACTGATCATTTGGATGGTGTTTAAAAAAATGCCAGACTGCACTCTTTCTACTATCGGATACCTTTTCAGGCATTGCAGACTGAGCTTCTTTAACCGGATGGCCACGCTGTCCTCCAACTGGTTTTGGTTTTGCCACGCGTTTTTGGCCAGATACGGGCCCGGCAGATGGAACCTGTTGTGATGTTGATGCCTGCTGCGGCTCCTCCTCCACTTCAGAACTACTGCCGCCTGCACCCTGTTCCCCCAATGGCTGCCAATCGGGGTCAACAACTGGGTCATCTATGACCTCCTCTTCTATCTCGTGTGCAACTTCGTCTGTGTCACCGTGTAAGCCGGTGGTAGAGCGTTCGTGACGGGGCACCATAGTCTCCGCTGGGTTTGATTCTGGCTCAGTACACTGCGAGGGCAATGTTCTGGTCTGAGTCAAAGGAACAGCATAGTAATCTGGCTGTGGCTGTGCATCAGTGCACTCCATGTCCGATTCAACTTCTAATGGGCATGGCCTGTTAACTGTTTCATTGTCTAACCCAGGAACGGTATGTGTAAAGAGCTCCATGGAGTAACCCGTTGTGTCTCCTGATGCATCCTTCTCTCTTGTTCTGGGTGAAGAAGACAAGGAAGCGACTTGTCCCTGACCGTCAACATCCACTAACGACGCGCTGCTTTTACATTTTGCACTTTCAGAAGAGGAGGCAAAAGAGCTAGAGGCTGAGTCAGCAAGGAAAGCCAAAAATTGTTCTTGCTGCTCCGGCTTTAAAAGCGGTTTTCCTACTCCCAGAAAAGGGAGCGTTCGAGGCCTTGTGTAGCCAGACGACGAACCTGGCTCAACAACTCGAGACATAGGTGCTGTACTGCTTTTACCACGACCACCTGATGCTCCACCACCACTACCATCATTACCAGCTGACAATGACTGCTCATGCCCACGACCTCTTCCACCAGACTTCCTCATTGTTTGCAAAACGTAACCAAAGTAACGGTATTTGTTAAGTTGTAAAACAACTTATAAGGTGAACTCTAACTTCTGTAGGATTTATATACACCTTTATAGGTGGCTGACACTGAAAGGAAAACCAGGCCCAATGTTACACACTAGGTTTTCTGTGCCCCAATAATTTGAGACAGATGGCACACACACGACCGGCACTCAAGCAGAAATGCCAATCTTAATCTTCCACTATTTATTTTTTTCAGGGAGAATTTAAAAAAAAAAAAAAAAAAAAGGCCCAGTATTACACAATGGTTTTCGGTGGCACACAATGAGAGACAGATGCCACACACAGCAATGGCACAGAGGCAGACTTGCCAATCTTTATCTCCCACTATTTAATTTTTTTTTTTCAGAGACAATAAAAAAAAAAAAAAATTATGGCCCAGTATTACACACTGGTTTTCGGTGGCACACAATGAGAGACAGATGCCACACACAGCAATGGCACAGAGGCAGACTTGCCAATCTTTATCTCCCACTATTTATTTATTTTTTTACAGGGAGAATTTACAAAAAAAAAAAAATGATGGCCCAGTATTACACACTGGTTTTCGGTGGCACACAATGAGAGACAGATGCCACACACAGCAATGGCACAGAGGCAGACTTGCCAATCTTTATCTCCCACTATTTAATTTTTTTTTTTTTTCAGGGACAATAAAAAAAAAAAATAAAATAAATAAAGGACCAGTATTACACACTGGTTTTCGGTGGCACACAATGAGAAACAGATGCCACAAACAGCAATGGCACAGAGGCAGACTTGCCAATCTTTATCTCCCTGCAGTAATCTCAGAAAAGTATGGCAGGCAGCTATAAAAAGGACTGCTGCACACAAAACAGGACAAACAAACAAGATAGCTGTGCAGAAAGGAAGGAACAACAGGATTTGTGCTTTGAAAAAAGCTGTTGGTTTGCACAGCGGCATACACACACAGCAACGCAGCTATCAGGGAGCCTTCTAGGGCAGCCCAATGAGCTACAGCGCTGAGGAAAAAAAAAAATGTAGCTTCCACTGTCCCTGCAAACAAAAGGTGGTGTTGGACAGTGGAAATCGCTACAGCACAAGCGGTTTGGGGGTGAATGTACCCTGCAAAACACTATCCCTGCTTCTGACGAAGCGGCACCTCTCCCTACGCTCAGATCAGCAGCAGTAAGATGGCGGTCAGCGGGAACGCCCCTTTATAGCCCCTGTGACGCGGCAGAAAGCAAGCCAATCACTGCAATGCCCTTCTCTAAGATGGTGGGGACTGAGATCTATGTCATCACGCTGCCCACACTCTGCGTCCACCTTCATTGGCTGAGAAATGGCGCTTTTAGCGTCATTGAAACGTGACTTTGGCGCGAAAGTCGCGTACCGCATGGCCGACCCCACACAGGGATCCAGTCGGGTTTCTTGAGACGCCGACTTTGCCAAAAGTCGGCGACTTATGAAAATGAACGATCCGTTTCGCTCAACCCTAGTGGGCACCATATCCCTGTCGCTGATTGTTCACGGCCGGCCACGTAGTATATAGCGTAGTATTCTAGAATATGTATGTAGTTTATTTATGAAGATTGGAGAATAATGCAATAATGGGTAAAATATATTTATTATCATTAAATTTTATTAGTCATAGAACTTAATACAATTGAATGAAATTATGAAACAGATCATCAAAATATATAAACCACATTACATGAACTGTATTTAAATAAATCATCGGACAAAAGAAGGACATTGACACTATAATATATTTATTAACAATATCAAGCCAAAATATTTTTGTACACCACATTTCTTGTGAATACCTTTTGACTACCTATAAGCAACTTTCCTTGTAAAGGGGTAGGAAGAACTTGCACCTTGACGTTGGATCTCATTTTAACTCTTGAAAATGCAACGTAGAGTTGTCCATGACCAAAAACGGGCTGCGGTAGATATATGCCAACACGGTGTAGAGTTTGACCTTGTGACTTGTTTATTGTCATGGCAAAAGCTGGTTTTATTGGAAACTGTCGACGCCGAAGCCTAAATGGAAGACCCGTGTCTGAAGGACAAATCAATGCGTGGAATGAACCCTTCATCTCCTTTGAGTGACGTGAGAATGGAGTCCAGTAACAATAAGGCGAGTTCCATTACATAGACCATTTTTCATATTTAGATTCTGCAGCAACATTATGATTGTTCCAACTTTCAGTTGAAGTCTGTGGGATGACATTCCTGATGGCGTAAGACTATTTAAAAATTCAACTGGATAATGCTCTCGTTCATCTTCATTGTCTACATCCACTGAATCATCACTTTTATACAACTTATACTCACCAGGCATTCTATCCATCACCTGGGAATTTAGCAGAGCCAAGTCATCATTCTTGGGACAGAGAATTGCATGAGAAGAGGCCCTCTCAACACTGCTTTGGTCGTTCACATCAATTTCAATGCATTGTCCAAAAACATCACTTACGATGCAGTAAGTGCACAACATGTCTTCTGGTATTTCAATAATATCTTCTCCAAGGTTGTATTCCTTGCTAAGTTCACCGTTGCCAAGTTTAAGAAGCCAGTTGCTATACTCTGGGTCCTGAGTACGCTGATACCCCACATGTGAGGGGGAGCCACTTTTTGGGCGCACGGCATGGCTCAGAAGGAAAGGAGCGTTGTTTGACATTTTCAAGCTAAAATTGGCTGCAATTGAGATCGGATGCCATGTTGTGTTTGGTGAGCCCCTGATGTGCCTAAACAGTGGAAACCCCCCACAAGTGACCCCATTTTGGAAACTAGACCCCCTAAGGAACTTATCTAGATGTGTCGTGAGCACTTTTATCCCCCAAGTGATTCACGAAAGTTTATAACGCCCGGGTGTGAAAATAAAATATCGGATTACGTACCGGTAATGCTCTTTTATAGAGCCCACGACAGCACCCACTGAGAGAGGGGATCCGCCCCTGGGAACAGGAAACCTACAGAGAGATAAAAGGGGCGGCCCCCCCTCGCTCCTCAGTTGTTTTACAGAGAATAAGGAGGAACCGCCGCCAGGTTTTTTAGTTTAACAGGTTTAGTTATATATACATATTTACAACATCATATCATCTTACTCTATTATATACATCTCCCTATAAGACACCACGTGTAACTAAATAAAGAAAAGGGAGGGAATCGAATGGGTGCTGTCGTGGGCTCTATAAAAGAGCATTACCGGTACGTAATCCGATATTTTCTATTCGCCACGACAGCACCCACTGAGAGATTTACAGAGATTATAGATTGGGTGGGTTAACTGAGCCGAGAACCGATACCCCAAAGGTTAGATCAGAAGCAGCAGATAGGTCTAGTCTATAGTGCTTATAGAAGGTATTAGGCGAAGACCAAGTTGCAGCCTTACATATAAGGTGTATTGGCACGTTCGCTCTTTCTGCCCAGGAAGTCGACACGGCCCTAGTGGAGTGTGCTCCGATATGCAGAGGAGGATCTCTTCCCTTAGATTTGTACGCCAAGATTATAGCATCCCGGATCCAGCGCGACAGTGTGCACTTTGTGACTCTGGATCCTTTGTTTTTCCCCTGGAAAGACACAAAGAGAGCCCTACTCTCCCTCCAGTCCCTAGTTCTTTCTATATAGGTTAGAATAGCTCTTTTAACGTCTAGGGTATGAAGCTTAGCTTCTTCTGGAGTCGAGTGGTTCTCATAAAAGGTAGGTAACAAGATCTCCTGAGACCTATGAAAACTAGTGGCTACTTTAGGGAGATAACATGGATCTGTCTTTAAAACTATTCTGTCAGAAGTCACTGACAGGAATGGAGGATCTACTGATAAGGCATGGAGATCACTCACCCTTCTGGCAGATACTAATGCCACTAGTAATATCGTCTTTAATGAGACATGCTTCAAAGAGGCTGTCTGAAGAGGCTCAAAAGGGCTTTGTGTCAATGCATCCAGGACTAACGTCAGATCCCACTGTGGAATCTGTGGTACCTTAATAGGTCTTGATCTCTCGCAAGCAGAAATAAACCTAGATATCCATCTATTGCCTGCAACATCAGAATTAAACAGAGCTCCTAGAGCCGAAATTTGGACCTTTAATGTGCTAACCGAGAGTCCCAAGTCCAGACCCTTCTGTAGAAATTCTAATATTGAGAATATAGGAACTTCCGAAGAGAGTTGTGCAGTATGGAATTCAAGAAATTTCTTCCAAATCCTAACATAAATACTGGTAGTGGAAGGCTTCCTACTCCTCATGAGGGTATTTATTAACCCCCTTGAGAACCCTCTAAGCTCTAGTAATTGCCTCTCAAATTCCAGACAGTCAAGTTCATTCCTTTTACTTGAGGATGTAGGAACGGCCCCTGAGATAGAAGGTCTTTGGTCTGAGGCAGAATCCAGGGGTCTGAAATTGACATCGCTCTGAGCCACGAAAACCATGGCCTCTTGGGCCAGAATGGGGCTATCAGAAGGACTCTTGCTCCTTCTTCCCTTATCTTTCTTATGACCACTGGCAGTAGATTCCATGGAGGGAATGCATAGGCTAGGTCGAATGCCCATGTTATATGGAGGGCATCGAATATGTCTGGATTGTCCTCTCTGCATAGAGAGGCGAACATCCTCACCTGACGGTTTGCTCGTGTGGAGAACAAGTCTATCTGGGGTACACCCCATTTGGCTGTTATCAACTTGAACACTTTCCTGTTGAGCATCCATTCCCCCTGATGCAGAGTGTGGCGGCTGAGGAAGTCTGCACGAAGATTGTCTATGCCTCTGATATGAACTGCCGACAAGGATAGTAGGTGACCTTCGGCTAGCTCCATGATGTCTGAAGCAACTCCCATAAGATTTTCTGACCGAGTACCTCCTTGACGGTTCAGATAGGCCACTGCGGTTGTGTTGTCGGAGAAGACCCTTGTATGAGAGCCTCTCAGCTGAGGGAGAAAGTGGAGCAGGGAATAAAATATAGCCTTCAACTCTTTTACATTAGAGGAATTATCAAGCTCTGCATAAGACCAGAGACCCTGGGCTACCTGATCCTGAAAGTGTGCTCCCCAGCCATCGGGACTAGCGTCCGTGGTAACGTTAGTGGATGAAGTGATAACCCATAAAACTCCCTTAGATAGATTGCCCCAATCTAACCACCATGCAAGGGAGTGTATTACATCTGACGTTAGAACGACTGTGTCATCCAGCTTCCCTTCCCTCCTAATGTCCTCTTGTAATACAAATTTCTGTAGCTGTCTAGTGTGGAATTGCGCCCATTGGACTGCGGGAAGACAAGAAGTCAGGGAACCTAATAAAGACATGGCATTCCTCAATGACATACTACGCTTACTGATGGCTATACTCACTTTATGTATTATGGTGGTCTTTTTCTCATCAGGAAGCCTACATATCTTATCAACTGAGTCCAATAGGAGCCCCAGAAATTTCTGACATGTCACAGGCTGGAGCCTGGATTTTTCCCAGTTTATAATCCAGCCTAGTTTTTGCAAAGAAAATACTACTTCCCCCAACCTCCTCTCACACTGTAGGGAATCTCTACCTACAATCAACAGGTCATCTAGATACGGAATTACTAGTGTGTCCCTTACTCGTAGGAAGGACATTACCTCTGATAGTAATTTGGTAAAAACCCTTGGAGCCATGGATAACCCAAATGGCATAGCCCGGTATTGTAGGTGACAGACCTGTCCCTCTATAACCACTGCTACCCGGAGAAATTTTTGGTGTAACTGGTGTATGGGGAGATGGTAGTAAGCATCCTTAAGATCCAATACTACCATGTAACAATTTGGAAACAAATTTTTAATAGCTGAACGAATAGATTCCATTTTAAATGTTCTGGGTTTTATAAAGGAATTTAATTTTCTCAAATTGATTATGGTTCTGAAAGAGCCGTCCGGCTTAGAAATTAGAAATAAGGGGGAGTAGAAGCCCTTCCCTATCTGGGATGGTGGTACTTTTATTAATACGTGTTTGGATATGAGGGATTTAATTTCCGTTTCAAGGGCCTCCTGCTGAGGCCTAGATTTTAAGGATGTAAGAAGGAAGGAATCCGGAGGTGTTTGGATGAAATCTAAAGCGAGGCCTGAAGAAACTAAATTGATGGCCCACGGATTGACCGTTATTTCCTTCCATTGCTCTGCAAAGTGTAGAAGTCTAGCTCCCACTGGCAGAACCGGGTCAACGGAATTTATCCGCTGGCTTAAAGGGACGTTTATTGAATAGATTTCCTTTTTGTTTGAATTCCTTATTATTATTCCATCGGTCTTTAAAGCCTCCCTTCTTGCCGAATGGTGGCTTCCTGAACGCCCTTCCTGACAGGGTATGGCACACAATTTGGACCTGGACTGGGCATCTCCTTTCCAGTTTTTTAGCCATAAGGCTCTACGAGCCGTGTTAGTAAGACTGGCCGTTCTGGCCGCTAGACGGAGTGAGTCAATAGAGGCATCAGAAATAAATGCCGCAGCCCCCTTAATTAAAGGAATAGCGGAGCGCAATTTTTCCCTGGATACTCCGGCCTTAATGTTTTGGTCCAGCTGGTCGAGCCAAACTAGCATAGACCTGCTAGTAGATGTGGCTGCAATTGCAGGTTTAAAGGCAGTTACACAGGCCTCCCATGACTTTTTAAGTATTGTGTCAGATTTCCTGTCCATAGGATCTGATAATGAACCTGCATCTTCGACTGGCAGGGAGGAACGGCGGGAGGTGGATGCCACAGCCGCATCCACTTTAGGTACTTTGGACCAAGTGGTCAAGTCCTCATCATCGAAGGGGTATCTCCTTTTACATGAGACTGGCACAAACCCTTTTTGTCCTTTATTCCATTCCCGTTTAACCAGGTCCTTGATGGCCTGATTCACTGGAAATACATGGCCTTTCTTTTGTGAAAGACCAGCAAACATAGCGTCCTGAGGTGTCTGAGGTTCTTTAGACTCTGATACTCCCATAGTACCCCTCACTGACTTAATCAGACTATTTACACTGTCTGTAGGGAAACAGACGTAATCCTCGTCATCCGAGGAGCCCGATCTTTGAGAAACGTCTGAGCTGACCTCCCCACTTTCTGCTGACGTGTCTGCTGCAGGAGAAGGCGCCTTCCTGGTTCTTTTTCCCACATTCACCGCCGGACTACTACCCAAGGACTGAAGTTCTTCCCTTATCATGAGACGAATCTCCTTCATCCTGACCGAACTCTCCTGCTGCAAGGTGTAATCTATGCAACTCTGACATAATCTTTTAATATAGGAGTCCGGCAGGGGCTCATTACACATCGCACACTGCTTGTGCCTAGATTTCTCCGTCCGCTTACCCTATAAGATAGAAGCAGGAGAAACTACCATTAGCCCCCATAAAGCCAGCTACACATTTACCCAGGAGTAAGGTTAAATACCGTCTGCCGGGTTGTACGATCAGCTTTTGGTGCAGAGCGGCCTGGCTTTTTCACCGATTTCTCAGTGGAGTCACTCCTCTTTGAGTGTCCACTGCCTTTCTCTTTGGCATCACCACTAGGCAGGATTAAATCCTCCAGTGGGCGCTCGATATCCTCCTGGGACGACATGTTGCGCAACCAGGAGAGCTCTAAACTGCCTTATATAGCACAGCCTGTGCCTCACAGCTGAGAAAGCACTCCCCTTTTTTTTTTTTTTTTTTTTTTTTTTTTTATACCTGATCAACAGAGGAGATCAGCGATTATCCCAGGTGTGTGGCCCGCAGTCTCCTTCTCCAGCCGCAGATGCTTGCAGTAATTACCGGCAACCGCTGCGCCCATAGACGAGCCCAGGCTGCCCCCGCGACCCCGGAAGTTGAACCAAGCATTTCCGGGACGCCGCTGCTACTGCGCATGCGCCGGCGTCTCTGCTACACGCTGGAAGACGCTCTAGCGCTGTACCTGCAGCCCTGTTAGCTTCACTCTGGAGGGACCAGGAGGGGAACAAAAAAAACCCCCGGGGAGACGCCAGCCTACCGCAGCTCCACCAGGAGCATATCTTCCTACCTGCCCCGGACCCCGGACTGGACGAGGTAGGTGCCGCTCCGCAACATCGGTGGCCTCATACAACAGTGTCCCAGCAGGGAGACTGTTGATGGCTTCAGCAGATGAGGGGTCCACAGGATCATCCCCCCGTCTCTGTTTACCCGCTCTGGAGCCCCTGCCGCTCAGCAGAGTCGTACAGGCGGCAGTCCAGGCGGGTCTTCCTCTTGATAGCAACTCCATAGAGTCTTCTCTGTGGGTTCCCGTCTAGGAACAGGAAACCAACTGAGGAGCGAGGGGGGGCCGCCCCTTTTATCTCTCTGTAGGTTTCCTGTTCCCAGGGGCGGATCCCCTCTCTCAGTGGGTGCTGTCGTGGCGAATAGAAAAAATCCTATTTTTTCTACAAACATGATCGTTTAGTCCCCAATTTTTTATTTTCTCAAGGGTAGCAGGAGAAATTGGACCCCAAAAGTTGTTGTCCAATTTGTCCTGAGTACGCTGATACCCCATATGTGGGGGGAACCACTGTTTGGATGCATGGCAGGGCTCAGAAGGAAAGGAGCGCCCTTTGACATTTTCAAGCTAAAATTGGCTGGAATTGAGATCGGATGCCATGTTGTGTTTGGTGAGCCCCTGATGTGCCTAAACAGTGGAAACCCCCCACAAGTGACCCCATTTTGGAAACTAGACCCCCTAAGGAACTTATCTAGATGTGTCGTAAGCACTTTTATCCCCCAAGTGCTTCACGAAAGTTTATAACGCCCGGGCGTGAAAATAAAAAATCCTATTTTTTCCCCACAAAAATGATCTTTCAGTCCCCAATTTTTTATTTTCCCAAGGATAACAGGAGAAATTGGACCCCAAAAGTTGTTGTCCAATTTGTCCTGAGTACGCTGGTACCCCATATGTGGGAGAAAACTACTGTTTGGGCACACTTCGGGGCTCAGAAGGGAAGTAGTGACGTTTTGGAATGCAGATTTTGATGGAATTGTCTGCGGGCATCATGTTCCATTTGGTGAGCCCCTGATGTGCCTAAATAGTAGAAACTCCCCACAAGTGACCCCATTTTGGAAACTTGACCCCCTAAGGAACTTATCTAGGTATGTGGTGAGAACCTCCAAGTGATTCACTAAAGTTTATGACGCTCGGCGTGAAAATAAAAAATTCTATTTTTTCACACTCTGCACCTTTTTTGCGGCTTACCTTTTCTATCAGTTGGCGGGACCACCCCCGGAAAATGCTGACCTGGTACAATACGAGCACCCTCAGTTCCTGAAGTACTGGGGCCCGCTCCTTCCCTCGTGCCAAACATCAGGGCCTTAACCACTACCTCCTGGAACTGAAGGTATGTCGTATCGGTGTGGCGTGCACATCTTGACAGCAGGAAAGCGTTAAGCATTGCCATTTGTACAATGTACACCGACAGCTTTTTGTACCACACCTTGGCCTTCCTCAAAGCACTGTACGGTTGGAGGAGTTGATCGGAGAGATCAACGCCCCCATTTTTTTTTGTACCCCAGTACACAGTCCGGTTTGCAGACCTGTGTAGAGGTACCCCGTACACTGCTGAGGGCACTGCCATCACCGTGTATGGTGGTCAAGAGAAGGACATCCCTCTTGTCCTTGTACTTGACCACCAGCAGGTGTTCGCTACATTGGGCTTTGCTCTCACCTTTTCTGAGCATCTGCCCAAGTAGCGTCTTCGGGAGGCCTCTCTGATTTTTGCAGACAGTACCGCAGGCTGCTGTCCTTCCCTTTGTAAACTCTAAAGCTGTAGGTGTACCCTGAGGTACTCTCACACAGCTTGTAGAGTTCAATCCTGCTGTCCTTCCCTTTGTAAACTCTAAAGCTGTAGGTGTACCCTGAGGTACTCTCACACAGCTTGTGGAGTTTGATTCCGTACCTGGCCCTTTTGCTGGGCAGGTATTGATGGAATCTGAGCCGCCCCTTAAAATGAACCAAGGACTCATCCACGCAGATGTCCCTTTTGGGCACGTACACTTCAGCAAATTTTTTGCTGAAGTGTTCGATGACCGGCCGAACTTTGAACAGACGGTCAAAATTGGGGTCATCTCATGCGGGACACCGTGCATTATCGTTGTAATGCAGGAACTTATGGATGATGTCAAAACGCGTCCGAACCATGACCATTCGGAACACTGGAGTGTTATATAAAATATCTACACTCCAATATTGCCGAATTTCTGGCTTCTTCACGATCCCCATGTGGAGGACCAGGCCCCAAAACTGCATCATTTCAACTGTAATAAACTCATATACACCAGAAAATAACTGGTGAAATATCGAGGCTAAGACAGAAATAGATAAAATAGATATTTTTATTAACAAGGAAATATAAAATCTCACATAAAACAAGACAAGGGAATTTCCAAAGTACGAAATGACTGATGGTCACACACATGCAAGAATCAAATAATCATAGGAGTACATAAATTCAAAAGGGTATACAGGTAAGTCATATATTGCCCATTAAAATAAAGTGCATCATGCAAAAAATATTACTAGCATTTCAAATAGGGCAAGGCAGAGTGGATTTACCGAACTACAAGGAACTCTCTTGAATAGGGATGTTAAATTTATATATGTATAAGCACTAAGTGTGTCCTAACCTGATATATGTAAATAAAGTGCATAGTACTGTGCAAATATGCTTCTTGACTATATGGAGTAGCAGCAATAGTAACCGGCATTATATAAGAAGTGCTCCGTGCTGTACAAAAAAATGCATATTGCAAGGACTTGGATCTAAAGTGCAATAAAAGATGACTGTACCCCAGCATGTGAATGTTATTTACTTACATAAGAGAGACCATAAGTGACCCCGACAGCGCCGTTTCGCCATATTGGCTTCCTCAAATGGGGGCGTGTCTGTGTGCTATGTTGTCCGTGCATTTAAACCCACCTAGCGCGCGCATACACAGCTGATTCAGATGTCAGCGTCCCCGGCGTATATCTGCGCATGCGCCGTTTTACGGGCTTCCTCTAATGAAAAAAGTGACTTCCCTCACCGCACGCCTGGAACGCAAGTGTGGAACGCACTGCATCCAGCAGAGGACGGAACAGGAAGTCACAGAGTCACCCCAAACCGCGCATGCGCTGGCCGTGCGCTGAGATGAACCAAGGAGAGAAAAAAGAAAAAAAGAAGAAAAAAGAAGAAAAAAAGAAGAAAAAATCATGGGGAAACTAAGCGGACTGCAATACTGGCCAGTCCTATGCCAGGAAAAGTGAGTAGTAGCCGTGCAGTGAAAGGCAAAAAAGTAAAATAAATAGACCTAGTCCTTAGAAAAAGGAACATACAAAATATGTGCATATACATAAACTTCATGAATATATATGAAGAAATAAAAAAAATAAATAAATAAATAACGACATACAATTATTAATCATGACAATAATCCTTATATGATAATTAGTGTGATAACTCGGACACATACATATACAGAGATGCTTACATAAATACATATATATGTGCATCCATATAAATAAATACAATTTAACATATTCAGTGCTACCAAGTATTATACATAGCACACAGACACGCCCCCATTTGAGGAAGCCAATATGGCGAAACGGCGCTGTCGGGGTCACTGATGGTCTCTCTTATGTAAGTAAATAACATTCACATGCTGGGGTACAGTCATCTTTTATTGCAATTTAGATCCAAGTCCTTCTTTTTTGCTGCTGGTCTGTTTGCAATATGCATTTTTTTGTACAGCACGGAGCACTTCTTATATAATGCCGGTTACTATTGCTGCTACTCCATATAGTCAAGAAGCATATTTGCACAGTACTATGCACTTTATTTACATATATCAGGTTAGGACACACTTAGTGCTTATACATATATAAATTTAACATCCCTATTCAAGAGAGTTCCTTGTAGTTCGGTAAATCCGCTCTGCCTTGCCCTATTTGAAATGCTAGTAATATTTTTTGCATGATGCACTTTATTTTAATGGGCAATATATGACTTACCTGTATACCCTTTTGAATTTATGTACTCCTATGATTATTTGATTCTTGCATGTGTGTGACCATCAGTCATTTCGTACTTTGGAAATTCCCTTGTCTTGTTTTATGTGAGATTTTATATTTCCTTGTTAATAAAAATATCTATTTTATCTATTTCTGTCTTAGCCTCGGTATTTCACCAGTTATTTTCTGGTGTATATGAGTTTTATATTGATTGGAGGTGGCTGTTCCACTATTGGACCTTTTTTTGGTAATGTATCATTTCAACTGTGTCTACAGGAGACCAGTTAGAAAATGATGAACCGGGGTTTTGCTCCAAAAATTGCCGAGCATACAAATTAGTTTGTTTAGGTTAATAAAATCCTCAGAGAAAAAGACTTTAAGGCTATGTCTCCACGTTCAGGATGGCCGGCGGGATCGCCGCAGCGGCAAAGCCGCTCGGCGCTAAGCCCCGCCCCCTTTCTGGGACGCGATCATGCCGGATGTGTAATAACTCTTCACATCCGGGATGATCGCTCTCTCCCATAGGGCCCTGTGATATGCCTTGCGGGGACGCTGCGTCCCCGCAAGGTGTACGGACATGCTGCGATCTGAAAAGACGCGCAGCATGTCCGGAGTCGCAGGGCCGCCGCGTGCGGGTTTCCACGCATAGTGGAGATGGGATTTCATAAAATCCTCTCCACTATGCTGGAACATCTGGACGCTGCTTTTTTGACGCTGCAGCTCTGCGCAGCGTCAAAAAAGCAGCGTTTCCTGACCGTGGAAACATACCCTTAAAAAGTCTATTTCTGTGAGGCCGGTGGTGTCAAACTTGATTCCTGATTCTGCCACAAAATCAGGAATCAGTGGCTCGTAATTTTCGGGGGGCGAGGTCCATATGGGGTCCGAAGAGGGTCGCGCTGGTTCATCTTCAGGAGTGGGCGCTGCCTGATCTTCTCTCCTGGGGCATCTGCGTGGCGGTTCCGCAGGACCCGAGGAGGAGGAGGAAGAGGATGAAGAATCTGAAGAGTAAAGGAATGTGGGATCCTCTCCCTCGCTATCAGTGTCGGAGGCAAGGAAAGCATATGCCTCCTCCAATGAATAGCGCTGCTGGGACGAACGGGACATTTTTTTTGTGAGTATGGTGCTTGGGTGTAATATTTATTGGTAACTATGTGTACGTGTGGGGGGGGGATAGTGTTTGGTGCAAACTATTCTGAAAGGAAAAAGCTAAAGGAAAAAAAAGCGAATAGGGAAAAAAAATACCTGTGAAAGGAAAAGTCTAAAACAGCAGGCCCTAGCTCTGATAAGTGAACTTCATCACTTATCAAAGTTCGGCGGCTGCTGGGTGTGTGAACGGGGATGTGGAAAAAAAAAACGGCAGGCACGAGAGCTCTGATAAGTGAACCGCGTCACTTATCAAAGTTCGGCAGCGGCTGGGTGCGTGGACTGGGATGTGAAAAAAAAAAGAAACGAAAGGCACGGGTTCAGATGCAGCGGCGGGGTGTGTGGACGGGGATGTGGAAAAAAAAAAGAAACGAAAGGCACGGGTTCAGACGCAGCGGCGGGTGCGCGCAAGGGGATGTGAAAAAAAAAAAAGAAACGAAAGGCACGGGTTCAGATGCAGCGGCGGGGTGCGTGGACGGGGATGTGGAAAAAAAAAAAAGAAACGAAAGGCACGGGTTCAGACGCAGTGGCAGGGTGCGCGGACGGGGATGTGGAGAAGAAAAGTGAGCACGAGTGTTGACCGGTGAACTGCGTCACCAATCAACGCTCGGCGGCACTAAGGGGGGTGAAAAAGAAAAGCGAGCACGAGTGTTGATAGGTGAACTGCGTCACCAATCAACGCTCGGCGGCTGCTAAATTTGGGCACGGATGGACGCGGCGCAAAGTGGAGGTGGAGGGGGGATAGAGGGGGGGGAAGAAAGATCGGGCCAGGATCGGGGATGAACACTTACGTTTGTAGTTTCTCTTCTGTCTTCTTTCTTCTGTCTTCTTTCTTTTTTTTTTTAGCAAGAATTATGGTGTCACAGGCTACTGTGGCACCACAAGTCTCAGCACAGGAGGGGGATCTGTCAGCGTGACCGCTCTGCAGGAACCCTTACCAAGTGTGAGGATTCCTGCAGAGCACTCAGACAGGTCAGGGACAGGTGAGACAGGTCACAGAGCGGTCACACCGCTGCTGTGACCTGTGATTGGTGGGATCGATGATCACATTGATCCCACCAATCAGGGGAGGCCCTGGTGACGTCGGTGTTGCTAGGCACCAGCCTATGATCGGAGCTCACAGCTCCAATCATGGGCAGGTCACCGGCAGGTCACCAGCAAGTGACCGGCAGGTGACCAGCAGCTCACCATCAGGGCACAGCGCGGTCATACTGCTGCTGTGCCCTGTGATTGGCGCGATCGACGATCACATCGATCGCGCCAATCAGAGTGGGAGGATCCGGAGCCATGGCAGGGGATCCGGAGCCATGGCAGGGGACACGGGGCTGCAGAGCGCGCTGGTACAGGCATGGCACAGAGCGGTAACACCACCGCTGTGCCCTGCGATTGGCGCGATCGATGTGATCATCGATCGCGCCAATCCGGGGGGTTTTGGCCGGTGCCTGGCGTTGCCAGGCACCGGCCCCAGGATCGAGTACATCGGTACTCGATCCTAGCCTGGGACCTCACTGTTTCAGCCAATCTGATTGGCTGAAACAATGAGAAAGGCTGTGATTGGCTGTTCTGAATTGAACAGCCAATCACAGCGATCGGGAGGCCGGGGGGGCGGCGCCATACCACAAGATGCCGAGGCCATCTCCTGTAAAGTAAGATGGCGTCGGAATTTTAATGCGATCACCGCGACTTAAGTCGCGGTGTCGCATTAAAGGGCATGACGTACTATCCCGTCGGTGGTCATATGGGCCCACCCCACCTCGACGGGACAGTACGTCAGATGTCAGAAAGGGGTTAACAGTCTTCCTGCAAATGTGTCTTGTTTTATTCTGGAAATAGAGATTTCATTGACTGGAACTGGTATCCCAAAGAGTGAATGGATAGTGCGACCTCCTCGTAACAGGTTTGCTGCAATCCCTGTTGTAGCCGACGGCAATACGACTTTTCCCAACCCTCTAACGTGATGCATTATAACTTCATGGAGGTATGTTTTACCGCTCCCTCCTGGACCATCAATAAAGAAACAGTTTGGCCTTGCATCTGCTTGGTTTTCTATAGCGCTCACAATAGTGTCATATGCAATCCGCTGTTGTTCATTTAAGGAGTTTGTCTTCTCTGTTGCCAACAATAATTCGTAAGCTTCGTCATACTCTGGAACTTGAATGGCAGGCTGGGGCAAATTAAAGTCTGAAAACGTTTTTCCATGTAGTAGTAAGATATTTTGGACATCTTGCATGGCATAAGATTCGCAATTTTGACAACTTCCACTTCTGTTGTGAAGACGTAAGCAGTAGTCCTCGATTAGATGCTCTTTAAAATTTGTCCAAAGTTGAGCTGGATTTGTAGGCGGTCCAAATACACAGGTGTAGGCAAACAATTCACGAGGCATATGTAGGGTAACTGCGTCTTCTAAAGTAAGTTTCCACACAGTATCATCCAATAGAAGTCCTAAAGCCAAAGCTGCAGCTTTAAATGTATCGTGCAATACTCCGTTAACTGTTTTCAAATCGTCATAAGTTTTAGCTCCTTTGATATGTAGTAGTAACACCCGAAGGCAATATCTTTCTTGATCCTTGACACTAACAGTATACATGCATCCAATTATTCTGCTAACTCCTCGTTGTCTTGGATTCCAAGTTTTATTCCAAATGTAATGCTCTGGAATCTCTTGGTACAAATAGTGCCTTGTGTTTTCGTCACATTGGTTCAGCAAAAACCATTCCATTAATGTTGATGTCGTGCTTAAAGTTTTTGAGACAGCAGTGGAGGACAATGATGATTCCAGAATTCGCGGCAGACTGTGCCCGTCGCTGATTGGTCGAGGCCAGCCGGCCTCGACCAATCAGCAAGGCGGGATTTCCGAGACAGACAGACAATTAGACCCTTAGACAACACAATGGTGGCACTTGACAGCAGTGGAGGACAATGCCCGTCGCTGATTGGTCGAGGCCTGGTGGCCTCGACCAATCAGCGACGCGGGATTTCCAGGACAGACAGACAATTACACCCTTAGACAATTAGATATATATATATATATATATAAATATTATATACATATGTGTATGCATGCACATTACACAGGGATAGCTACGCACAAACATACATATAATTAGCTGACGAGGTTGAAGTTGGTTTCTTATTCGTCAGTTTCTTATTCAGCAATTTTTTCCTTTCTGTTTTTTATAGGTTTAGAAACAAAAGATAAGCATCACAATAATAACATACAATGCAGTGAGGTGCCCTGATGTGAGTACACTTAAAAACAGCTACAAAAATGATAAAACTGGCACAAAAATGGGCATCAAAGTGGGTACCGAAGGGCATTTAATCAAAGGGTTACATGACTTTGGGCCACTCATCTCACACTGTAGATATATAGAACAGGGCACCCACCATCAAAACCAGGTCTCTTCTGCCTGGCTTAAGTGGGTTCTGGGCATCAGAAATGGCATCAAAGTGGGCAAACATCTCATTTTCACAAATTTGAATAAGTAACTGATGTTTTTAAGGAGTTAAATGAATTGGGCCACTGATATCACACTAAGAATACATAGATATTGATGCACTGCATCAAACCCAGGTCCCTCTACCCTGGCCGAAATGGGTTCTGGGCATCAGAATTGGCATCAAAATGGACAAACAACCCATTTTCACACATTTGAATAAGTAACTGATGTTTTTAAGGGGTTAAATGACTTTAGGCCACTGATCTCACACTATGAATACACAGATGTGTATTCCTAGTGTGAGATCAGTGGCTCAAAGTCATTTAACCCCTTAAAAATGTCAGTTACTTATTCAAATGACCAAAATCGACTGCCAATTTAATGCCAGTTCTGATGCCCAGAACCCAATTAAGCCAGACTGAAGAGACCTGGTTTTGATGTGGGGCGCCCTGTTCTATATGTCTGCAGTGTGATATCAGTGGACCAAAGTCATTTAACCCTTTTATTAACGCCCTTCGGTGCCCACTTTGGTGCCCATTTTTGTGCCAGTTTTATCATTTTTGTAGCTGTTTTTAAGTGTATTCACATCAGGGCACATCGCTGCATTATATGTTATTACTGCGATGCTTATTATTTGTTGTTAAACCTATAAAAAACAGAAAGGAAAAAACTGCCGAACAAGAAACTGACGAATAAGAAACCAACTTCAGCCTCGTGCATCCGATTTACATCCAAATGCAGTGTGATTGCTATCCAACTGCAATGCGATTTTAGCATAAGATTTTACATAGAGAAATGTTCTAAATCATTTACACATCGTTTTAAAAATAAATATTTTTTCAAAACATATATTCAGTATATATATATATATATATATATATATATATATATATATATATATATATATATATATATAGTATATATACCCTATATTCTAGATAGATAGATTAAAAGCCGGCAAATGACCAGCCGTGTACATTTTAATCACAGAGTGACAGGTTAGATTAAAATAGATAGAATAGAGATATACACATAGAATAAATGTGCATATACGTATATATATATATATATATATTTATAATATAACACTAAGATCGTCACTCTGTCCAAAGCCTTTATAGACTGCGTAGACCTCACAGAGTTAAGCATCCGGGGAGGAGGATTGTGGCCCAGGAGATCGTGTAAGCACTGAACGTATACCGCGATCTCCGACGGAGAAGAAGAGACGTGCCAGGATGGTGAGTATGACAGGGGAGGGTGAGCCATGCGATATTCACCTGTCCCCGTTCCACCTTCTGTCTCTGTCTTCCTCGTCCTCTGGCTGTGACGTTCAAGTCAGAGGGCATGATGACGTGATTAGTGCGCGCCCTCTGCCTGAAGAGTCACTGCAGAGAGCCAGAAGACACAGCGGCACGCGGCGGTGGAACAGGGACAGGTGAATATAGCAAGTGCCGGGGGCCTGAGCCAGCGGCGACTCAGGCACATGACCCCCATAGCGCGCCGGTGTCCCCAAAATGCTCAGGCCCCCGGAACTCGGCGCCCAGTGACGAGAGGTATGTCATTTTTTTTTTATCGCAGCAGCATACGGGGCATATTATGCTATGGAGATCTTATGGGGGCCATCAACCTTTATGGAGCAGCATATGGAGCATATGGATAGGAGCAGCACATGACAGAATGGGGGTGCAGGATGAGAACAGCACATTACAGAATGGAGGTGCAGGATGGGAGCAGCACATGACAGAATGGGGGCGCAGTATGGGAGCAGCACATGACAGAATGGAAGCGCAGGATGGGGGCAGCACATGACAGAATGGGGCGCAGGATGGGAGCAGCACATGA